>NC_091639.1:18466636-18776468 GCF_027580195.1 Bos mutus
CCTTCCCTAGAATTTTCCATTAAAACGCTGGTAGATTTTTATTTTGAGAAGAATTTAAAATATCCTATAGTCTTTGGGAACCAACTTTTAAAGCACCATGATATGCATCATTTCTCAGCCTTTCCTAACAGTTTATATCCATTGCTTCTCTCAAGAGCCTTGTTGCATTACTAACGCTGTGCCTGAGGAAGTCTTTTTCAACATTTAAAGTGTGTGAGTGCATCTGTGTGAGTGTCTGGTATGTGTCTATGTGTATCTATGCGGTCTATTTCTGTTCAGATTGGCAACACTTCAGATGTGAAGCTTTCTGCTTAGCAATTAATCTGCTTTCTAAATTTTTGCCTTGGCTCCTTGTTGAGCAAAAAATGAAAGGATAGAGCTGATCCTTTAGGAGAGTCAGTTAACAAAATAAAGATGACTTCCTGTTGTTCAGTGGTCACAATTTTAACTGGGTGAATTTGCTTTATCCTTTGGGTAGAAGATAGGGTATTCAGTGAAATTTTGGGGATGTTGGTTTATGAACTGTAAACTAGAAGAGTTAACGTAAGTTCATATTAGTATGGCTTCACAGTTGTGAGCCTACAGAGAGATCTAACTGACTCCAAGTCATATGTATATACACACATATATATATATATTTATATTTATATGGGTCTATGTTTACAGATGACAACAAGAATTAACACAGAATAAAACGGAAGGCACAAGAGGGTATTAATCTCTTCCTATGAGTCTGGCTTTCTAATACCACCCCTCCAAAAATGTCTTAAATAAAAAGTCATCCTATGATCATAGAGAAATATAATGAGTAAAAAGTTATCTCATGGCCAGAGTATCTTGTTTTATATGAGAAATCCATGGATGCTCAAATGCTATTTAAATGGAAGCTAAACCAGATAAACTGTCCTTTGCATGAAAAATGACTTTAGTTCAACTGGATGGACATGAGTTCGAGTAAGTTGGTGATGGACAGGGAAGCCTGGCGTGCTGCAGTCCATGGGGTGGCAAAGAGTCGGACATGACTGCAACTGAACTGAACTGAAAAATCTTCCTTACTCTTACTGTGTAACTCCCAGTGTTCCATTTCAACTAACAAACCCATTATTGACAAGTGTGTTAAATGCAATTAAATTTAAGAAAAGCATTTGATTAAAACTATGAAAAATAAAATTAAAACTGAAAACTATCACAAGAAGTAACAGATCAAAACATTCTATGACTGGTCACCACATAAAAGCTCCGTCGGTTTTTCATAGAACCCTTTATAAAACAATACCTGAAGCCTAACCAAGATCTCTTCTGCTCACTCACATAAATGGTCTCCAAACCAGTCAGTGAGTTTCAATTTGTGGAGCTAATCTTCCACGGAGGCCACCATTCCCAAAAGAAAACTATCGTTTGGGAGGTGAACTAATTTGCATCATTTGTGTTAAAGTCATCTCCAAAATGACCGTTTACAGAAATCATCTGTTAATGATTCTTCTTTGGTAAGACAACATTTTTTTTCTTTTTTTTTTCTTAGTAACATATGCTTGCAAAGTGTTTTAAAGTCATTAGTGATTGTTCATTCCTCAAGTTAGGTCACAATTATATCTTATAGATAGGTGGTGAAATATGCACATAAAGTATTATATCCCAATGTTAAAACTTTCTGCCACAGTTATTGTAGCCTATCACTTTCTTAAGTATATTTAAATACCAAAAGTTGTGTTTCATTTAAAGTGACATTGTGCTTCACTAAGATGACTCTTAAAAAGTTCCTCCAAACCTAAATGTTAAGTGGGTGTGTGTGTGTGTGTGTGTGTGTATTAGTCGTTCAGTCATGTCTTACTTTGCAACCCCATGGACTGTAGCCTGGCAGGCTCCTCTATCCATGGGATTCTCCAGGCAAGAATACTGGAGTGGGTTGCCATTCCCTTCTCCAAAATGTTGAAGCAAATAACAGGAAAAAATGAAAGACAATATCTTTATTGAAGAAGGAAGAGACAGATAAAATCCTTATTAAAGAAAGAAGAATCACCTTGATAATTACTTATAATTTCTTATATGCAATCTTTTATTTTTATAAACTATTTGAAATCTTTAACTCCAGACCCAGTAATAGTGTAGGAATTTAACAGTAAAAAACATAGTAGTCTATTGCCCTAGCAATAAAGGTTATTAAGATGATTGCCTATCACCTGTAAAGCTTTATACTGTCTCACTTGAAAAAAAACCTACTAGTAGAAAGAACAATCTAGAGTTTATATTAGAAATATAGTACCCCATTTATAATTCATCCTCCTAAATTAATATACCTGTATATCAGTATCTCTTTCCAATACTGTTATAGTCACTGCATATACTTCCTATTTATGGAAAATATTAAAATAGCTTTTAAGAAAAATATATCAGTTTTCTATAGTATTATTGAGCGCTTTATATAACTTTAATTCCAAATGATTGGTTATGAAACCTGGATGGGGGGGTAAATCTTTCAAAATCATCATTAATAATGAATTTGATGAAAGCATAAGAAGTTAAAACTGCAAATTTCTACATAACTAACAAAAAATATTCTTTAATATGAGAAAACATATTATTTCTATATTTAAGGAAGAACTACATCATCTCTTAAAAATTCAAAACTAACGTGACCTTTTTTCCCCACATATACCTGACGAGGCAATCTGTTTTAATTTAATTAACCCTAGAACTGTAATCAGGAACTGGTTTCATTATGACACTTTTTAAACTTTTTTCAACAATTTCTATCCTATAGCTTCAAATTATAGAAAAAGAATCTCCTTAAAAGTCTAAATATAAGTGACCATGAAAAGAAGTATTTGCTGATACCCCTAAGGGAAAAAATATGACAGGGCAGTTCTAATAAAAAATAACATAAAAAGCAAGAGAAACTGAGGTGTGACAAAATCTTATAGCCTAAGTTTTTTTTCCTACTACACAACCTTGCTCTTTTTGTTAAAAAAAAAACTGTTTGGAGAAAATTCAATCTTTGGAATACCCAATATTGAGTTTTCTAATATAATAATATGAAGAGAGGAGTATTATTGGTAATGGTAGACTGGATCAGCTAAAATCCATAGGATACCAGAATCTGTAAACCACCCAGACAGGCTCAGTGATATAATTAGGTGTTCCTTTCTGTAATTCCTTCCTGAGTGTGTGTCATTAAAGCCAGACGATTAAAATCTGCAGTACTTAAGGGAGGGGCATGACAATATCATCGAGGAATACATTGAGTGAATACTTCCTCCTTCCAAAATGAATACCTTGCATTATCCTTTTAGTTCTTTTAAGGTGGATTTTGGCTAAGGAGGAAGAAAGAAAGGAATGTCAACAGGACACAGAAACATTTCAGTCTATTGCCATCTTCAAATTATCTCTGAAACTAAGTTGCAATGAGTTTATTCAAGAGTTTATTGCTTTAAAAAAAATAGTACATGCTTTCCTATTATCATTTTTTTTAATTCTATGCCCTCTTAGATAAGTGCTTTAGCATCGGCTGCCATCCAATAATCTCACTTCTCAAGAACAGGTGTGGTCCTGTGTTTTTTCATCTTTACAAAGACAAGTGGCTAACTGTCTTCCCATGCAAAATCCCCTCTATTACGCTTAATTTTTCTACATGACTTTTAAAAACACAGCTCATAAAAAGAAGTCACTCTCCTTTAGTAGCTATTCAAAGTTATCTAGTCTTTCCCATTAGTCAGGCCTCTAATTTTAAATTTCAGTAGGTAGTATTCAACCACATTGCCACATTATGTTTAGCAATAGCTATATACTTCTTCTTCAAGTATTTAATCCTTCATTTTTCTTATACTCAATATACTCTCTTTTAAAAAATCATCCATGCTATGACAAATTATCCTTGTTTTGTTCGTTGTCATCATTTTCTTGTGGACTAGTGATTTTTACTTCTGGTTTTGGTGGTCTTTGAGGGTCCAAGTCAGCCTGAGGGAAAAATAGATGAAAATAAAGTATTTAGCTCTTTAGTTACAGAGGCAATAAAATTTACAAGGGAAAAAAATGACTCAATATTGTCTTTAACCCTTATAAATAGTTAATCCTTATAAATAATCCTATAGAAATACCTCTTCATGTTCACTGCCAGCTCCTTGAGACTTTATTTCCTCCTCCACCGCTTCTTGAAGCTCATTATTAACCTGCGCCAGTTCCTCGCCATTTTCTTCATCGGTCCCTCCGTTCACACGAGCAGCAGAACCTGCCTGCTCCTCCCTGTGATCTGGGATCTCCTCTGCTTGCTCTGCAGCTTCAGGCTCCTCCTGGTCTCCTTCTTCCTCTTTAACTTCACCATTCATTCCTGAGAAGTCGCCCTTCTGTTCCACCTCCTTGTTTTCCTTCTCTCTATCTTCTTCCTCATCTACTATTTCTGCTGGCCTCTGATGGATCAAAAGAAATAATGGATAAAGATAGGAAGCAGACCAGAGATTTTTCCATGGCACATTATAATCATATAATTACAGTATGACTGTCAAGTAAAACTTCCGTACATTTGCACATATACAGTATGTCCTGTGTAACCTCCACTGCATAGCTATAGATACCACTCTTCGCAAATATTTTCTCATTGAATTCTCACAATGATCCTATAAGGTTGGTAGTATTCCCATTTTACAGGTGAGAAAACTAAGGTACAGGGAGATCAAGTATCTAGGCCAAGATTCCACTGCTTATAAGTGGAAGAGCCAGAATGAGAACAAAGCATGTGACTCCAAAATTAATGTTCTTACTCCCCATGGCAAAGAGAAAATTAATAAGATCCTTGGCCAATGTTTAGTGGAATGTCTGGCCCAGAGGAGGAGATTAAAAAAAAATTCTTTGGAGAGAGGTTATCATCCCCATCACTAGTGTTTGGTATGTATTTAAATTTCTAAGTGTGAAAAAAGGGGACAACGATGCCAGGGATGTGAATCCAGGTTTTCTAAAAAAAAAATGCAGATAGCTTTCCATATAATGCCTAAGAAAGCTGACTGTATATCTGCAAATACAAAAATTGATTGTCGTGAAGATCCAAAGCCAAGAAACAATAGGTTCTTTCTATGAAAATGCTTAAGTACTTTGTAAACTCCAAAGGAGCTTTTACTGTTCTTTGGATACCTGTAAGTCTGTTTTAAAAGAGAACAAGAGGCAAAATTCCAGAGGCAAGATTTTGGAGAGAGAAAGACCCAGGTTCAAGTCTTGGCCAGGCACTGTCTATTACCCAATTTCTTTGAATTTCAGATTCCCCACGTGTAAAATAAGAATGTAATAAAACTTCCATGGGGAGTAAATAAGTTATATATAGTACCTAGCAGAGCACTTGGCACTGCATGATCCTAAAAAATAATAATAATAAAATAAAATATTTTCTCATTTGTTGTTCTCTTTCTTTCCTGCACCTACCATATTTCTTCATTGCCATAAATAAAATAAGTTTTTTTTTTGTTTTAAGGATCAGGTAGAAAGAACATAGAATTTATTTTATGTTAAGACCCCATACCTGCCTCTTTCCAGCTATCTGACATTGAACAGGTCCCTTAATCATCTGGAATCTGGAAAATGAAGGTTTGAGGTGCAATAACTCTGACCTCCCTTCTAACTCTGGAAGTCCATTCTCCTCTAATGGCCCAAATTCTTCTTGTGAAGTGAAAGCCACTCAGTTGTGTCCGACTCATTGCGACCCCATGGACTGTAGCATGTCAGGCTCCTCTGTCCATGGAATAAATTCTCCAGGCCAGAATACTGGAGTGGTAGCCATTCCCTTCTCCAGGGGATCTTTCCAACCCAGGGATGGAACCCAGGTCTCCCACATTGCAGGTGGACTCTACCATCTGAGTCACCAGGGAAGCCCCAAATTCTTCTTATGGGGCTATAAGTAGTCTTCTTATAAGTCACCATAATGTGCTCAGTTTTGGAAGTAAAGAAGGGAGGAAATGGAGCAGAGTAGACTAAAAATTCTGGATAAAATTCAACACATTATTTTGAATAGGAAAAGACATCAAAGAATGCAGAGCAGGGCAGTTAACACATCACGTGATTGCAGGGCAGGCGGAGAGAGCAGTAACTCAAGGTGGGGTGAGGTGGCCTGAGGCCAGAGCTCACACATCTGTGCACAGAGATTTCTACAGGACGGCATGACTGCATTTACAGGTGGAGAACAAAAGACAGGCAGCAAACACACTAACCACCCATCACCCGTAAGAGTCAAATGTCACTCTCAGTCCTCATACATTCATCATTTCCTAAAACCCTCACAGAAACCCTACGAAATAGGCTTCTGATGCCCATTATATGAATTAGGAAAATGAGAAATCACTCAATGCTGCCAGCATCACAAAGCAGGTGAATACACAGGGCTAAGGTGGAACCCAAGGCAATCCTGTCCCAAAGTCCTGTATTCTTCCTCACAGTAATAACACTAGCAGTTGATAATTTACCCAGTTGCTGCTGTAAGCACACTCAAGGGTACTTTCAATGGCCAGAAAATATGACACATGCAGCTGACAATAATACTTTTACTGTTTAAGGAATTATTAACCTGAGAACAAAACATTTCTGAATTTCTATTAAAGACCAGTCGATCGAGGGAAGGAACATTATGAAGATTATTAGGCAGAGTATGTGAAGCAGGACAGGACAAAATCCAGAAATATCATAGCACTAATAGCCAGTAAGAATAAAACAATTTCTTTGCAAATTATCTCTGAGAATTGGATAATTGTCTATTAGTCTCCTGGAAAATGTAACCTTTATTATGCCTAAACTTGCTTTAGGGTTTCGCTGGTGGCTCAGATGGTAAAGAATCAGCCTGCAATGCAGGGGGTCGGGGTTCGAACCCTGAGTCGGGAAGATCTCCTGGAGAAAGAAATGGCAACCCATTCCAGTATTCTTGCCTGGGAAATCCCACAAACAGAGGAGTCTGGCGGGCTATAGTCCATGGGATCATAAAGAGTCGGACACGACTTCACCACTAAACAACAACAACAAAATTTGCCTTATTAAAAACAACTTTGGGTTTTGGTTTTAAAGAGAAGTTAGCATTTTTTTTAATACAAAATCTTTAATAATAACAACAGAAAACTCAAATTTTAGTGTAATCATTTAGGAATCTAGATAGGTCCCTTGCTTCTGAGAATGTATTACAAGAGCTTGCTGAAGTCTGCTAAGGTAACTACTGCTGTCTCAGTGGGGAAAAGTCTGTTTTCCTTTACTGACATCTGGATTTATACCTAAAAGTTGCCAAATGATAGAGTGTTGGTTTCTGGTTTTGAGTTTCTCATCTTACTCCTTTCTTTACTCCCAAATGTATATTCATTTTTTTCCCCTTTAATGAAAAGACCTGGGCTGCGACATGCGCTAATCTCCATTTACGGACAGAGATACCCAGCCCTAAATCCAGGCTCTGTTCTCTTTGCTGTTATTGTCATCACTACTAACAAGCAGTGTTATGTTTTTACCCCATTATTTCTATTAGACTTTCCCCAGAACAGCTATTTTAGTAGTCATCAAAAGAAGCCATATCTGGTTAGCTCAACTTTCAGAAATGCAAGGTTATGGGGCTGAAATACCAATTTGATCAATTTAAATAGGATGATAACATTAGTTAAAAGGCTTATAATCTTTTAAAATACCCTGAGTGTAGTACGAAATTTACTACAGCACTACAATTCAGGGCAAAAAATAAATAAATAAAAGAAAGAAAAAATGCTTCTATGACGGATCTGTAATGAATAAATGAAAAGCAATGCGCTTTTTGGTGTAATCTCCTTTGAAGCAAGCATTAAATTATTAAAGATGTTTCCAGTGTATACATCAATCAAATCATCCCCAGAAGGAACACTGAGTTTTATACCTATATACACACACAAGGATAAAATCTATACCATAGTAAGTAAGGGCTTGCAAAGAAGTAAAAAATTTAAAAACCACTGCTTCTATAAGAGAGTGGGCATCCATTAATAGACAGCCACATTATATTTTAAGTGTGATCTCATTCCACTTCATCAAAAAAAAAAAAAAATCTTAGCAACTATTTAATTTCTTCAAAATCCCCAAGTTCTGAGTCCCTGCTTGTTAAGCTGAACCTGGCTGATTGCCAGCTAAACAGGGAGTCACATCCACTGGACCCCTGTGTCAGCGCACTGAGCGGGGGTGACCTGTGTACGGAGCCCACGTCCCACGCCGCCACTCACCCAAAGAACCTTACAAGATCCAGATGAGGTTAACAGTTTCAACAAAGGAGAGTAGACACAGCACCAAAAGGGCAGGGTTGGAGGGTTTGGGGAGAAAGAAATGGAAAAGGTGCGAGTAAGAAATCACAAGTTCAACTTGAGAAAGTGAAGAAGGAGGAAGAGAGACAGGCAGGGAAGAGCCCTTTTTCCCAGGTCAAATCACACTGTCCCTTTTACAGTGAAGGGAAGCAGAGCTCTCATACATGATGTCACCTCTCCTTCCTGCAAGAGCCAGTTCTCACATGATCCCAAGGGACTGTGTTCAGACTTGAAGAAGATCACGAGGTGGGGGGTGGGGGTGGAGTGCGGGGGTGGGCAGTGGTTCCTAGACAAAATTTCTGCCTACTGATGTCTTCTACAATGGTGATGTCAACTGGCAGTGTAAAATATATACTGTGCAAGATGAGACAGCTGTGGGCTGGTGGAAATAATGACCGCACAGAATTGAGTAAGGACCAAATGAGATCATGCACATGAAAGACCATTATAAACTGGAAAAGCTACATACATATGCATATATATATATATATATATGTATGTTTATTACTGTTACCACTCCATTTTTCTTGTACTGAATGGAAGGAGTTGAGAGGTTGTCTGTGAAATAGTATAGTATAGGATTTGCACTAATGAAATTGTATTCTAGTGAGCCACTTAGAGCAGTATCCTTTCTAAATCACGTTCACAGTGAAAACAAATAAAATAAAGCAAGACACAGCAGTCATCTTGCTCTTTTTGGTTAACACAGGTAAAATGCAGGCTGATGTTCAACTTCCAGTCCATTGAGACGGCTAGGTGTAATTTTCATAAACTAATCACCCTTGCTTTTAGTTACTTACTTTTATCTTTGCTTCTGAGTGCGCTGTCAGGCGCTTTTCACGACAAATTTACCATTCAATAGCTTTCTTTGTTTCTGAACTCTATTCACTCTTAAAAGTAATACAAATGTGTCACCAAGAGATACCAAAATAGGATGACTTCCATAGATTAGTATGTGCACTTCAGCAATGGACAACTTTTCAGTTGTAATGACAAGTCGGCAGTAGCCATTCATCCTGTTCCTCCTACCTTTGCCTGGAAGGATCTACCTTCCCTCTGATAGACCCACCTTCTCTCAAAGCTATCCTTGTCCCCTCAGGCCAGTTGTCACTCCTTATCTGCACCCTCAGAACATCATTCAAACTCTAATCTCAGTGTACTGTTATCCTCTGCTTTGTGAGATATGAAAACAGTGAACATGAATTGCAGTCGAATAGATGCCTCAGACAATGCTTGGAATGATTGTGGAATAATGGGGAAACATCAACCTTTAGCTTTAGGGAGGCCTTCTGGAAGTTTCTAGAAGCAAGGGTTCTTTCTTATTCATCTTTGTGTCCATCACCCTGTTTCCCACAGGACTGCAACTCGTTGTCTTAAACTAAACCCAAATGTGCCTCCTACAGATAAAAGCCAGCATAGTGTGTGCCTGAAGGGACAGGTGATGGTGACAAGACTCATGTCTATTGGGAACTCCATCCAGTACCTGATCTTATGTTCCATGTACTTCATATGCATGATCATACTTAAACTCACTGATAGGGCCCACATGGGATCTCATTGTTGAGATGGCTCATTATGTTGACCTCACAAACAAAGAATAAAACGATCAAGTGATCATTTTAGTGATCTCAAGTGATCCTTGAGACTGCCCAAACTGCCCAAATGACATTCTGTTTTCTCACTGGCACCTACCTTCTCAAAGCTACGAGACCACCAGATTCTAGACCTCCAGCTATGTGACCACAGGGCTCAACAACAGGCTAAAAATTAACCATCCCTTCAGAGAATTTTTCATGGGCAGAGTATAAGAAAGACCCCATCAGAAAGTGAGGACACTGGTTCTCCTGAAGGGCCAGTCACCCTCTCGCTTCCCTCTAATAAATTTCCCTTTTCTTGCCTGACTGCCTGGCTAGCTCTCTTTTTCTCTACACTCGCCTTACACTAACCTCACCACCATTTGAGGAAACTGCTATTCTCATCCCAACTTGCAGACAAACAAACTGAAGCATAAAGAGTTAAACTTGTTCAATAGAGACAGAGGGATATGAACACTTTTATGATCATGAGACTATACTATTTCCCCAAGATAATGTACGGAGCAACCTCCCAAACTGAACACCATGTTAAACAGTTACTTCCAGTTTCATGTCTTCTAAGCCAGTGGTTCTCCATCACCTGGCATCTTGTTAAATGCAAATTCTGAGTCAGCACTTCTGAGCCTCCGCATTTCCAACAGCTCAGGTGTGCTGATGTTGCTGGTCCCTAGAGGGCACTTCAGTTCAGTTCAGTCGCTAAGTTGTGTCCAACTTTTTGCGACCCCATGGACTGCAGCACGCCAGGCCTCCCTGTCCATCACCAACTCCCAGAGCTTACTCAAACTAATGTCCACGGATTTGGTGATGCCATCCAACCATCTCATCCTCTGTTGTCCCCTTCTCCTCCTGCCTCCAATCTTTCCCAGCATCAGGGTCTTTTCCAATGAGTCAGTTCTTCGCATCAGGTGGCCAAAGTATTGGAGTTTCAGCTTCAGCATCAGTCCTTCCAATGAATATTTGGAACTGATTTCCTTTAGGATGGACTGGTTGGATCTCCCTGCTGTCCAAGGGACTCTCAAGAATCTTCTCCAATACCACAGTTCAAAAGCATCAATTCTTCAGTGCTTAGCTTTATAGTCCAACTCTCACATCTGTAAATGACTAATGGAAAAACCATAGCTTTGATTAGATGGATAGCTTGACTAGATAGCTTTGACTAGTTGGTAAAGTAGTATCTTTGCTTTTTAATATGTTGTCTAGGTTGGTCATAGCTTCTCTTCCAAGGAGTAAGTGTCTTAATTTCATGGCTGCAGTCACCATCTGCAGTGATTTTGGAGCCCAAAAAAATAAAGGCTGACACTGTTTCCACTGTTTCCCCATCTATTTCCCATAAAGTGATGGGACCGGATGCCATGATCTTCGTTTTCTGAATGTTGAGTTTTAAGCCAACTTTTTCACTCTCAACTTTCACTTTCATCAAGAGGCTTTTGAGTTCCTCTTCACTTTCTGCCATAAGGTGGTATCATCTGCATATCTGAGGTTATTGATATTTCTCCCGGCAATCTTGATTCCAGCTTGTGCTTCTTCCAGCCCAGTTTTCTCATGATGTACTCTACGTACAAGTTAAAGAAGCAGGGTGACAACATACAGCCTTGACGTACTCCTTTTCCTATTTGGAACCAGTCTGTTGTTCCATGTCCAGTCCTAACTGTTGCTGCCTGACTTGCATACAGATTTCTCAGGAGGCAGGTCAGGTGGTCTGGTATTCCCATCTCTTGAGGAACTTTCCACAGTTTATTGTGATCCACAAAGTAAAAGGCTTTGGCATAGTCAATAAAGCAGAAATAGATGTTTTTCTGGAACTCTCTTGCTTTTTCCATGATCCAGTGGATGTTGGCAATTTGATCTCTGGTTCTTCTGCCTTTTCTAAAACCAGCTTGAACATCAGGAAGTTCACGGTTCATGTATCGCTGAAGCCTGGCTTGGAGAATTTTGAGCATTACTTTACTAGCATGTGAGATGAGTGCAATTGTGCGGTAGTTTGAGCATTCTTTGGCATTGCCTTTCTTTGGGATTGGAATGAAAACTGAACTGAAAAAATAAAGAAAAATAAAGTCTCTCACTGTTTCCATTGTTTCCCCATCCTTTTGCCATGAACTGATGGGAATGGATGCCATGATCTTAGTTTTCTGAGGCTTTTTAATCCATGTATATAACACAGGCAAGATCATAAATATACCACCACCCCCAAAAGATATCTTTGCTTAAAATTTCTAATTGTAATAATGCCTCACTAGATGAAAGTCATATTTTTAAGTTAAAAATACCAATTTAATTGAAAATTGGGAGAAAATAGGACTGACTGTTGGGCTTCCCGGGTAGTGGTAAAGAATCTGTCTGCCAATGCAGAAAATGCAAGAGATGCAGGTTCGATCCCTAGGTCATGAAGATCCCCTGGAGTAGGAAAGGGCACCCCACTCCAGTATTCTCGCCTGGAGAATTCCATGAGCAGAGGAGCCTGGCAGGCTACAGTCCACGGGGCCACAAAGACACGGACACGACTGAGCATCTAAGCACAGCACTGTTGACAGAAGTTCAGCCATAAAGACAGCTCTGCAAGATTTATTCTAATTACATCACCCTGCCACTCTTTCTTAAGAGTCACTTTATAAAAAAGAAACACATCATTGCCAAGGCAATAAACTAGGAAGATATTTTTACCTATGCTTAAAGGTCTTCTCCCTTGGTGTTTATGTCGAATTTTAGCCAATCTGTGACTAAAATTTGAAGGGAATAGTTTTAAGGTAGATACTGAAAACTGCTCCATCCTGACCTTTCAAGATTAGCTCATGCCTATGAGTAATTGTGTAATACTGTATTCTGTATAAAGCACAATTCTTACATTTCACTGGAGTCAAGAAAAGGTATTCATTAAACCTCACCCCCTGCACTCACTAAACTGATACACATAATGATCCCACAAATCATGCAGATAAATTTCAGTCTCATAGTCTCACTGACTTCAAGAACATCCAGAGCGCAGCTAGATTAACAGACATATTACATATATGTGGACAGTTACAGAAAACATGTACCCTTAAACATAGAAGTTTTTGTAAGTTGAGACTTTTTACCTTTTTAAAATCACGTTATCTATCATAAACAATTGCTCTTAATAGTTACTAGAAAAGTTATACTAGATTTTCTCCTTAACATGACAACACTGTTGATATTCCAAGTGCCTTTTTGCCTGCATTTGCCTACATGCATACCTGATTATTTATTTTGTAAGAGCCCATCCTGAGAAAATGGTTGATTTGTATGGCAAGACAGAAGAGGTCTGGTACTTATGATTGCTGGCTGCATCCAAGCACGGAAGGCTCAGGGGAAACCATAAGTATTCAGGTTTTCTAGATAATATGTATTCAGCTACAAAGGTTAACTTAGGATTCCTGAGTGGTAAGAGGAAAGAAGATGGAATATGGAAATCATATGGAAATAAGCCACAAAATATAGGAAGCATCAATTACTTGGAAGGCATTTTCATAGACAGATGGGACTGCTTAGATAACTTACACTTTAAACTCACATCACACCTTTGACCGTAACCACAGCACCAAAAATTAGAAATGGGAAAAGCATCTAAATAGCACCTACAGCTGATGTCCCACCCACTTTAGAAGTAAATGTTGATTTTTCTTATATCAGAATTCCCCAAGAAATGTATTTGAAACTTTAAAACCCTTGCTATCTGAGGTAACAGCACAAGCTAGAACTTTCCAGGCAAGAGAGCCTACCTAACCACCCAAACATCCTCTCCATTCTTGCCTATCGTTCCTGCTCCATCCTTGAAACATCCTAGACCTAGAAACTGGAGCTCAGAACACTACCACCCCCCCCCAATAAAAATACCACCTTAGAGAGGCGCTGATCACGTGACTGAGAGGCGCTGATCACGTGGCTATCATGCACTGATCACGTGCCTCAGCAGGCAATAATCAAAGAGCTGAGCAGGCACTAATCACTTGACTAAGAGGGCACTAATGACGGAGAGGAGCAGGAAAAAAAAAAAAATACCACCTTAGATGTTCATTTCTCGGTATAACAATTGCTACCTTTGAAATTTAGGAGTAGGATATGTTATAGGTGTTTCTGTGGATTTGATGGCAGAATTCAGGCAGAGATGTTGAAAGTAAAGAAGTTCCTGCACTTGTTTGATTTCTGTTCCCATGGAGACTAAAATCATCTCCCACCCAAGCTGAATGAGGTGTTTGGAAATAATCAGTTTCAATTTTTCATGACAGCAAAGTACTGCTTCCTATTTTCAGCTTTCAGAGGCTTACTTTCACAAGGTAGGGGAAAATGGTTTGGATGTGGTTTGAAGTACAATGACCTACAAAAAAAAAAAAAGTGGCTCTATTCATAGACATGACACTGTCAGGACACGGAGAGGGAACGTTTGGCCTGGCCACCCGCTGACAGCTGACTAGCCTAGACCCGTTGAATTCCACAAGGGCCCAGACACTAGTAGGATAAGATATAATACTTTGAGAATTTATGTTTAGATAGCTATTTTTGAAAAAAAAACCTATCCCATTAAGTTTTCTCACTTGGCAAGTAAATGTTATCTTCTTTCACTTACATCAGAAATTCCTGAAGGCTACATGTTAATGTTTTAACACCATTTTAACACCATTCCTATCAATTAAACAGATCAACCAAGGGGATGTCACAAAAAGCCTCGGTGCTGATGCACAGGGAAGTTTAGAAGCAGAGCGTCCTCATCTTAACTCTTCCTGCAGTGAGATGCCTGCAGCACCAAATAGGAATACAATTCACTAAAAGGAGGTTGACTTGAAGCTGAAAAGGCCATTTGCATACAATTCCTTTCATTTCAGGGAAGGCAGTGGAGGCCGAGCAGCCCTCCACTCAGATGGAACCTGTTTCCATTTGTGAGATACTTCAGTTCAGTTCAGTTCAGTCGCTCAGTCGTGTCCAACTTTTTGCGACCTCTGCAGCACGCCAGGCCTCCCTGTCCATCACCAACTCCCGGAGTTTACTCAAACTCCTGTCCATTGAGTCGGTGATGCCATCCAACCATCTCATAGGGCCTCTGTTGTCCCCTTCTCCTGCCTTCAGTCTTTCCCAGCATCAGGGTCTTTTCCAATGAGTCAGCTCTTCACATCAGGTGGCCAAAGTATCGGAGTTTCAGCTTCAGCATCAGTCCTTCCAATGAATATTTGGAACCAGTTTCCTTTAGGATGGACTGGTTGGATCTCCCTGCTGTCCAAGGGACTCTCAAGAGCCTTCTCCAATACCACAGTTCAAAAGCATCAATTCTTCAGCAATCAGCTTTCTAGTCCAACTCTCACATCCATACATGATTATTGGAAAAACCACAGCCTTGATGAGACAGACCTTTGTTGGCAAAGTAATATCTCTGCTTTTGAATATGCTATCTAGGTTGGTCATAACTTTCCTTCCAAGGAATAAGTGTCCTTTAATTTCATGGCTGCAATTACCATCTGCAGTGATTTGGAGCCCAAAAAATAAAGTGTGTCACTGTTTCCACTGTTTTCCCATCATTTGCCATGAAGTGATGGGACCAGATGCCATGATCTTAGTTTTCTAAATGTTGAGCTTTAGGCCAACTTTTTAACTCCCCTCTTTCACTTTCACCAAGAAGCTCTTTAGTTCTTCTTCACTTTCTGCCGTAAGTGTGGCGTCATCTGCATATCTGAGGTTATTGATATTTCTCCCAGAAATCTTGATTCCAGCTTGTGCTTTAACCAGTAGAGCATTTCTCATGATGTACTCTGCATATAAGTTAAATAAGCAAGGTGACAATATATAGCCTTGACGTACTCCTTTCCCGATTTGGAACCAGTCTGTTTTTCCATGTCCAGTTCTAACTGTTGCTTCTTGACCTGCATACAGATTTCTCAGGAGGGAGGTCAGGTGGTCTGGTATTCCCATCTCTTGAAGAATTTTCCACAGTTTGTTGTGACCCACACAGTCAAAGGCTTTGGCATAGTCAATAAAGCAGAAGTAGATGTTTTTCTGGAACCCTCTTGCTTTTTGGATGATCCAATGGATGTTGGCAATTTGATCTCTGGTTCTTCTGCCTTTTCTAAATCTGGCTTGAACATCTGAAAGTTCGCAGTTCACATACTGTTGAAGCCTGGCTTGGAGAATTTTGAGCATTACTTTACTAGCATGTGAGATGAGTGCAATTGTGCGGTAGTTTGAGCTTTCTTTGGCATTGCCTTTCTTTGGGATTGGAATGAAATAGAAGCCCCTTATCTCCCAGCTTCTGTTCCTTGAGGTGTCCAGACAGAACGCCAGATAGTGTAGGCCCCCCACTTATGCCCCCAGCAGGCTGTATCTGTGTGGAGAAGTGGCTTTTCCTACTACAGTATGGGGCTTTGTTCCTTCCATGGCAAAAAAAGAAGTCAAGACCCGCTTCCCTTCTGGTTCTCAACATTTTATAATTATTGTTTTAATACTGTAGTTGATGTGAGCGTGCTCAGTCGTGTCTGACTCTTTGTGACCGCGTGGACTCTACCTGTCAGGTTCCTTTGTCCTTGGAATTCTCCAAGAATACCGGAGTGGGTTGCCATTTCCTCCTCCAGGGGATCTTCCCTACCCAGGGATTGAACCCTCATCTCTTCCGTCTCCTGCACTGGCAGGCAGATTCTTTGCCACTGAGCCACCTGGGAAGCCCTTATTTTAATGTATCAGTCCTGAATATTCATTGGAAGGACTGATGCTGAAACTGAAACTCCAGTATTTTGGCCACCCCTTGCGAAGAACTGACTCCTTGAAAAAGACCCTGATGCTGGGAAAGATTAAAGGCAGGAGGACATGGGGAAGACCGAGGATGAGATGGTTGGATGGCATCACCAACTCAATGGGCATGAGCTGGAGCAAGCTCCAGGAGTTGGTGATGGACAGGGAGACCTGGCATGCTGCAGTCCATGGGGTCACAAAGAGTCAGACATGACTGAGCGATTGAGCTGACCAACCAAAAAGTTCATTTAGGTTTTTCCGTAACCTCTTAAGGAATGAATAAACACATTTCACTGATTTAATAAATCCATTTCACTGAAGTAGATTTAGGGGTCTGGTCAGAAGCAACAGCCTTCTTCATCTTTCTCTGTGTGTTTTATGGCATGTGAACAAGTAACAGAAACAAGCTCTCCATTGACCTTATCATTCATAAGAGAAGTTGTAAGTGACCTCTCATTCTCTAAAAGGGACAAAACTATGTCAGTGGGCATAGTTGCACTTCAAACCTCCTATTTCTGGTGATAGCTTCTAGGCGGCAGATTCTTTAAAATGCCATTGTGTTCTGTGTGTGTAGATCATGCATCACAAACTCAAATGACCCCAGGGGTTGGGCAAATAACATAAATGTGTAATTCAGGACAGGTGTGAGGTAATAGGGAGTGCTGAGACCTGTGATAAATAGAAGAGTACCCAGGGCTTCCCTGGTGGCTCAGGGGTAAAGAATCTGCCTGCCAATGTAGGAGATATGGGTTCAATTCTTGGGCCGGGAAGATCTTACATGCCACAGAGTAACTAAGCCCGTGCACCATAAACATTGAGCCTGTGCTCTAGAGCCTGGGAACCACAATGACTGAGCCCACGAATCACAACTACTGGAGCCCACATGCCCTAGAGCCCGTGATCCACAAGAGAAATCACCACAATGAGAAGCCCGTGTATCACAGCTAGAGAGTAGGCACTGACTTGACACAACTAGAGAAAAAGCTGTGCAGAAACAAAGATCCAGCACAGCCAAAAATAGATAAATAAAGAATTTTTAAAGAGAGAGAGACAGAGCATACAAGGCCCACTAAGGAGATTCTATATTGTAAGCCTTGTGCCAGTCAAAAAGATTCTCATAGGAGCTTGGTCACAGGCTGCCAGTCTGTCATCCAAGGTGCAGAGAGTATGTAGACAGTTTATTTTCACAGTGATGAATTAGTGTGAAAGTGATTTCTGGTTAAACACAGCAGACTGAACAAATGTGTGGGGTTTTTTTCTTAGCTGTCTTCTGATTCCCATCTAAAATTTAGGTAAGGGAAATTTTTAAAGGGACGAACCTCTAGGGACACAGTTTCCCAGCCCCCAAACCTGGGAAACTGTCTAAGCCAGTGGATATGGGGCCAATAACAGCAGAACTGAGGAAGCTAAAATTTGAGTCTGTAGGAAAGGAGGGAGAGCCAAGAAGCAAGCTTTGCATGTTGGAAAAAACTATAGAAGGGATTGGAGGCACCATCCATCTCCGAAAGAAGGGGCATAAAGCGTAACTAGAAACAGGTGGATTGGCTTAGTGTCTTTGAAAGAAGGAGGTAGGCTTCCAAGATACCCTTTCTGCCCTTGGAGAAATAAAGGAGGCTTAGTCTTTAAAGATGTTGAACCTTAGAGAGGCTGGACCCAAGCATAGTGAGAACAAAGACACCAAACTGAAACCCAGAAGAATAAACGTCTCTACTTAAACAGTCTTTTACTTAAGGTATCCATGCCTCCTTCCCACAGTCAGATCCCAAAATGCTCACAGACAAGCTTAAACCATCATGACAAGAGATTGAAAAATTCTACATAACAGAAACAGACCAACCCAAAGGAATAACACAGATATTGAAAGCTGGAGGTATGCCAATGAAATATAGCAAAATCAACCACTAGAGTGAAACTTCATTAGCTTAATGAGCTCTGCCAATGCACACAGAGTTCCCTAAGCTAAACAGAGTTTAGTTGCTTCACTCTAAACTCTAACCAAACATACACCTTAAATTTATACAATGATACATGTCAAATATATTGCAATTTTTAAAAAGTCTAACCAGACAGCCAAGGAGAACCTCTAACACGGAAACAGAGATCATGAAGGCAGAAAGAAATGAGGGAAAAAAAGAAACAAACATAGTTCAGGAAAAGAAAGTTTAAAATAATAGATTAATCCTTGGAGAGAGAAGGGAAGATATCACATACATAAAACAAGAACAGGATGCTATAAAAAGGAACAGTCATAGAATATGAAAGAGTTCTTAAAAATTAAAACTGCAATGGCTTGAAAAAAATCAATAGATGGAAAATAAATTCTGAAGCTTGTTGATTTTTTTAAGTTGAGAAAAATGGCAAAAAAAAAAATCCATAAAGATATAGGAGGTCCTATACCCAAATACTTGGAGCTTCAGACGAAAGGTAGAGAAATGGAGAGAAGAACATTACCTAAGAAATATTTTTTTCCAGAACTGAAAAATAAACGTCTTCAGAATAAAACAGCCCAGTAAGTACCCAGTCCAATAAATAAAAAGACCTGCACCAAAGCACGTAACTGAAACTTTTCAGAACACCTAGAACAAAGAAAAGAGTTTAAAAGCTTCCAGAGACAGAAAAAGGATTATTTACAGAGGCCCAGGAAACAGAATGCCATCAGACTTCCCAACCATTCTAGACGGGAAGGACAGTTGAGCAACGCTCTCAGGATTCTGAGAGAAGCTATGACTAAGCTAGAATTTTATATCTAGTCCTGCTTATAATCAATTTTGAGTAAAGAAAAAAAAAGACATTTTCAGACATGCAGAGTCTCAAGAAATGACAGTGCCTCCCGTGAAACTTTTCCCAGGCAGCTGCTAGAGGTGAGCTCCACAAAACCAGCAAAGGTATGACCATGAAAGAGGGAGATGCAGAACCTAATAGGGAATCCACCCACTGGAGAAGCAAAAGAACTTCCCAAAATGATGGGGAAGAAAAATACCAGGAGAATTCAAAAAACTAGATCCAAAAACCAACTAACCAGCCTGATGACTGAGGCAGATGACTGAAGGGCTTGAGGAAAAGACGAACTTGAGATTTATTTATTATTGTCACTGTGTACCTGTCCTGGAGAAGGCAATGGCACCCCACTCTTGCCTGGAAAATCCCATGGATGGAGGAGCCTGGTGGGCTGCAGTCCATGGGGTCACTACGAGTTGGACACGACTGAGCGACTTCACTTTGACTTTTCACTTTCGTGCATTGGAGAAGGAAATGGCAACCTGCTCCAGTGTTCTCTCCTGGAGAATCCCAGGGACGGAGGAGCCTGGTGGGCTGCCATCTATGGGGTCGAACAGAGTCAGACACTACTGAATCGACTTAGCAGCAGCAACCCGTCCTGGTAGTTTGCAGATGGCTTGGAAATAGCTACACAGATGACAAAACTAATCAAATGAAAACTTAGAAAACTAAGAACAAAATTTTTTTAAAAACATAGGCAATTACTAAAATAGGGAGGAGGAAAACAATATTATACAAGAAAGAAAAAGTGACTATCCTATATGGCTCAGCTAAAATAATACTTCCAGAGTAAAAATAAGGTGCAGATAGAACACTGATTTGGAAAAAAAAAAATTATTATAAAACTAGAATGTAAAGAAAGAAGGAGAAAGGTGTGTGTGTGAATATGGCCTGATTTGGTGGGGGGAGGGGGGAGGCAGGGGTTGGTAAGAGATCTAAATAATCATCTTCCATCATCATTACAGGTAAAATTAATAAATAATATCTAAATTGAAAAGTAAAAGAAGATATTTAAGATGTCACCAATTAGAAGGATCTCCATTATGTTATATGTCTTAGAATTTTTAAAATGCCAATTAAACTATGACATGTCATCACTTGTAAGGCTCAAAGATCTCAGAGGTATTAAAATAGAGTGAAGAGAACACGTGGTTTAGAAACATAGCCATGTATTTGATGAGAAATAGCTAATAGCTCAAATCAGATCTGTAGAGCAGGAATCCAGATGGGAACGGCTGGGGCAAGTGGTTGCTATTTTTGTCATAATTTTTGTTAGATTGGTTGATTTTTTAGAAGAGTATATGTGCAACTTTGTTATTAAGGATTTATTAAGTTTTAAATCAGTCAATAAGAAAACAGTATATATCAAAACTCCAATTAAAAAAAGAAAGCTTTCACTGCTCCTGGGTTCATGATGCTGGCTTAAATGTCATTTAAATAAACTATTTACCATAAAAAAAAATCTTGGAATTCTCATTTTATTACTGGTTTTAGTGGTTTTAGTTGCTAAGTTATGTCTGACTCTTGCAACCCCATGGACTGTAGCCTGCCAAGCTCCTCTGTCCATGGGATTCTCTAGGCACAAAAACTGGAGTGGGCTGCCATTTTCTTACTCAAAATCTGCTACAAATGGATGGAAAATGCTATAACACAATCCAAGACCACTCTGAAGTTACTATCTACGTTTTCTGCTCTCTTTTCTCAAAAGGCACAAAACCCAAAATATAATTGCTTCTCGTCCTATTTTATAGGTATTTATTTGCCTGTGTCTTTTGAGATGGTGGCTTCTCCTGCCTGATTGTTACCTACTAGAGACAGTGTACTTATCTATAATGGAACAGTCTCATTTCTTGCCTCCTTAGCTTGGAAAAGCATCCGTTTATAAATGGAGCATACTGACACATGCATCATCAGTGCTAGGGCACACAATCACAGGTACTGGTTAATCAGGCACTTCCTTCACTGCTTATGGGAAACCAGGCTGATCTGCAATGTGCATGCAAAAAATTATTTTTTAAAAGAATATTTTATTCTTATGAGACCTAAACTCCTCCTTGAGAAAAGAAGCTGGTTTTGGCCTCCCCAAATCCATGAAAGAATGTGATATTCCTCAGTTTCCCACCGGTTTGGCAGTATTAGATGCAGGATTGTTAACTTGTCTCTAAAAAAAATTAGGCATCTAGACCTTGGGACAGAGCTCAAACATGGATTTAGCTGAAATTAGTACACAATGCCCCATTACACACACTTAAACACACAAACACAAAGCCAGATGGGATGCAGAGGCTGTGAGAGATCTAAAATTTTACCATACTTAACAAGCTGACACATTAGCCTGCCATCTTTCCATGGATGCTGGCAGAAGACAAGAGACGACTGGCTCAGAGACAAAGGACTTTACTGCTCACAGCAACGGAAGTAGCCAGAGGACTGGCATTTGTACCTAATGCCCAAGGCTCCGTTCCCACAGAGCATTGTGAAGGGGGCGAGACACATGGTGGCTTGCATTACAGCAGAGGAACCCCAAGCTTAGGGAATCCAAATCATTTTTTCCAAATATTTTTATTTTCATGAAACAAACATAAAAATTTACCATTTTAACTAGTCTTCAGCATACACTTCAATGGTTCCTGCTGCTGCCAAGTCGCTTCAGTCATGTCTGACTCTCTGCGACCCCATAGACGGCAGCCCACTAGGCTCCTCTGTCCCTGGGATTCTCCAGGCAAGAACACTGGAGTGGGTTGCCATTTCCTTCTCCAATGCAGGGAAGCGAAAAGTGAAAGTGAAGTTGCTCAGTTGTGTCCAACTCTCAGCGACCACATGGACTGCAGCCTACCAGGCTCCTCCATCCATGGGATTTTCCAGGCAAGAGTACTGGAGTGGGGTGCCATTGCCTTCTCCCAATTCAATGGCACCACATCTTTTATAATAGATAGTAAACCTGCCTGACCTTTGCACTATAGGGAGGTATTATCTTTATTAAACTGAACCATAAACAAACCTAGCCTTTGCTCCAAACCAGAATTTTTTAATCTCAGCACTGTTGACATTTTGGACTGGATACTTCTTTGTTGTGAGGACAGTCAAGTTGTGAGGAATTACAAGATACTGAGCAGATTCCTTGCACACTACCCACTAGAGGTCAGTAGCACTTGATCATTTATAATGAGCCAAAGTGTGCCCAGAAATCACCAAATGTCCCCTTGGAAGCAAATCACCTTCAGTTGAGAATGACTGTTCCAGAGGAAGTCACTATCTGTGTTTGGAGGCTGTTCACCAGGCAAATATCCTTGATAAAGCAGTCCCAAACAAAGGCAATCTGTGTCTCAACTCACAAAATATGCAAAAACACCAGAGATCGATGGTGAACTGCCTCTCAACAGAGGCCTTAATCCTCACTTCCGAAACTAGATCTGCTTTTCAGACATGTATAAAGTACTTGGTCAATTTGCACTTGATATTTACATACACACACACATACACACACACACACACACACACACCCTTCTTCATGGTCCTTTGACTAAAGTTACAACACGAACCATTGAGATGATGAGAAACAAGTCCAAAGAAATTAAGCAGGTATGGCCCCCCAAAAAAATATGCTGCTGTGCTGTGCTTGCTGCTGCTGCTAAGTCGCTTCAGTCATGTCCGACTCTGTGCGACCCCATAGAAACGGCAGCCCACGAGGCTCCCCTGTCCCTGAGATTCTCCAGGCTGTGCTTAGTCATGTCCAAATCTTTAAGACCTCATAGACTGTAGCCCACCAGGCTCCTCTGTCCATGGGGATTCTCCAGGGAAGAATATTGAAGTGGGTTGCCATGCCCTCCTCCAAGGGAACTTCGCAACCCAGGGATCAAACCCAGGTCTCCCTCACTGCAGGGAGATTGTTTACCGTCTGAGCCACCAGGGAAGCCCAAGAATACTGGAGTGGGTAGAAGATTCCCTTCTCCAGGGAATCTTCCCGACCCAGGAATTGAACCAGGGTCTCCTGCACTGCAGGTGGATTTTTTACCAGCTGAGTTACCAGGGAGGCCCCAAAAGGAAATAGCTGAGCCCAGGAGTATATGATGGACATTTCCTTTCTCATGCAAGAATTGTTTCCGTTCCTTGGGTTAATAACTAACTTTTTGCAGGGAGGAGGGCATTTAATACTCTTTCCCCAGATCACTTCTGTGCTTTGAAGTTAGACCTGGATACAAATCCCAATTCTTCTACTTAACAGTACAACTGAAGAGCAAGTAATTCTACCTGTAGGAGCTTACTTTTCATAGACAAGGTGGGAGTGATAAGACCTACCTTACAGGGTTGTCATCACAATTCTATGAGCTAAAGTGCCCAGTACAGTGCCTGGCACTCAGTAAGTACTGAATAAATTGTAGTTATTGCTTCACGAACATCACCCTTAGGGCAGGTCCTCAGCATCCCTGGTGGCTCAGATGGTAAAGAATCTGCCTGCAATGCAGGAGACCGGAGTTTGATCCCTATGTAGGGAAGATCCCCTGGAGAAGAAAATAGCAACCCACTCCAGTATTCTTGCCTGAAAAATGCCATGGACAGAAGAGCCTGGCAGGCTACAGTACATGGGGTTGCAAAGAGTCAGACACGATGGAATGACTAATACTTCCACTTTTTTCTTTTCTGTTCTTACTATGATCAGCTGTACACTAATGTCTCCACACTCTCACTTGGTTTTCCACAGTATTTATGACATAGCTGCTTAGAGCAAAGATCTATGGAGCAAAGATTACCAGGCCACAGAGAGAAAGATTCTAAGACCTGACTTCATAAGCATCTCGTGCCAACCCCCTGAGCTAGACAACCCCAGCTCCATTACCAATAGGTTCAAAGAAATACCTAAATAGGTCAAAACCTACTCTGACCTTTTGTTACCTGGTTTTCTTTTCTTCAAACTGACATCAATGTGTTGAAATTGCCCAGCCTTCAGCAATCTGTTTAATCAGTCTCTCTCGCATACTTGTATTTTTAATAGGCTAGCATTCTGGTGTCAAATCAAGCTCTGCGGACTCTTTCCAAGGCTGTTCAAGTATTATCGAGATCAATTTCCCCTACAGCCCCTCCTCTTCCCAGTGATCATCCAACAAGCAAAGAAGTACCTATCACAGATTACAAAACTTAAGTGATTAACAGAGAGATCTCCCTTCCATAATAATGCTATGACCTTCCCTTGATATTTGGCATTTTTGACTCTGGAATATAAATTAGTCTTGGTTCCCACTGCTATTAGGTGTTGTACATACGTGATCTTCTTTGTCTTAAAATATAATATTTAATTATAGCTTCACCGAAGACTTAAAATCCCAGTTTCCCTCAGGGAAAAAATACCTACAACTGGAGTTTATGAAAAATTGTTAGTTGTAGCTAATCCTGGGTAATAAGTTGGATTTTGGAAATCTGTGTGATTTTTAACACACTAAGCTTTTCCCCAGGAAGGCGACGCTTACAGAAAATGCCTGTGGAATAATCAGGCAGCAACTTCACTGCTACACTGGTAAGACGAATACAACTGAGAACATCATCTATGGAATTTGTTGGATTGTGAAATTTGCTCTTTGAAAAGGAAACATCACATAATAGCCAGAGAACAAGTGGCAATTTCTGGTGATTTTGTATTCCCTTGAGCCTGGGATTATGAATTCCCCCTCCTCGCTTAAATTCCAATCCTCCACTTAGAATTGTAAGGAACCTGACTGAATTGTATTAAAAAGCCTAAATGACTTTTATTTCTTGTGTCATTTAGCCAGAATGAATACTAGTCTCTTCTCTAAGAACATGCGTGTACACACACACACACACACACACACACTTCTACAGCACAGTGTTCCACTGGCCAAAAAAGAAAATCAATACACACTTAGCAAATATTTGAGCTGCATTTATGTAAGCAATTCCTTCACGAAAAACAAATTCCAACCATAGCCATTTCAAGGACCCTAAAGGACAGAAGACAACAGCACTTTCAAACTGCTGTTCTAAATGGAGGACTTTTTTTTCTAGATAAAACCCCCAAGCCAATGCTCTTTTGTATCAAACCTTCTCCCTCTGTTTCCCATACCTGACTCCAACCCACCTCATTCTTCAGTGCTGTTTATTAAAGATATACAACTTTCTGTAATAAAGACTGCCCTAATGGCTCCTCTTTGTAGGAATACTAGGAAAAACTGAAGGTGTTTTATTTTTAAGGTCATTCGGTCACAAAGCTAGCACCTGAGAAGGTTTAACTTATATCTGCATGAGAACAGCAACCCACAAAACTTGAAAGAAAATGGGAGTCATTGGTTCACACGTCTTTTTAAAGGCACGGTGGCTACCTGGTCCACTGGAATCTCAACTTGCGTGTCTTCATCTTCTTGGACTTCAGCTGCCCCCCGCGTTTCTGATCTCTCCTCTCCAGCTTTGAAAACGCCTTCATCTATAATTTGAGACAAATACACAGTGAAAATCAAAATCCAATTGTGACATCATGTGGCTGAATGTTGAAATTACAATCAAATTCCTATTGATTCTTTTTTATAGGTATTCTGGTTCCCCTTGTATTGGCAAGATTTCTGTAGCCCCCAATTCTTCTAGATTTTCACTGGAAAAAGGTTCAGTGACCAACACAAGGCTGACTCAGAGGAGCAGGGCTGTGTCCCAGCCTCCCCCTCACCTTCTGGTACTGATTAAAACAACACAATCCTGCACAGATATTTAGAAGGGCAAGATTTCCCACCTATTATCTCTTTTCTCTCCTCCTAGCCATGAAGCAATGATGATGCTTGGTGCTTGCAAATACTACTTTTAGCATTTTGCCTTTCCCAAAAGAATGCTATTCATTGAAAATTATATATTAGAACAATTCTCTCCATTCTGAGTAACATCAAAAATATTTTTACTGCAACAGAATCAGAGCTAACTCCGTATCTCACACAAATCAATCTTTTATTTTGCAGGTTTCCACAGGATTTTCACAATATATGTCTTAAAATTCTTAACTGTAAAACATAACCCAGATCTTTAAGATGTTAGGTTAAGCTCCTTCAATTTGTTCTCCTATAGAAAGCAATAAGGACTGTTCTCCATATTTGCAGTCATTTCAACGTCTTCCCTCTGTCTTCTCTTCACAGGCCAAGTAATCAAAGAATCACAGGACCATTTGTCATTCTGTCTATCTGTTTGCCTCAGGACAGGTCTAATGCTTCAGTCATTCCCACGGATGTTTTCTCTGCCCAGTCATTTACAGTCTCCAGGGATGGAGATCCCACCTCCTTCTCTGATAATCTATCGCAGCATATGATTACCCTTACAGTCTAGAAAATGTTTCATCTTTTGTCTTAAAAACCCCTTCTACTTCTCAAATGGAAACATCTCTCTCAGAGCACAAATATTTAAAACATTCCACGTGAAAATATTTCATATTGTCCAAGTTGTGAACTCACTCTTCATAAAGCATAAAATACAACTTTACATTCGCTGAGGCTCAATTGTATGTGAAACACAATAGGAGCCAATGTGGCCATATAAGATATAACTGAGATTTAGATTTCTTTCAAGTTGCTTACAGACTAATGAGCAGATAGACATATATACACATCATCAATAAAGTGCTCTGATGTAAAAGGAATAAAGTCTATAATAGAGCCCTGTGGAAGCTTAGGAGGTACGGCCAAGTGAAAAAGGAAGAAAGGAAGGGAGAGAGGAAATATAACCAAACTCAAGTGCTTTTCATTTCTCCTAGAGAAACCATTTTCCTTTTTAATTACTTCTCTGCTATCCTTTTTAAAAACCAGGAATAACAGAGCTGCCCTCAAAGCTGATTAGACATGTTAGATTAATTCATTTTTTACTGAAGGATAGTTAATTTACAATGGTGTGTTAGTTTCAAGTATACAACAAAGTGATCCAGTTACACACACACACACACACACACTTTCTTTTCCATATTTTTCCATTGAAGGTTATTATAACATATTGAATATAGTTCCCTGTGCTATACATTAGGTCCCTGCTGTTTATCTATTTTATATATCCGTTCATTTCAGTCACTCAGTCGTGTCTGACTCTTTACGACCCCATGGACTGCAGCACGCCAGGTTTCCCAGTCCATCACCAACTCCCAGAGCTTGCTCAAACTCATGTCCATCAAATCAGTGATGCCATCCAACCATCTCATCCTCTGTCGTCCCCTTCTCCTCCTGCCTTCAATCTTTCCCAGCATTAGGGTCTTTTCTAAAGAATCAGTTCTTCTCATCAGATGGCCAAAGTATAGGAGCTCCAGTTTCAGCATCAGTCCTTCCAATAATATTCAGGACGATTTCCTTTAGGAAATTCCTATAGATCCTTGCAGTGATCTATACTATTTTATATATAATAGTATATATATGCTAATCTCAAACTCCTAATTTATCTCCCCCTGCTATCTTCTTTGGTAAGCATAAGTTTGCTGTTGTGTGTGTGTGTGTGTGTGTGTGTGTGTGTGAGTCTCTTTCTGTTTTGTAAATAAATTCATTTGGATCATATTTTAGATTCCACATATAAGTGATATCATGTGATATTTGTCTTTCCCTGTCGGACTTAATTGGTCTAATGGTTATGTCCTGACTCCATCGAATCTTATGACTGAAAATGTGGATCCAAAATGAAATTGCAGCTCAGCATATCAGAAGAAAGAATAAAGAAAAACAAAACAGAAAATGTGGTGATTTTCTCATGTACTGATGTTTAGCTTGGAGTAAATGCAGAAAGTTTTGGTCACAAGCTCAACAAAGAGATTCTTGAGCTAAGAAAAGTACAGGGAAGGACACTTCAAGGGGCAAGGAAAATAGCTTATAATTATTCTGTCCGAAAAGAAGAAAACTGAAAGGGAGTAATCCAAGTCTATAAAATCGGAGTCAACAAGAAGAGGGTAAGTGGATATTTGTCTCTCCATCAAATTCTGGAACACGAAACTCAACGAAATAATAAACATTACATTGATGGTAGAAGACATTAATTAAATGATAGAAAAATAAATTCTCCTTTACTCACATGTGGAGCTCATAATTCTGAGAACGCATAAAGGCATAATAAACTAATTTCAAATAGGGCTGCACATTTTATCAAATGTTATTTCCGAAATGGTTGAAAAAGGAAAATTCACTGTGTTTGACATTCCTTTCTGCCTTCTGAATTACTTTAAAAGGCAACAATCATAGTAATCCACACAACGTCCTTTAAAGCAGATGCTGGTCCTGGCAGACTATGACCTATGTCTGTGACTTTTGGGGATGACATATTTGCATCCGAGCGTTGCACTTGCTTTCAAAGAGACCACAAAGAGAAACCTACAGATACTAAAGAAATATATTTTTGGTGCTCACATTCATTGAAATGTTTAACTGTATCCGAGCAGCGCTCTGGATGGCTTGCAGATGTGTTTTAGGATAAACATTTCACAGGAAAAGAAGAATGAGATCAATAATAACAAATAACATGGAAAGGGCACTGGAATGGGAAAATGGCAACCATGAGGACAGAAACAGCAAGTAGCCAAGTCAACAAAGCTCAGCATTGTGTACAGTGACAAAAACAGAGAACACAAAGGGAAAAGTGTTTGGTTGAGGTGTGGCGTAGGATTTGTTCCTCACCGAAAGGAGATGTGCGAGCCACCTCCTTCAGTAGCACGGAGCAAGAAAGGAAGGCTGGAAATAAAGAAACAGTGATGGAAAAAAGAACAGCGAGAAAGTTACTTTATGATCAGAAAAAGGACTTGAATTTGTATTAAAAATGTTGTATGAAATTTAAAATAGAGGAATACGAATTTCTAGTGGAAATTTTTTAAATCGCATTTTTTGATTATAGATTATTTAATATGCATGCATGCATTTTAGAAAACTTGGGAGATGAAATAAACATCCCGTGACCCAGAGATTCTCTCCCCTACCTCTCACATGCTCACACACACACACTCATAAAACTGAGATCCTAATGTATATATAACTTCAAAAGATTTTTTTACTTTAAAACCATGTCATGAGTATTTTCTCATGTCAGTAAATGTTATTAAAACACATAATAAATTGATGGATCCATACTGTAATTAATGGATGATGAACCCGGATTCTTGCATATTCTCATACTTAGAAAAGAAATAAAACCATTAACTAAGTAAGCTATCTGCTCCTCAAAAACAGCACTGACCTTCTACCAAGATAATGCTGGATTGAACATACCCTTTTGTCAAAATCACATATGTACTGGCCTCCTCCTTCACCACTTCAGAACAGTTCTCAAAGCTCTCAGAGACAACCTCCCAGGTTAAAATCCTCAGACTGGCTCAAATAAAATTCTCCATTTCTTTCTTAGATTGACTACTAATTTTTTTCATTGAAACCACTACTTTTTTTTTACATGAACATACCTATGATAAAGTTTAATTTCTATCAATAAATTAGGCACAAGAGAATATCTGAATTTCCAGCACCACTCTTCTTTTTTTAATATTTTATTTTTACTTATTGATTTGGCTGCACCAGGTCTTAGTTGTGGCATGCAAGATCTTTCGTGGCAGCATGTGGGATCTAGTTCCCGGACCAGGGATTGAACCCAGCCCCCTGCACTGGGAACACGGTTGTCTTAGCCACTGGACCACTAGGCAAGTGCCCGGCATCACTACTCTCGCACTTCGGGGCCACTATTAAGTAAGATCAGGGTTCCTTCGCACACAAGCACTGCAGTACCTCTACAGTCCATCTGGTAATCAAGAGGGTTACTGAAGTGTTTAAAGAGTGGGATAAGCTGGACAAAGGGCTGACTCACATCCTGGACAGGAAGAGGCGGGAGGGCGTGAGATTTCATCGTGCTTCTCACAACAGCATGCAATTTAAAACTTATGAATTGTTTGTTTCTGGAGTTTTTCATTTAATATTTTCCAACCATGGTTGACTGTGGGTGACTGAAACTGCAGAAAGCAAAATCACAGATAAAGGGAAACTACTGTACTTCATTCAGGGCCAAACTGGATGTTCAAAAATATGACAAACATTCATGATGAGTGTTCAAAGGCATGTGAATGTTCAAGGGGAAAGTTCAAAGGCAGGCCTGAAAACTAGAAAATTAAAAATAACACCAAAGAATTGCCAACAAGGCCAAAATACAATGGTAAAGAATTAGAATGATACAGTATGTTCCCCTTCTGTCAGTGCCACAGTAAACGGGGCAGATGGGGAGAATAAGTTGGGAGACTGGGGCTGAAATATACACACTACTGTAGATATACACATATATATACATAACAGATAATTAATAAGAAGCTACTTATAGCACAGGGAACTATACTTAATACTCTTAATGCTCTATATGCAAAAAGAACCTAAAAGAAAAGTGAATATGTGTTTAACTGATTTACTTTGCTATATACCTGATACTAACATATAACACTGTAAATCAAATATACTCCAATAAAAATGAATTTGAAAAAAAGAAAATCACAAAAAAAGGCTACTAAACACACACCCCATGGAAGAAGGCAAACATAAAACATTAAAAACTTAAAACACCTGCTTGCAAGGATAGATAACACATGAAATTTTAAATTTTTGTGAAAATATTAAGTGTTTCATCAAGGGCAGTATTATGCAAGCACTTCAAAACCTACTTTCCCTTTATTGTGACTGCTCATTTAAACTTGTACATAAAGTTAAATCATAATGGCAACCATTATGTGCAATGATTGTATAGGTATTGCTACCAATACCTCAGATGTCCTAACCACAACTCATTAAGGGTAGGTGCTACCTAGGGTCGGCTTTCCAGGTGGTTCAGTGGTAAAGAATCTGCTTGCCAATGCAGAAGATGCAGGTTCTGTCCCTGGGTTGATCCTGGTATCCTGGAGAAGGAAATGGCAAGCCACTCCAGTATTCTTGCCTGGAAAATTCCATGGACAGAGGAGCCTGGTGGGCTATAGTCCATGGGGTCGCAGAGACATGCCTGAGAGACTTGAGTATACAAGCTACCGAGAGTAAGGGGTTTAGCCTCTAATGGGACACACAATTACTTTTATTGTCCCTCAAATTTACATAAAAACAGAAATTTAGTCTTATTCCATCCCAACATCAACAAGTGCCCCCTTTTTGTCATATATTGCCTGCCTGTGAAATTTTGGTGCACCAATAATCATCTGACCCACTTTCAAGATTTCTTCTAACCCTTATTACAAGCTTTAACATAATTTTCAACTGCTCATGTGCCAAAGACTCTCTAATCTACACCAGCCTCTTCATGGCTCCCCAAGTTCATATATCCAATTACCTAACTTGACAACTCACCTTGGATGTCTAATGGGCATCTCAACCTTAACGTGGTCATAAGAGAACTCTGGGTCCCGAGCCTAAACTGTTCATCCTCTATATTCCTCATCCCATAACATAGCACCACCACTTAATCCCAAACCTGGGAATTCTCATTTCCATCTTGCTTTCACTCCCTATATGCATTCCATTCTAGCCCTGTCAATTCAATCCTTTTAAATACACCCCAAATATGTGAATATTATTTCCAGCTCCACTATCAACTTGGTTCAATCACCACTATCGGTTGGAGGGGCTTTTACAACAGCTTGCAAAGTAGCGTCCCTCTGCTTCTACTCTTGCTTTCCTCTAGATTGTTCTCCACACAATAGTCAAGTAATATTAACAGATGATCAGAATTACTAAGAAACTCTCTAACACTTTCCAGTCTACACAGAATCCAGGTTCCTTACCATGGTTTACAGAGATGTAATCTGATCCTGAACTCCCTTTTAGACCACATTTCATACCAGTTTCTCTTTGCCCATTAAATTCCAGGTACATTTTGTTTCTCTAACAGCAAACTTATTGCTACCTTATGTCTTTGTTGTTTTCACACCTTCTACCTGGAATGCTCTTTACTCCCTTTTGCCATGATTAGCTGTTCCTTCTCATTCAGATCTCAGGAAACCTGCCTTGTTCCAATTCAAGTCATTCACCACAATACTCGGTTTTAACTCTCTCGCTAGCGTTTATTACTAGCTGGTATTTTTCTTGCTTATTTGGTGTTTTAGTGTTTCTCAGTCTCCACCAAAGTGTTGGCTCCAAGAGAGCAGGTACCACACCCTACTGTTCACTGTTCTGTACCTAGCATAGAAGAGAGCATGGCACACAGGAGTTCAAAAGGCGTTTGTTGAAAGAATGAAGAGCAAGCACCCAAAAATATTTGCTGCATGGAGACAGAATATAAAGACAGTACAATGTAAAAGCCACTGCTGCTGCTGCTGCTGCTGGTACTAAGTTGCTTCAGTCGTGTCCAACTCTGCGCAGTCCCATAGACGGCAGCCCACCAGGCTCCCCCGTCCCTGGCATTCTCCAGGCAAGAACACTGGAGTGGGTTGCCATGTCCTTCTCCAATGCATGAAAGTGAAAAGTGAAAGTGAAGTCATTCAGTCGTGTCCAACTCTTAGCGACCTCATGGACTGTAGCCTACCAGGCTCCTCCGTCCATGGGATTTTCCAGGCAAGAGTACTGGAGTGGGGTGCCATTGCCTTCTCCAAAAGCCACTAGCCCGGTCCATTAATTATTTGTGTTGTTACAGGGTTTTTGCCCCAGTCTGGCCACACTTGGCACTATAGCATTTAAATGAGGAGAGGGATAGAGGGAAGTGAACAGAAAGAAGACTAGCATAAAAGCTACACAAGGATCCATACAAATGAGGCTATGTGTGGTAGGCAAAATAATATGCTACCCAAGATCTCTCCACCCTAATCTTCAGAAACTGAGTAAGTCACTTCGTGTAGCAGAGGTGAATAAAGATTGCAGATAGAATAACCATTGCTAATTAGCTGACCTTGAGATGGGGAGATTATCCTAGATTATTCTTGTGGACCCAATGTCATCACAAAGGTCCTTGGAAATGAAGAAGAGTGGAGGGGAGATCAGTGTCAGGTGAAGGACCATGGGGCCATTGCTGGCCTGGAAGATGAAAGGAGGCCATAAACCAGGGAATTGCAGCCAAGCCCTCAAAACTAGCAAAGGGCAAGAATAGAAAGTTTCCTCTTAGAGACTCTAGAAGGACTAAGCCCTTGCCAACGCCGTGATTACAGCCCAGTGAGGACCATTTTGGAAACTCTGAGCTCCAGAATGGTAAGATGACAAGCTTGTATGCTGTTTCAAGCCACCACGTTTGTGGTAATGTGTTACAGCTGTAACAGGCAACTAATACACTGACTGCTCAAAACTAATGATCTGGAAAGAATAGTGGGGGCAAGAGCTTTCACAAATCAGCTTTCTGACTCCTGCAGACACCTGCTGAGGGAGGGCAGACACCCCGTTCCTCCTGCTCTGAAGGCACTGGTTACAAAACCTCCTGCAAGTGTGCAGCCTTCTGTTTTCCTTCTCTGTTATTACCTCCATTTCTCACTCCCCTACAATGTACAAAAAAACACCCACCCCAAGATACCCACACATCTGCCAGAAAGGAGAAAAGGGATTCAATTTTTTTAAAGTCCTCCCCTACCCTAAAATCTTCATTATAAAAGCCATTTGCTAACAAACTAAAGAGCGAGGATAAATTTGATACACAATACTGCTTTCATTCAATTACTACACTGAGGATCAAATTCAATGCTTGGATGCACACTACACCGAAATTCAGCTCTAATCTTTTTCCTTTGAATCATGAATAGACATTTTAGTGTATATTACACAGCAAAGCAATAACAAACACTCTAGTAAAAATAAAAATGCTCCTCAATTATTTTTCACTTATCCCTTATGAATTTTATTGCCTAAGAAATGAAAGCAGAGCTGCTGAGGTAGGGCGGTCATGTCATCACCATGTAGTTTGTAACAAATACGAACCTGTTTCTCCTACAGAAATGGGATACAAATGCTTATGCATTTTTAGCCTTTCCACAACCACAATGGCAGAAATGAAAGCATTTCCTTATTTCAGTGCATCAGTATCTAGTTTAGTAACATTACAGAATTTTAATATGTTAAAACTGTCAATGTTAAGTAAGAAAAGTGGCCAAATAATGAATGATACGTTCATGTAATTGGTGATAATCAGTATTTAAGCCCAATAATCTTGTTTAAGGCTCCTCTCGTGACTCAGTGGTAAAGAATCCACCTGCAATGCGGGTTCGATCTCTGGGTTGAGAAGACCCCCTGGAGTAGGAAATGGCAACCCACTCCAGTATTCTTGCCTGGGAAGTCTCATGGACAGAAGAGCCTTGTGGGCTATAGTCCATGGTGTCACAAAAGAGTCAGACATGACTTGGCAACTAAATAACAACAAAAATCTTGTTTAAAGGATACTTTCTCACCAGGTTTATTAAAAATTCTTTTAAAATTGTATTATAAACTATAATTGAATGTGTTCAGTATTTGAAACTGATTAGAACTTATCAGGACAGAAAAAAAGAAAAATAACAGAATAATGGCCAGTTTTAAATAGTTTCTGGAAATACAAGATATCTATTAAGTGGAAGCTCTATATGTAAATAAGAAAGTTTAGTGTGACCATAAACATTTTACCATGCTTTACTACTGAGACTTTCTCATAAAAATATTAAATTAACTATAAAGTATTAACTTTAAAAAGCAGCTCATTAAACCCAGTAAATTACTGAGAAAAAATGTGAGCAGCAAGGAGTTTATGGCTTTCAGTATATAAGATAATATTCTAAGAAGGGAAAAGTACACAGCTCTCTTTATAAGGAAAAATCATGTTGTCTTTATCTGTGTCATCAATCACTAGAGGCAGAATTCGAAGTAAAATTGGTAAGGTGACATCCAAATAATGTTCATTAGCTAATATGGTTAATGTGAACTATACTCATATGTGAAATATATTTAATTTCCAATAAAACCCTTCCCAGATCCAGATTGTGGTCATCACAACATCTTAATGAAATTCAAAGAAAGCACTTTTGGAAAGTGGACCCCGCCTGAAGTTTAGCAAGTAGTGATTTCGAGAAGAAGAGGGATTCCCATGTGATAACACTTCCTGATGAAGAGGGTACTGGCCAGCCTTCTCTGATCCTCATAACAACTTGTACAATATCTCCTTTATAGTGCTCCCCTGAATTAAAGTTTATTATCATCAGGCAGAATGAAAAACTAATCAAGTAACAGCTAATGTTCTGAGTACATCTAATTTAGTACAGCCATATAACCCGAATGTTTTTTAATCACTAATCTTCCCCATATGTTTCATTATGACCCATAAACTCAAATGGAAACTCTTTACAGGAACAAGACTATCACAAGTGAGTGATATTTTTCTTTGGAAATTTAGAATATTATATGAAAATAACCTTATCTATCCACTTAAATAGGCTGAGTTTTCTTAACTGCAGCTTGAATGGTATCTGACTTCTTTCTGTGTTCTGACTCCTACTCTAGATATTATCATCTGTTATGCAACTGATGTTTAAATTTGACTATTAAGTCTTTGCACAGACTTAATCTTAACCATTTTGATTATTTTACCTTGACTTTAAATGGGGATAACAAAATTTGCTAAGTGTAGGCAGAAAATAAAAGTAGTATTATTACTATTGATTTCCCCAGATCAAAGATAATTTTGTTCTTATCCCTTCATTTCTATTTTATTCTTTTTAGATGTTTTAGATTTTCATCAAAATCAGCAATATTCAAAGAACAAAGAATAAAACACACATATATATATAATAATTCATGACAAAATTATTTTATAATCTATATCAATTTTGATATACTTTATAAAGTTCATAACAGATACATGGATCTGAGAATAATAAAATACTTCTGAGTTGGCTTACCTAAGCCAACAAGTATACATAGCTTTCATTTTTTCATTTCTAATTTTGTAATCATATAAAAATTACACTGCAAATTAGTTTTAGTTTATCAGAATAATTGAATTGTTCCTCATTGGGTCCCAGTGACTTGAAGTTACTTAATAAGTGACTTAAAATTCATGATTCCTGTTCTTATTCTGGCTAATCCAACTACCTCCAAATGACCTTGTGTATTTTAGTCTGTAAAAGAGCTCCCCATACTCAAGTTACTTCTCTGCCATAGAAAATGTATCATGGCTGTTGTTCAGTTGTTAAGTTGTGTCCCACTCTTTGTGACCCCATGGACTGCAGCACACCAGGCTCCCCTGTCCTTCACTATCTCCTGGCATGAATTTGCTTAAATTCATGTCCATTAAGTCAGTGATGCTATGTAACCATCTCATCCTCTGCCGCCCCCTTATCCTTTTGCCTTCAGTATTTCCCAGCATCAAGGTCATTTCCAATGAGTCAGCTCTTCGCATCAAGCGGCCGAAGTATAGGAGGTTCAGCATCAGTCCTTCCAATAACTATTCAGGGTTGATTTCCTTTAGGATTGATGGGTTTGACCTCCTTGCAGTCCAAGGAACTGTCAAGAGTCTTCTCCAACATCACCATTCAAAAGCATCAATTCTTCAGCATTCAGCCTTCTTTACCCTCCAGCCCTCACATCCATACATGACAACTGGAAAAACTATAGCTTTGACTATACCTTAGGTTTGACTATCATGGTAATAAATGGCATACTTTCATATAACAGAAAAAGGCTTATTGTCTAGTAGGAAACTTAAATGGAAAAATCAGTAGAATAGAATGATAACATAACTAGTGCTACACAGACTGCTAAATATGCATAGAGGGGACTCCCCTGGTGGTCCGGTGGTTAAGACTCCAAGCTTCCAAGGCAAGGGCGTGGGTTTGACCCCTGGTCAGGGAATCAAGATCCCTCAAGCTGCGAGGAGTAGCCAAAAGGAGGAAAGCTACAGGCAAAGTGAAAATCAACTGCAAAGGAGTAATCAGTATTAAGGAGTGTCCTCCAGCTTTGGCATCGCAATGATCTGGTCAACTAGGTGAAAGTACTTTTCAGTTTAGTTCAGTTCAGTTGCTCAGTCGAGTCCGACTCTTTGCAACTCCATGGACTGCAGCACACCAGGCCTCCCTGTCCATCACCAACTCCAAGTTCACCCAAATTCATGTCCATTCAAGTCAGTGATGCCACCCAACCATCTCATCCTCTGTCATCCCCTTCTCCTCATGCCGTCTTTTCAAATGAGTCAGTTCTTCACCTCAGGTAGCCAAAGTATTGGAGTTTCAGCTTCAATATCAGTCCTTCTAATGAACACTCAGGTCTGATTTCCTTTAGGATTGATTGATTTGATCTCCTTGCAGTCCAAGGGGCTCTCAAGAGTCTTCTTCAACACCACAGTTCAAAAGCATCAATTCTTTGGCACTCAGCTTTCTTCACAGTCCAACTCTCACATCCATACATGACTACTGGAAAAACCATAGCCTTGACTAGATGGACCTTTGTTGGCAAAGTAATGTCTCTGCTTTTTAGCAGAACATAAAAATCAGATTATATTGGGGTGCAGAATAAAACAGTGTGCCTATCAGAGAACAAGGGCAATATGAACCACTCTTGGAAGATGATGGGCTATGAACTGGAGAAGAGAGACCATAGTCATAAATCCTAACTCAGAGGCCTGATGCCACAGAGTTAGTAAGGGCTGAACAGGGTTAAATCCCACTTCTTCTGACTCCTGCTTTCCAAAGAATTTGTCACAGATGTCAGCACCAGAAAGTTGTTGTTAAACCTATGTCCCTAATGCACAAGCATGTCTAATGAAATCCAAGCCTTCTTGCAGGAACCCAAACAATCCTCATTCACCCATGGCCAAGTTAAACCAAAACGGATCGTCTTCATGTTGATAATGTAAATGCAGCTGGAATTGTATTTCATGAAAATACCATTCTTACTATACAGACATTTATTGGAGTTTGAACCTTAGCCAAAAATCCTAAAAGGATTACAACAGGACAGGCTGGCTGTAGGTTGTAAGGGATGTGGGGAGAGAAGCCCACAGGCATCAACCATACCAGGAAACAAGTCACCTTCAACTGGCACGCTTGAGTGAAAGCATTCTATTTAACACTAATGTGGTCATTCAGGATCATTTCAGACAAAGAAATTAAAACTCCTTAGATTCAGGATACCACTAAGAATTCATGCAAGGAATCTAAAAACCAAGAGAAACCAGAATTACAAATTTTCAACTTGAGGTTTGAAAGGTGGAACGACTGAGATGGAAGACTTGAGATGGAAGACTGAGATCCTGCTTCTAAAAATTTTTCCCAAATTACATATACACCATATACTTAATGGATTAAACCTAGCTCAGATATGCAAATAAAAATGAACTGAACTGAATTTCCTTTTTTAAAAAGTTGGTTATTAATCCCAATTATTTCTAAATTACAGTTTTAATGATCTAAGGCCCTAACATTCACTTTCCACTTACTAGCAATAGTATGCTTTAAAATACTATGCTTAAAAACGCCAATCCTGCTAGAAGTGTAAAGTAAGTATAATATCACCACTTTCAAAGCTAACCTAATCCTGAGGTGGGTGCTAGTGATGCTGTGAACTGTGGTCCTCACGCAGGGTCGTGACATGTACTGTGAATGTGCAAATCGGTGCAAATCAGTCTTCTGGAAAAAAAGAACGTGGATACTTTTACATCAAATCTAATTGGCACAGGTAATAGATCTGCATTATTCTTTAAACCTGAGTGATGTTGTTTTCAATTTAACCCAGCATTTTACAGGCTTGTATGCTTCCATTTGCTTTAGAGAATCAAAGTGAGATCTCTTTAAATGCTTGGCATTTAAAGGTGTTTTTATCTGTTCCTCAGCAATTTTTGAAGAGGAAGATAAATTGTTATCAGAGCTGATGCTTTGCTAAAGATATAACTTAGCTTTGATTGGTAGCTAATCTTCCATCTTAACATAAAATGGGAAGTTAAAATATACCCAATTTAGCATATCTGTGAAGACACATGCAGTCTACAACTCAAGGAACTGCTGTTAATAAATAGTAGATAAAAATAAATTTTTGCTTACATTTTTCTCTGCAATATCTACTGTGTCCCGAATTTTATTTAAAATAGCCTGAGATAAATTCATTTAAATGAGTCTGTTGAACTCCATGTGAAGATGCTTATCTAACCACAAATATGTCCATATATCATGTACAAATTTGTATCAGCAATTGATAGACCATCAGATATAAAGTGACCATATATCAACTTAGTACCAAATTTGAGAGAATCAAGTAAACATAAAATGCCCAACCATCAATGGGAAGAGAGCTAAACAGCCTCAATTAATAATGAGAAATATGTAAATTAGCTACAAAACAGTACTATTTATTATGAAACTATCAAGGAACAAAATTCAAAACAGATTAAAATGAATCAGCCAGTATTTTGCTCACTTTGATTTGATGTTGTTCTGACAACGGGTATTGACTGAATACCCACCAGATTCTGCACTCTTTTCATTTAATGTTGTGACTTAGGGATTCAGTTTGGGTCTATAACAAAAATCGATGTATGCCGTATGTTTGCAAAGATAGAAAACATTCTCCTTTAGCATTTTAACCTATGATTCAAGTTTATCATCTAAGAATTTCACTCCAAAAGGAATAATTCTGGTCCCTTAAGCTAAGGAATGATATCTTTCAGACATCCTTGCTTTTTTTTATTAAACTGGTAATTGACAAATACCAATCATCTACTTGTTTTAATCTTGGAGAGAAGGAACAGAAATAAAGTAATCTTTCATTGAGTTTTTCATTACATTTAATTTTTAAGTATTTTCATTGCATTAAGGCTGGTAAGAATTAACTTTCATTTGATTATTATAATATTTCACATATGTGCAGTCAAGATAAAACACAAAGATTGGTAAACCTAAGACAGTATCTATTTTAGGATGAGCGGAGATGCTTACTGTTCAATAAAGAAACTTTTTCTTCTTCAGCATTTACCTAGAGCAAGATGTAAATTAATAATAATGGTAACAATATTAATGGTGATGATCAGCTAATAATTATTGGATGCTTATTATATGACATTCATCATGTTAAGCATATTACATGTATTAACTCATTTAATACCAAAGCAGCTTTATGAAGTAATTACTAATATTTCCTGCATTTTATATATGAAAAACAGAGGTCCTCTAAAGGTCATAGGCAGCGAGCAGTGAAGCAGGATTCAGACCTGGCAATCTGACACTAGAGTCTATGTTTTTAATGGCAGGTTTCCCAATCTACCGATTGTGGCTCATTAGTAAATTGTAACATCAATGTAATGCGCTACAACTGTTTTTTTAATAAGATAGAAGAAAACAGAAAATATATTGTCAGCTTCATGAGCTTGTGATCTATACTGTCTCATAAGGCCCCATTCTATGAAAAGCCTCTAACTTGGCTTAATGATCTGCTGCCAGCATCTTGAAACTCTGAATAATTTTCTTTTTGACGGAAGTCCAATGAGACAATGCAGCACGTTCATGAGCAGAGGATGCATGCACGATACCTGTGCCCATGGTTCCCTGTCTTAGGTGATGCCGGGTGAGTAAAGAACTCAGGTGGACCCAGGATGCATGGGCGACTGTCAAGACCCAGAGTGAATACAGGATAAGCACGTTACATCTGTATCCAAGAAAGGTGTGGTGGGACCACACTTTGCAATAAAACCAGAACTTGCTTCCAAAGAAGAAAGAAGGTGATGGCCTTCTAAGAAATAAGAACGACCGAGGATAATCCTATCCTACTCTTTCTTACTTGTGTTACTTTCCTGTAGTAGTCAATCGCTTCTGCTGAAAATGATGACATAGAAGAAAAGGGAAACATAAGGCAACCCAGAGTCCTGTTCTTTTCAGTCCTTCCTTACTCATCAGTACCCCTAAGGTAAAGAGTGCTGTAGAATGTACATATTAAAAATGAAACAAATAGTTGTGTTAGTTTTATATAGTAAAAACTGTTCTGATAAGAACAAAATGCACAGGCAATATGAGCTAAGAAATACAAATTGTACAATTTTGGTGATTTCATATATTAGCTAAGTGATCTTATACTATATCATTCTGGCATTGCAGGTTATAAAGACAAATGGTACAATTAATCTTAATAATTTAAACATCTAATTTAATTTTTCTTTACTTAGAATGACAACAAAAGCAGAATAAACAAAACATCGTGACAAACTGAGAAAGAAAGAGACCATGGAAGAAAGGAAAAAGTATATATTTAAGTACGTTTAACAGCACCTTTTCCCTGCATTTTAAACAAAAGTTCCCACATCTTTATTCTGCATAAGACCCTGCAAATTATAGCGTCGGCCCTGTGCAGTACACATACCAGGGTAACCACTGTTTCACAAAACTTTTATTTCATGAAACAAATATACACAAGCAATATGCAGGGCTTCCCTGGTGGCTCAGCGGTAGAGAATCTGCCTGCCAATGCAGGAGATGTGGGTTTGATCCCTGGGTCGGGAAGATCCCCTGGGGTAGGAAACAGCAACCCACTCCAGTATTATTGCCTGGAAAATCTCATGAACAGAGAAGCCTGGCGGACTACAGTCCATGGGGTTGCAAAGCAATCAGATACAACTTAGTGACAAAATAATATATATATGCAGGTGTACTGTCTCATGATGTAAAAAAAATTTTTTTTCATATGATGAGTCAAAGAGAGTTTAAAAAATCACTTCACTACACTGGAGAAAATAAAAGGCATAAAAACGCTCACTTCTTGCCACCCTGGAAGATAATCCACTTAACAAGGACAATGTAATTACCTGAATTCCTGCTCCCTGTTATGTTCTGTTTCAAGTCTAAACTCCTCTGTTCAATTCCTAAAGACCCTCATACTTTGGACTGACTTTCCTACTGACTTTCCATAGCTCTGCAACTTGACTCCTCAACCCCAGGGGAACATGATGGCGCTCACTTCCGTGTACTCTTCACTTCCTGGCCTCTATTCAAGCCATCTCCTCCCAGCCACAGCACCGGCCCATCCTTCCTTCCAGACACAACTCAGGGGCCCCTTCCCCCAATGTCTTTGTCTTTCGCGTCTTTGAAATTTTTATATTTACTCCCTGTACCGTAACAGTACCACATTATGGACAATTCAGATGTTGCCCCAGAAAAGATATGAGATTATCTCATACTCATTTCTCCCACAGCCCATGACGTTTAACATGGTTGGGCTACATTGTAGCACTCAGTATGGAGTCAGGAGAGGGAGAAACAATGCAGTTTTTTTGAACATCTACTAAATATGTTAACCACACTCCCCATGACTACCCTGTGAAGTAGGTGTCTGTGGATGACTTTACAGATAAAGAACCTGAGGTTTAAATAATTTGCCCAACTTTCATAGAACAGGACCAAGGCCTAAGCTTCTCCCAAGGCCTAAGCGTCTCCCAAGCTTCTGCCTTTTAAATGGTACCTTGGAAAAAACATCGCCAATGTTAAGGTAATGAACAACAAATCATGCTAATTAGACCAAACCTGAGCAAATGCTTTATAAGTCACAGGGGAGAGCTGTTTTCGTTTGTTTGTTTTTTGAACTTTAAGGCTGCCTTCTAAGTTATGGATGAAAAAAAGGCAAATTCAAATTTGAAAATGGAAATAGGAGGTCAGGGTGAGAAGCTGGAGGGGCATGTGAAGGAGGGTGAGTAGTTTTGACAAACAAGACAAAGGAAGAGAATACTCTTTTATATAAATTAAAATTGTAGGATAGTGTGAGAAATTAAACTCTGGAAGAATAACAGAGAACTGTCAATTTTTAAAAATTGATGGCTCAGGCATAGAGCACAAGGCATGAGCTTGAGCCTGGCATATGCTGTGCAGGGAGCTGGCGAAAGAAAAAAGTTTTATCTGTTTTGTTTCATGAATGGAAAGTAGAGGACTCTATCTGTGAGCTTTTCTTTAAAATCTTTAACCTACTATTGAATCTTCTAACCATCTCTTAGAATAATTTTTCTTCCAGATGAAGTAAAACAACATTTTTTCCTAACTGAGGGTTTAACTGTTAGACTCCTTCCATAAAAAGCATAATTGTCAAAATAACCACAAGGTTTAATACCTGATTATATCAGAAATCTCAGTGGAAATAAAAATGTTAATGTGGGATTCGAGTGTAACAGGCATTAATACGCAGTATGAGAACATCCATAATGATTTTATTCTTAGCTCAAAAGTGAAACGCAACAGATTTAATTTCAGTGTTAAAGAAATTCTGAAAAACCAACTGTTTTCCTTAGATGTTCCTGAAGCTTCTGTATATCCTTTCTCATTGAAAGGAGAGCTGAGATCCCTATAAAATACCAGTGCGTCCATAAGGCAGTGGAATCAACTAGAATACAAATAAAAATAATCAAAAAATCAAATCACTGTTTAAACAGTGAAGTCACAAAGTTTCACTATAATCCAAGTTATTTTTATTTCCAATAATATTTGCTTATTTGGATATATTTTCTTTTTGGGGGGAGCAAAGGCTAAACTTGCATGAAAAAAAAAAGGACTGATTAAAATGTGTATTTTCATACAAGGATGTGTGCATTAAAAACAGATCATGAGGTTCTTCCACAAAAAGTCCATGGCCAAATGGACTGAGCACACATTAATGAAATCCACTGCTGCTGCTTCTGCTAAGTCGATTCAGTCATGTCCGACTCTGTGCAACCCCAGAGACGGCAGTCCACCAAGGCTCCCCCGTCCCTGGGATTCTCCAGGCAAGAACACTGGAGTGGGTTGCCATTTCCTTCTCCAATGCATGAGAGTGAAAAGTGAAAATGAAGTCGCTCAGTTGTGTCCAACTCCTGGGTATAAATGGAATCCAGCAATCCCCTGTCAGAAAACTTTTGGAAAAGGCTTTTAAGCAAAGAGAGAGCTCATGATATCATTGCGATTGTGTCGAAGTGAACTGACTTTATGAATGCTATTCTAAGAATATTCATGCAGTCCAATTTGACATTTAAATGTGTTACACATTGTTCTTAAGTATATTTTAGGCTGCACATTTTTAAATGAGATGATAAAACCATATGCAATGGTCTTAAGGAGCCACAAAGGAAGCAGAGACCAGGATGATATTTCTGTATGCATGTGAGCTGGGAAACTCCACTCCAACAAAGACAGCTATTCACTGTTCTTTTAATTTAGCAACTGCAAAACTACCTTTTGTGTATTCAGCATCCCCTCTCACTTTCCCAATATTTTACAAAATTCATGTGGCTTGCAACAATTTTACCTTAATTTTAGAAAGACCTTCAAATCGTCAGAGAGGGTACACACTGGCAAATTAATAATGCCATAAGTTACTTATATTTTATATACTGCATAAAGAGAACTTGTAAATAGGAGGGTTTACCTATACGACTACCCACACACATACACACTTGTGTGTGCGTGCACACACACACACATACACACATGCTATTATGCATGTTCTGAGACTATAGCTCTTTGGTGGACCCGAAGCTCTCTTTTTATTTTTAAGGAAATTTTGAATTCTCAGGTATTTCTAGATTTTTTTAAAATTTATTTACTTATGGCTGTGCTGGGTCTTCATTGCTGTGCAGGCTCTCTAGTTGCAGCAAGAGGGGGCTACTCCCCAGTTGCGGTGCATGGGCTTATCATTGCTGTGGCTTCTCTTGTTGCAGAGCATGCGCTCTAGGGCGTACGGCCTTGTAGTTATGGCACGTGGACTCAGCAGTTGCAGTTCCAGGGCTCTAGAGCACAAGCTCGGTAGTGCATGGGCTTAGTTGCTCTGTGGTATGTGGGGTCTTCCAGGATCAAGGATCAAACCTGTGTCTTCTGCATTGGTAGGTGGAGGCTTTACCACTGAGCCACCAGGGAAGCCTCCCTTTTCCTTTTTAATTTGACTGGTTTCACCTAAATATATATTCCTCCCCAAATCCTGACAATTTCTTGCTTTAAAATCATGTGCTCCCATTCATACCAAAGCAGTAAAAAACACAGTATATCACATGAAAGCATAATGAGCAAACCTCCCTACACTCCCACATAACACTGTGCAACACTGACATCCAATATTTCTGCCACATGTCTACATCCTACAGTTCCACTTTCTCCTGCTTATAGTTTTAATCACGAATTACCCAACAAGTATTTATTCTTTGTCACCTGTGTGCCTAGCATTGTATAAGGATAAAAAGATGTTTAACATGTAATACTTTCCCAATAATGGATATGTATTCTAATTGGAAGTGGACATCTGCTGACTGACAAACCTCGGTTGATACCTGCCCCCCACCCACTTTGATCCCAGTATAAGGCCAGCATTCAGGACACAAAGATGAACAAACGCACAGTCCCTGCCCTAGAACAGATCATGTTCACGATAAATAACATTTTATATAACAGGTACCATAATGAAGGTCTGTGCAAAGGGCAAACAGTACCCTAAAAAGAGTGCTTATATCTGGGGCTTCCCTGGTGGTCCAGCGGTTAAGAATCCACCTTGCAACGCAGGAGACGTGGATTCGATCCTGGTCCAGGAACTAGGATCCCACACGCCACGAGGCAACTAAGCCCTCGCAATGCAGGACACAACCAAGACCTGAAACAGCTAAATAAATAAAAAATAAATATATTTTTTTAAAGGAATGTTTATTTCTGACTGAGGGCTCAATGAAGGTTGACAGAGACACTAAAATCTAAGCAGACTCTCACAAGGCACTCAGGATCCCAGTGGCTGGACCATCCTTATTTGAGTACAAGCCAAGAAGACGAGAGAGACAGGGTGGGCTCTGGTGAGCAAGAAGCCACCAAAGTTTCTAAGATAGAGTCCTGATCCTCTCTGCATTTCAGATGATAATGTGACTGTCAAGAAGAGAAGAAGGGAGAACAGGTCTGAGAAACTGCGAACCCCCGAGATGGGACTGCTCACAGGTAGAGGATACGAGCCGGAGCAACGGCTGTGGGGGCCAAAGGCAAAACTGATTCCAGAGATGTTAGAGACAGACCCAACAGCACCTGTGGGCTGCAGCAAGGAAGGAACACAGCCAACAGATGACTCTGAAGTTTCTCACTGAGGCGTGTGCGGAGAATACAGGAGGAAGACATAACTGGAGGGGATCCACAAAGGGGCTCAATTTAGAACCTAATTTAAGCTTGAAAATTCCATGACATCAGTGAAGGCATGTAGGAGGTAGCTGGGATGCAGGACTCGTGTTCCAGGGAGATGCAGATACAAAGAGAGAGCCTTTGACCTAACTCTGAAGGTCACTACACTTAAAGATAGACTGTTACACAAAGGGGTTGACCTTTCCTCTCAGACTGAGAAGGAACATAAAGGAAAAGGGAAAGGCAACAGACAGAAATCTCACCAAAACCCACAAAAGACAGTGGAGAAGATGGCAGGGTGCCTACCACATATCAGCTTGATCCACTGATCTAATTAAGCGAAAAATAACATGGATACCTTTTTGAGAATAAACCTCTAGCTAAGATGCCAGTTTTGTGACTCAGGAAGTAACCGTGAAAGGTTAAAGTCAGTTCAAGTGAGGATTATAAAGTCTTCCCTGGAGGAAACTGTATCACTTCTCTGGACGCTTGGAGCATGGAAGCCGTGGAAAAGAGATATGGTGGGGCAGGACGTGCCAGGCAAGAATTAAAAATAAGAACAGAGCACTGGAGGGGCAGGGATCACCAAGGCACTTAATTAAAGAGATCGCTCCTCTTGGATTAATGGTGAGGGGCAGGGGGAGATGAGTACCAGTCATCTCCAAGGCTATCATGAAGAGCCATGAGGGTCGAGCAGAGATGCTGGGACTGCCACCGTGCAAGGCCCTGTGGGGCTCCTGAGCACCCCATTGCTTTGGTAATAGAAAACTGCCTTCATTCAGCCTCCATGACCTTCCCTGAAGTACAGCTGGCAGATATAAGCAGTTGCTGATTATGGAAGGGAGAGGATGGAAGATCAGGGAGAAACAGTCAAGAGCAGCCTTGGGGCAAGATCCAATTTTCCCCATCAAAGGATATACACAACAGTATCTTTGAACTGTTCGGCAGATACTGAAACCCCCTCCACGTGGCAGAAGTGTTAACAGTGGTATGCTGCCCACAAACATGCAGACCCTGGGCCGGCTGAACCTGAAGGTTGATGTTGCTGACTCCCACTTACCTCACCACCAACCCATCAGAAGTGTGTCCACAAGCTGATCATGCCCTCTTTGGACAATTACCATAAAACTTCTCACTATCTTCCCCAAGTTGGGACACTTGGCTTTCAGGGTATTAGCCCGCTGTGTCCCCTTTACTGGGCAAAGCAATAAGGCTACTCTTTTCTACTTCACCCAAAACTCTGTCTCTGAGATTTGATTTGGCACCAGGGTATAAAGAAGCTGAGCTTTCGGCATCAGGACCATCCTAGGTCAAGCTATACATCCATCCACGGTCTCGTCTACCAGTTTCTCCTTGCTCCTGCAACAGCCCCAGATGATTCTTGACAACTGTTTCCATACTAGCTCCTGTCCTGCACACTGGCCACACAAGGAAACAGAATGACAGAATCTGCCTGCTGGTTTTGCTTTCAACACAGGCTGCAAATGACCCCTTGTGCCCATTTTTCAGCTGACCCTGCCTAGCCACTGTTTAAAGCTGATTGCCCCTCGATTCATCTGGTAAACAGAAGGGCACATTTCAAAGGTGTCCAGGGGCTCACCCCTTGGAAGTTCTCATTAACCTGACTATCGGGGTGGGAGAGAGAGATAAAAGACCTGTGCTTCCTCATCCCTTAAAAACTGCTCGAAGGTGGTGAATCTCACAGCTGCTGATTTGATCTTAAAAGAGCCTTGCAAGGGAAGCCCGGAGTCTTAGCTGGTTCACTTTGCTGTACAGCAAAAACTAACATGACATTGTAAAGCAACTACACTTCAATTTAAAAAAAGATCAAAATTTAAAAACAAAGAGTCTTGCAAGGTCAGAAAGACCACTGTTCACTTTTTCTCCCAGCCTCTTCTTTCTCTTTTGTGGTTCTGCAAAAACATCCTTGTTTTAATTCGTAGGTGGAATGTTGGTAAGCTTCAATAATCTTTTGCAATTTCTACTAAACACACATAGCGACAGATTATATGTGAATTATCAGTATCTTAAATAACTGATCCCAATGAACAGGAAGGGGTTTCACTCTTAAGTAATTAGGTGAAAATCAGTTCTGGCTTCTCTTTGGAATCTGAAAGCAGACAGGAGCAAAAGGTTACAGTAAATTTGAAGAAACGCCTGCACCCAGCTTGGAGAAATTTACACATTGGCTTTTTAAATGAAGGCACTTTTTATAGCATTAATTGGAGATTTTAAGCAGCAGGTGGTGGTATTTCATTTTATTTTGTAAGGAAAAGTCTAACAGTTGTCAAATGGCCTGGGTAGAAGTGAATTATTTTGAGTTTTTTTCCTCGAGCTCTCTGAAATGAAGCTTTTACTGCCTGCCGTGTAATGGCCTTCTTTTGCCATGTAAATGTGGGATCAATCTAGTTTTAAACAGAAAGATTTTTCTAATGCATTCTTGGTATTTTTCAAGCTGTGATACAGCTGATAGGAGTTCTTATAAAATGTGAATTAGAGGAAATTCATATTTATAAGCTTCTGCAAGTAATTTTAGAGCACTGACTTTTAAACATCTGTTAATGAAGAATTCCAAGAGCAGCACTGTGTACTAACTTTTAATATTCCCGTACACATCTCTCTCCCTAATCCCGGCCGTGATGGAGGAATCCTGGCTTGAGGCCTTGCCAGCGGGAATCTGTTTTCGTGAGCTCTGGTCACTGGCCTGAAGTGAGGGTCTGACTCCAGTCCCTGGAGGGAAGTTACAGTGGTCAACGCCAGGTTCAGCCATCATAGACTTCTAACGTGCTCTGTGGTTCTGTCTTTGTCTTTTCATTTTCCCTGGAAGAATACTGAAAACCATTGCACTGGGAAGGGGGCGTGTGGCAAGTTTCCCTTTACTCTCTCTGTATTGGTTTCCAATTGCTGCTGTAACAAATGACCCCAAACTTGATGACTTAAAACAACATAGTTTTATTATCTTACACTTCTGAGGTCAGAGGCGGAAATGTATGTCATTGGGTTAAAAAGCAAGGTGTTAGCAGGGCTGTGTTCCTTTATGCAGGTTCCAGGGAACAATCCATCTTTTTGCCTTTTCCAGCTTCCAGGAACCATCTGCATTCTGTGGCTTGTGGACCCCTTCGATCTTCAAAGCCAGCAGCGGCCCATCATCAAGTCTGTCTTACAATGCCATCTCTCTGGTTCTAACTCTTTTGCCTCACTCCACATTTCAAGGGCCCTTATGAATCCACTAGGACCCACCAAGGTAACTGAGGATCATCTCCCTGCTTTAACGTCAGCAGATTAGCAGCCTTAACTCTCACCTTGCCCTTTAACACAACATATTCACAGATCCTGGGGATTAGGACATGGATTTGGGATGGAGGGGGGCGGGGCATTATTCTGCCTGCCACACTCTCACTAAATTTTTCAGGAAAGGAGCACCAAAGGTTGTCAAAGCTAAAGTAAATCAGCTGGTCAACCAGACAAGGTTGGTTTCATCCACAGGAACAGTCTCCTCAGAACATACACTAGGAACTTCACTGGTGGTTAAGAATCCGCCTTGCAATGCAGGGGACGCAGGATCCATAGCAGGACCCCACATGCCTCTAAGCCCATGCACCACAGCTAGAGAGCCCACGAGCCGCAGCGAAAGATCCCATGGTGCACTGAACATTCAGCATGCAGCAGCTAAGACCCAAGGAGGCCAAATAAACTTTAAAATACACACACACACTCATAATATGATTAAAACAAAAAAACTTATGACCATGTCTTCTTACAACTTGCAAATGAAGGTAAACTGTAAGTACGTCTCGGTTCCACTGTTTTACACTCATGTCCTTTAGAACCAAACCACAGAGGGAGGAGTTTCCTGTGGACACTTAGACCTGACACCCTCAAGACAGTAGGAGACGTCAGAGGGTCTCCAGCCCAGCAGATGGCTAGCTCCCACTCACTCCATTTTCGCTTTGAGATGCCCTGGGGTTGGGCCATTGGATTCCCTGCTCCCCCCCACCTCCAGCCACACAAACACACCCCATCCACATTATCCCGCCACGTGGACAATGTGCCCCCTTCTACCTGAGTCAGGAACAGACGAGCACTTGCTCCTAACCCCTAAGTCCCGCAAACAAACAAACAAACAGCCCTTGTGATATTTTTCCTAAGGGACTTCACTGGGTTTTTTGCTGTTGTTTTGGATTTTGTTGATTTTTTTTTTTTTAATCTTTTGTCTCTTTAAGGAAGAGGTGGGGTAGAGCGCGGGTCTGCCTGCCCTCCTGCCTTACTGTTTTGCACTCTCATCCAGGACTGAGTCCTCAGGAAGCAGCCAGGCCTCACCACGTGGCTTTGAAAGATACCAGGAAGACACGTGTGGAACCAGAGGTGGGGATTCGCCAAAGAACAGCGACAAGGTGATATCTTTGGAGGCGTGTGCTGATTCCATCAGAGGCACAAAGGAAAAGAATCTCAAAGTGAAAGAACAGTTCGGACACCTTCTGAAACTCTGAGAATCACTTACAAGAAAAACTTGCGTAGGTTCTGAGCCTTGGGGTGACTTTCAGAGGGGGATGGACCCACCGGTGACTCACTGACCTGCACGGTCCTTCTGGGATCGTTAAGGTGACTTCCACCAGCACTGAGCCCTAATGGAGGCCGAAGTCAACACTGCAGATGCTTAAATCAACCTTTTAAAAACTGATCATAAATTAAAAAAAGAAAAAACTTTTATCCTTTGAAGAACATTTACTGAGCACCTACTATGAGCCAAGCTTTTTTCCAAGAACTAGGAATTCAGAAGTAAACATAAGCAGAAATCTAAAGGCCACATAGAGGTTGGGAGCAGGAGAAACAGTGAACATTCAATGGATACAATAAGCAAGAATATTACGTCACATAAGTGCCATGGAGTGCTAGACAGAGGGTGCAATATTGAAGCACTAAGGGGAGGCCTCATTTTAAAAACAACATGACTTAAAAAGCATGAGGAATGGATATTGAGGGGTGGGGGACATTTCAGGGAGAGGGAGTGGCTGGGTCAAAGGTCCTGAGGAGGGACAGAACACAGAAGGAGTTACTAAGTCTTAGGAGGGTATAGATTTTTCACAACAAAAAGGCTAAAATTCATTTCAATGCAAAAAGACTTGATCTGATTTAATTGTTTTCATTTTTTTTTTAATCTGAAGACTGTCTGTTCTTTTAACCACCAAATATCCTGCCATTCTCCATTCCAAAATGGCAGGGCTGAACCAAGGACCTAAGGGAAACTGGAAAAAGTCACTGAGTGTGTGTGTTAGTCACTCAGTCGTATCTGACTCTTTGCAACCACATGGACTGTATCCCACTCTGTCCATGGAATTCTCCAGCAAGAATATTGGAGTGGGTATTGCCATGCACTTCTCCAGGGGATCTTTCCAACCCAGGGATCTAACTCAGGACTTTCACATTGCAGGCAGATTCTTTACCATTTCAGTTACCTGGGTAGAAGTCATTGCTCCAGGGGCAAAAATGATACAGAAAAGGTGGGGCAGGGGGAGGTGTGAAAGACACACTTGCCTGACCCATGACTTGCTCTCCAAATGCAGAGATGGAGCTGTGAGGAGGCGTGTGCTCAGGGCACCTCTTCCCACGTCACCAGGACAGCATTTCTGCTCTCTGACCTGCCTTACTTCTCCGTTTCCTGGTTCGTCATCCCTCTCCCTCATGAGAATGTGAGAACATTCGCTCCCCAAGAGCAGAAATGGTACCTGACATACCTGAATCACCAAGAGGACTCTGGCCTGCCCAGTCTAGTCCTTAGTCCCAGGATATATAGGCTGTCCTTTCTGAGACCAGGCCAGGAGCCCTGGAAACAGAAGCAAGCTTCTGTGAAAAGAAAAGATACAAGCTCAACCTTTCTCTGGAAAAAGTAGTGCAATTTCTACACAGAAGAAAAGTTTACTCTGCAAAGAACAAGCTCCTGTGTCCTTGTACAAACCTTTCCAGTCAGCTCAGACCTGGGTCCATGTTGAAGCAAAGAAAGCACCTTCCCCCACCCCACCACTACCCACAAGTGTCAGGACCTGGAGAAACCTTTATCTGAGAAGAGAGCCATCTTTCTCGCTCAGATAGATAGTGGTTGAGATGGAGGTGCAGTATCAGCAGGAGGCATTAAGAAACTCAGAACTATAATTATTTACATGATGAAAAGGTTGTGCTGTGCAGAGACACGGTGTGATGGAACTATTCCCATCGCATTAATAATAATAATAAAAAGGCCTTCACCTCCCATGACAAGAAGCTGCAAATCTAAATAATTTTATCTTCTCCTCTGATTATTTCCCAGGATACAAGAGTAGCTCTCGGGCAGAGAGAAATTATTCACTGGGAACATTAAAATACTCCCTTTCAGAAATGACTTCAAGATAATATTTGCTATGTGACTTTGGCAATTTTATGCACACACATACTAAGTTTCTTTCACTAAAATGCTCAATTTCGTTGATGGAGCAGTTTAAACTTTTTATAGCAATTTCATCCACTGTAACAGATACAAAAAGATATATGTCTCGGCTGCGTCTGAAGCATCAGGAATATCCATTCAGTGAAGCAGTGCATTTAAAAATTTGTTCATATGAAATGCTGTAAAAATCAAAGCACCACATCTCAATGAACCAAGCAGGGAAATATTTTAATGATTCTTGTACAGCATAATAAATATTAACTCATCAAGTTTCCAAACACCTAAGCAATGGAGGTTTATGCCTCCCCTATGAGGAGAAGGCTGTTTTCCCATTTAAATGAACACACTGTTGCCGTTGTATTTCAGAACTTTGTCTTCTGTGCAAGTTCACAAAGTTAACTCAGTCAGCATGTTCAGGCACTACACACACTCACAAATACTAAAATGGAAGCCAGAAGGCCATCAAAATTAATTAGATCATTCTATTTTAGAGCCTCAAAGGACTCGAGAAAGCAAATGGTTCAACCCTTTCATTTTCCAATTGAGAGCAGAATCGCGCGATAATTTGCCCAAGGCATGACTAGACCTATATTTCTCACTTAACACAGGCAATGCTCTTTAATTTACAGGAGGCTGTATCTGGTTGATAGACTAAATATTATTGGGGGGCAGAGGAGTGTGGAACATGGAAAATCAATTCATGGTGTTGCTTTAGCAACCATGGAATTCTCTCTGTGGCTTAACGTAGTGCCTTCTGGAGAGTCAGCGCTTGGTAAATGATAGCTAAAGGGATGGAGTTCTTGGAAAAAGCCTATTTGCTTCAAAGTGTACTTCCTTCTGGCCATGGGGAAAACCTGGCAAGTTTTCCTTTTATGTGCTTGCCAAGGAGCAGCCTAGCAAACAGCTTTCCTCAGTCTGAAGACAATAGAGCATGACTCTCCTGGGTAGCAGGTGATGCCTTCCCCCGTGTTGAATTCACTTTTTTCTTCTGTTTCTAAAGCGGTTTCAAGTGGATGCAAAGTCAGTCGCAAGAGGTTCTTACGTGATTACAGTAGTATCAGTCTTCATGAGAAAGTTCTGATAAATAAAGCCCAATTCCAAATAGTATACCATTTTTCAATTTAGGTGTACTGATGTGCTCATTTCTAGAATAACCCTGGTAGCCTCACAATTCACTCAACATAAAATCAAGAGAGGTTCTGCTTCCTGGATCTCCACCAGATTCCCTTCCTAGATAATTTATATTTTTTTGTAAATTAAGCTTCTGCCCATTCACATGTGATATGGTTGGTTATCTGTTTTCTGTTTGTTTAAATCGCCACTGCTTCATAAAAATGCCAAACACTTATCATCAGTGCCATTCTTCTTTGATATTGGACCATTTCCTGAATTTACTGTTACCTACTTCATGTGTATGGCTGCTTCTGCCAACGAAATTATAAATTGCTTACTGTCAAGAGGCACATTTACAATATCAGAGGGAGTAGTCAATGAATTCATATTATTTTACCTCCAGGTTAATTGTCTGAAGCTATTGGAAAGAAAGAACTATGTAAAAAGTGCTCTCCAGTCAGGCAGTTTAATTAGAAATCTACTCCTTCCAGAATTGTTTGTGTCTGTTTAGGAAAGAAGTAATAATGGAAAGAAGTCCAAAGTAAGTTCACTTAGCATTTCATTATTGAGGGAATTTCTTTCTTTTTTACAAGGTTGCTAGTTTGATAAATGAAGAAAGCACCAAACACAGAATATTTGCATTTCAACACAACAGTTAACAGACTCACTAATCTATCTACCTTTGTGTTGTTGCTTAGGCCCTAAGTCATGTCTGACTTTTTGCAACCCCATGGATTGTAGCCCACCAGGCTCCTCTGCCCTAGGGATTTCCCAGGCAAGAATACTGGAGTGGGTTGCCATTTCCTTCTCCAGTGGATCTTCCTGACCCAGGGATCGAACCCACATCTCCTGCATTGGCAGGCAGATTCTTTACCACTGAGTCACCAGGGAAGCCCATACCTTTGTGTATGTGATGGTAAAATTCGGGTTGGGAAATAACAAGAGTATGTGTATTTAAGTGGGTTCACTCATCCATTATTTTATTTAACAAATATTTGCTAAGTATCTAGTATGCTGCTGCTGCTAAGTCACTTCAGTCGTGTCCGACTCTGTGCGACCCCATAGATGGCAGCCCAACAGGCTCCCCTGTCCCTGGGATTCTCTAGGCAAGAACACTGGAGTGGGTTGCCATTTCCTTCTGCAATGCATGAAAGTGAAAAGTGAAAGTGAAGTCGCTCAGTCGTGTCCGACTCTAAGTGACCCCATGGACTGCAGCCTACCAGGCTCCCCTGTCCCTGGGATTTTCCAGGCAAGAGTACTGGAGTGGGTTGCCATTGCCTTCTCCAAGTATCTAGTATGATTAAGTGCAAATTATGGTCACCCTTCCTTTGGTATCCACAGGGGAATATTTCCAAGACCCCCGTGTATACCAAAATCTGTGGATACTCAAGTCCCTTATATAAAATGGCATAGTATTTGCATATAACCTACCATAGATTATTTATAATACCTAATACAATGTAAATGCTATGTAAATAGTTGCCAGTGTGCACAAATACAAATTTTGCTTTATGGAACTTTCTGGAATTTTTTTAATATATTTTCAATCCTCGATTGAGTATGCAGATGCAGAACTCATGAAGGAGCACACCTAGGCCAAATCTTTAAAATAAGTAAGTTTTGAGAAAAAGAAGTTTGGGTTGCAGTATGAATAAGGAGAGGCTTCCCCTGTAGCTCAGTGGTAAAGAACCTGCCGGCAATGCAGGAGACCCAGGTTCAATCCCTGGGTTGAGAAGATCCCCTGGAGAAGAAAATAGCAACCCACTCCAGTATTCTTGCCTGGGAAAATCCCATGGACAGAGGAACCTGGAGGGCTACAGTCCATAGGCTTGCTAAAAGTTGCACATGACTGAAGTGACTGAGCATGCACACTCATGAATGGAGAGAATCTCAGGCAAAGAAGCCAGTAAAAACCAAGAGGGAGTATGGGGCAGGGAGGAAATTCCAAGCCATTTAATGTTGTGAGGGTATCAAGCCCAGGTTAGAGGGTATAGGAACATGAAGATGCAAAAGGGTCATGAACTTGAAGACCTTCAGCTTTGTCCTGTAGGTGACAGGGGGCCACCAGAGGGTCTTAAGCACGTGAACCTCACAGAGTCAAATTTTGGTTCAGACAGGTGACGTTGGAAATGAGGACAGAACTCAGGGGGAAAGACCAGGGGAATGGACACCTGTTAGAGGTTACTGTTACCTGTTGAGAGCAAACACACGCCTAAATGAGGGCTGTGGTAGAGAGATGAACATCGGGAAACTGTCCTAATACTTAGGAAGTAAAATTCAACAGGATGTGGTGAACAGTTGGGAACAGGTGGCAGTGGGAAGCAAGAAGTCAAGATCGTGCCTAAATTTCAGGCACAGGTAGACAGTGATGATGTTATCAAGACAGAAAGTCTTGGGGTGGGAGACAGCTGTTGTAGAGTTAGGAATGTTGGATACAAAGTCTTTGAACCCCCCCCAAAATGCTGAACCACATCCAGTTGTCATTTTGAAGAAAAGTCTCTCTCATGGACTCCTATTTGCTTCAAAAACTTATAAAAATAGTTGGGTACTATGTAGATTACACTGCCAAATATCCAGATGGAAAAGATAAGTTACAAAATCAGAACCCAAACGATGTAGACAGGCTGAAATATACATCAACAAAATTAAATTTAATAGGAAAACATGAAAAATCTTGCATTATAGGATGGGAATATGTAACTTGGTAGCTCTCTACATGAGTATAAATGGAAATTTTAGTAGCACTTAAACTTTATATAACCTATATTGAGTCTGAAAACTTGGACTCCATTCACAGAAATATGTACTATATTTTTAATAATACATTTTTCATATCGATGTTGGCCACAGAATCCTCAGAGTTCCATAAAAGTATTTCAGCGGCATCACAGTACATGAGGAGGAAAGGCATGAGTAGGTGGGCCTCCCCACCTCTTCAGAAAACTCCTTTCAATCAGAAAAGATCTCCCTTTATGTTTTACACAAAGGGGAATTTTGGTAAAATTTCCTTTAACGAAAGAGTTCCGCTTCCGAAGAGTTCCACTTCCCAAACCACTGACTGATCCTAGGGTGTAATCAGCCCACAGCAAATTCTGCACAAATCAAACCACACCTTGGATGTTTGTGTTCCGTTTCAGGCATCTCATATTAAGGTAGCCACTGAAACACCCAGAAGTTTGCAGGTAGAATGTAGCCAGGATAGGAAGATGCAGCCGTCTTTCTCATCTTTCTCTTTCTCTCTAAAGAGATCATTCTAGAAAACAAAACTTAGGAAATAACACACCAACCCAAGCTGGGGTGAGGTTCACAAAAAATGGAAACAAAATAAATTACATATTTCTATTTTTCAACTAGGAGTATTTTTGAGCACTAACAATGCAGCAGGTGCTATGTAGGTGCTGGAGATAAGGAAAACAGTCATGTAAACCAGCCAGTACAGGTACGGACAATGCGAGTGCACGTAAGACTTTGGTGTAGATGTCATGAGTAAAATATGCATAAAGATTATACATGGCATTATTTGTAGGTTAAAGAGTCAAAATATTTGAGGACCAATCCACAGCGGCACTGACCAGTTAGAAAACCATGAACACCTAGTGCGGCCATTGCCCATAGTGATAAGTACCAGCTGAAAATCAGCCCTGATTAGAGTCAGAATACTTTTTAAATTTACCCTAAAAATTAATTATCCTCTTTAACTCCTCAGTGACTTTCAGGGGATACATTAGAAAGTAGGAAGAGGTGAGAGGTAATAATTGAACATTGAGTTCATGCCAGTTTTTCTGATTACAGGCATCATGCAATTTCTCTCCTGCTAATTGAACTATAAAGTTTTTTCCATGGGGGCTTTTGGGCTAAATTTGGAAATGGGTGGACTTTGACAAACTCCTTTGGTCAACAAGGTAAGAACAGGCCTATTCAGTTGCATTGCTTTTCAAGCTCTTTCTGTGAGATAATTTACATATGGGCCTTGGTGGTGGAAAATCATTAATGTTATTACTTTGATTATAAGGCATTTTGGAATAAATGACTTACAGACTAGAGGAACAGTCCATTTCAAAATCAAAATAATCCAAAGGGGCTAATCAGTGCTCTGCCATCACATATGGGCTGGATTGATAGAATATGTTTAGTAGCATCATGCTGGGGGCAGAAATAAGACATCGCCCCCACAGGGAAGTACCTGAAAAAGCTGGGAAGACAAAGAACCAATCCTTTATGCAGCTGAGAATAAACGATACTCATAAAGCTTCCACTGCCCAAAAGCAGCAGGGGCAACTTCATCTCCATTAAGAGAATGGGAAGGAAATTGAATATTATAACAAGAAAATGGGCTCCTGCTTGTGCACAGCAATTTGTGTAAAGTCAGAATGTCTGCTGACAAAGTGCCTGATACTGGTATTGAGACAATCAGAGAAATGTAAGTCATTCTTTTCCCTAGTTATGGGATGCAAGTGCTTGTCCATCTCTGCAACAGAATATAGGTGCCTGGTGGTACAGTGGATACGAATCCGCCTGCCAGTGCAGGGGACACGAGTTTGATCCCTGGTCCGGGAAGATTCCCCATGCCGTGGAGCAACTAAACCCATGTGCCACAGCTACTGAGCTCGTGTGCTGCAACTCCTGAAGCCCATGCACCTAGAGACTGTGCTCTGCAGCAAGAGAAGCCACCACAATGCACAGCTAGAGAGTAGCCTCTGCCTGCCACAACTAGAGAAAGCCTGCATGCAGCACTGAAGACCCAGCGCAACCAAAAATAAATTAATTAAAAAAAAATAGAAGCTGAAGTTTCACCATCAGTTTAGAAGTCTGTGAGCTTCAGCCAGCTGGGGTTGGAAAGGAAGCAGTTTGATGATCTGTGATAGCTATGCATAAGGAACATAAACAAAAAAAATGGCTTGTGTTTTACTTTTATCAGTAATTCTCCTATAGGCCTTTCCAAGGCTATGACCAGAAAAGGACGGAAAGATCTATGAGTCTTTAGCTTGTACAATGTTAGCGTTTTCTACATGGAGTTTCCAGGAGGGCAGGACATTTTACTTAAAATACACTTCATGTCACTGCTCATGAAAGCTTGACAAATCATATCTCATTTATCTGTCAAAATTAAAGGTACAAGCACCCAGCTTGCTTCATATTTTGATGGGAAGACTTCAATGAAGAAGCGAAAATTAAAAGATTTGGAGAAAAAGTATGCAGTGAATCATAAAATACCATATGTCCTTTGGAATTTGAAAATAATCTCAAATATATTCCTTAGCTATAAAAACTCAAAGGCAAAAAAAAAAAAAACTCTAAGGCAAAAAAACCCCACTATTTTTCCATATTCATGAAAAGTTCACTAGGGAGAATACCCAAATACCTTTTGGCAGTGTTACGAAGCACGTAGAGAGTAATCCCAAAAGAAGGTATTTAAATAGGCTACCCTCCCCAAAGCTCTTCCAATCTGTGAGTATTTGCGGTATGTCTTTCTATATTTTAATGCCTTATTCCTAAAAGATTGTAGGATATGTTTCATATTTCACTGGCTTCACAACTGGAAAATACAATTTTCTCAAAAAGGAATGGCCCGATTTTGTCAACTAATATTTTGTTATTATTTCACGGCTCCAGTATCATCTGCAAAATAAAATCCCAACCCCTCAGTCGGGTCCCCAGGGCCTGTTGAGCTCTACGCGTGGTCTCCTTTTCCAGCTTCGTGTCCCTCCCCTCTCTTCCCTCAGTTTCCTGACCAGCCCCTCCAACCCACTGCATTCACCCGACATGCCAGTTCTCTGGCTGGAACACTTTCCTTCTGTACTTGTCTACCTGGAGAAGGTTTATTTCAGCCTCAGTTCTAGAGTCTTCCCTGACTTCTCCCTGTCCTCACCGACCTTCTAGGCAGAGCCAAGCCTCTGTTACAACACAGACCACAGTAAGGAAGCCATAGCTGACTACCCACACGGGACCCTCAGCTCCTGGAGGACAGACACTGCCCCTCATTTACCCACCACAAAGCCTGATGGGGCAGACAATCAAGAGATGAATGAATGAATAAATAAAATGTCCTATTGAGACAGGCATGGAGATTTCCAGTCAAAACAGCCTTGGAGTCTATCCTCTGAGGAGTCTATCCTCTGAGGAATCTCCAGTCTAAGCATATAGCAATGAGGTCTTTGCTGGTAGTCCAGTGGTTAAGATTCCCCACTTCCATTGCACAGGGTGCAGGTTCAATCCCCAGTCGGAGAACTAAGATCCCGCATGCTGCATGGTATGGTGAAAAAAAAAATTTTTTTTAATAAATATACACACAGAAATGAGGGAGAAAAAAATTTTAATTTCTGAGTCAGACTCAGAAATAAGCTAAAGCTCTCAGTAATCAAAAACGGAACAGGCAAGTCAAAGTGGTAAGTAGGGTCAAAACCTTGGGCTTGCAAGCTCCTCTTCTATAAACTGTAATTAGTATAAGAAACACCATACCTATGGGGTAACCAAGTCTTATCCCATCTGTAATAGGGAGCAAAGTCAGGCCTGGTGGGAAGCTGTCTACATCTGCAGAGTCAGATGGTCTATATTTAATCCAGGCTCTTCCACCTGCTAGCTGTGTGATTCTGGCCAAGTTATATAACCTACCTGTGCCTCACAAGATAAAAGAGTAAAAATCACAAGAGATCAAATTCCATCTGTCCAAATTCTAAAAGAGCAAGTTGCATACTTTCCCATAAAATAGTTATAAATCAGGAAAGTATGTAATGTTTACTCTCAAAAGATTATTTCTATTTCTTCTAAAAATTTATCATTCCAAGTGACTAGATTTTTAGCAGCCAAATTTTAGAGAAAATTAATTCCCTAACCCACTTAATTATGTACCATATGATTTGGACATGAACTTGAACAATCTTGAACATGAACTTGAACTATCTCCCTATCCAGGAGATAGTAGAGGATAGGGAAGCCTGGTGTACTGCAGTCCATGGAGTTGTAAAGAGTCAGACATGACTTAGCAACTGAACAGCATATACATATTTACTTGATGAACCTCAGTGTAAAATCTGTCTTAGATAATGATGAAAAGTCTCAGATTGGTAAATGGAAAAGAGCCAGTTTGGGGGTTTTTGGTTTGTTTTTAGGTAATGTGTATCTTTCCTATATGCATAAATATGCATCCTATTGCTTTGCTTCACAGTACACACTTAATGAAGAGAGACTATTGTGAAGTCCTATTTTCTCACTAATTTTCATTATAAAATCAGAAGTGCATATCCATAGAAAAAGATAACCCCAAAAGAGATTAAAACACCCTGTAAAACAGCTTATTGAGGCTCAGACTGGTCTTAATATACATAAAAGGAGTTAACTACAGTTATGTTTTGAAGAATCCCAAGAAGACCACATGAACAATCTTTTCCAGCCAGTGCCCAAGATCTGGAATTCCACTAAAATAATCTCAGCAAATGCCAATCAACAACATATTATTATTTTGAATTTGGTGCAACTGAACTTAATGTAGTCTTCTTCAACAGGTAATTTTATTGGGGGAGGAATAAGAGTTGGCTGGAGGGCTCTAGTCATCTAAAGATGAGGTATACTAAAGATGGATGCACTAAAGAATGGAAACAGATACCGAAAGAGAGAAAGGAGAATCTGCCAAACTTCCCCAAAAAACCTCCATTCAGTCACTCACAAATATTGGGTTGGCCAATTAGATCATTTGGGTGTTTCTGTAAGATGTTATGCAAAAACCCAAACGAACTTTTTGGCCAACCCAATATATGCTGATGGACAGGGAAGCCAGGTGTGCTGCAGTCCATGGGGTCGCAAAGAGTCGGACACTACTGAGCGACTGAACCTGAACTGAATATATGCTGGGCTCTCTCGAATTCAAATGAGAACTGGTCATGTATCATCACACACAAAAACAAAGTAGTTTAAAAGAGAGCAGTTTGGAACACAGGCAGTGCAATGGGCTCTGAAGCCAGTGACCTATTTTGAAATGCAGCTCCATCCCTTAATAGCTGTGCAGTCTTCAGTATGCTCTTTAACTTCTCTTCAACTCATTGGTAGGTTGGAAATGAAACACCTTCAGTTGTTGTGGGTATTCAAAGAAAATACATTGAAAAGCGCTTTGCAGAACACCAGCACTAAATATCTGCTGAAAAAATTTAGCCGTCTTTGTTACTGCGAGACGTGACATGAGGGAGTTCTGGGGAGCTGGGCTTTGAATGCAAACCTGGACCTCTTCACTTACCAGATCTGGGACTTCACACACAAGTTACACAGTTTGAACTTCTTCAAGTCTCAGGTCCCTTATCCATAAAACTGAGATAGTAACTGCCTCATGGCACTGTTATGAAAATTAAATTATACCACGTGCATAGAGGGAGCAGGAAATGGGAACCCACTCTAGTATTCTTGCCTAGAGAATTCCACGGACAGAGAGGCAAAGCAGGCTGAAGTCCATGGGGTCACAAAGAGTTGGTCACGACTTAGTGACTAAACAACAACAACAGCAACACACATAGAGCATTTAGCACACAGCACATAGGCTGGCACACAGAAGTCCTTAATCGGTAGTGGGCACAATTTGCTAAAGCCAATTTAAGTGGCAGGGGATGTGTGATTAAACAAGGGACACCATAGGACCTCTGGAATAGTAAGACACTGAGAGGCAAATTTTCATTGGTAATTCCCTTGCAGGCAGAAACATCTGTTTATTATATGCCTGATACTCCATGTATTGATGACTAGCCCATACAGAAAGATGTGCCGATCCATCTCATATAAAAAACCCAACAAGTAAAAATGACTATAAACACTTTCAAAATATGAACTTCTGCATACATGTTAAATTAAAATGGGAGCTCAGTAGGGAATAGCTAGAAAGATGTTTGAAAATATAAAGCATCTGTCTTCACAGAACGCCAATTAACCCAGTGCCCTCGCTCCTTTAAAACTGTAACTGCCAATTACCAACGTGCCATCCCGTGAAAAGCTTTAGTTTCTTTTTTTCTGTTTAATCATTTTGGGTATTTGTTTTCAGGAATGAAATAGAAAGGTGTAAAATGAGGTGACTGTAATCTTGAAGGTTCCTCTACTTTGATTTCCGTTATGCTCATTCAATATATTAAAACTCAGTACTACCAAAAAAAAAACATTCATTCTGAAGTGACTCACTTAAGAATACTGGGTGATTTCCTAAACAAAGGAATTAGTAACGTGAAAGCCTGTGCTGTACGATTCCATTTAAAAGAAAGCTAATGTGAGCTGATTGCTTTCAATGCCTCCATAATTAAAAATATACTACAATCACAACTCTGTGGAGATGGGTTAGACTTGCTGAAACCTATTGAACTAGTATAAACTACTAAAATTCTACGTAGGGATCATATGGTTTGAGTTCTCTGTAGGAAGACAATTTTCTATTCACTAAGTTTTTTTTTTTTTTAATTTACTCAATTGAGAGGTTCAATACAGCTTCTTTTCTAAAACTTTCACATAGTAAAGCCCCAACTTTGTTCACAGCTGTGCTGCTATGTCATACAGTAACATAGTCTTTCCTGAGCGAATAATTTCAGCAGTTTCAAGATAAGGGATGGATGTGTTCATTACAAAATGCCTATATTTTAAGTATCTAGCTTCATTATACCCTCATGCATATTTTATCCAAACCTAAATAAACCCAACCAAAATTGTTCCATTGAAAAAGAAAAAAGTTAAGGGATGGAGAGTGAGGAGAGACTTCACTGAAAGGACTGACCATTTGTTACTTGGAGAACCACATTTCTCATGAATATGGTAGACTTAGCCCAGTGCTTGGAGACAGACTTGTTGAATGAGTGATTCTGGTCCCTCCCTGACCCCATTTCCCTTTATGCTAACTACATTTAAGCAGCAATATTATTTGAACTGCAATTTTAAGAGTTAAAGCTCCTTTTTCTCCTATGTCAATAGGAAATAAGACTATTTTCTAATAGTGATAATAGAAAATAGCACTATTTTCAATAGGAAATAGTGATTCCAATGGGATCACTGACTACAGTCTAACAGGATGAAATACGTTATGTAGGGAGGAAAAAGAACTTTTACTCTGCCCTCTGCCAACTAAAAAACTGTCCTTCGCCACCAGGTTCCGTCAGAATGAAATCACTAGCTGACCTTCAACACACCTTGAAAGGAGTTCAGGGTGGGAAGCAGGAATGAGTTCCCAGCCTGTGCTCTGTGAAAAACTGGCAGAATAGGCCTTCAGATAGATAGATATTTTCAAGAGATTTCATGAGCCCAGTTTCTTGCATCTTGTCATATCTAGAAAAGCACTAAATCATCAACAGGGACTTGTTACTAGGAGCCAGCCTCTGCCCAAAACGCGTACTTGACTACACGTAACCCCCTTCGTTAAAATCGCTGGCCTGCCCCTGACCGCTTGGGAACAGTTCTTCAGAGCTACCTGAAAGACCATCGTCTTAACTCACAACTCTTACATTGTGCTTTTCTTTTTTTTAGTTGACACTTCTAATGTTTTGTGACTGGGGTTTGTGAATTAAACTGACAAAAAAAAAATGAACAAAGGCAAAGGTTTATTCATGTACATGTGGAGGCTTCACAAAAAAGAAGTGAAAATGGAAAAAAAAAAAAGTGGCTAGGATGGGGGCTTGTATACCATTTTAACAAAGGGCAGTAAAGTGAGTAGACAAAGAACCAGGAGCTGGGCCTTCTAGGGGTGGTAGAGTGCTAGATGGTAACTATGTGGGCGAAACTATTGGAGGATAAGGGTTATTTTAGCAAGGTTTGTTTACACAGCCTTAAGTCAGTGCCCTCTCCAGAGGCATGAGCCTTCCCCAGTGATTAAGAGTTGTTCTCTTCCCAGTATGGGAGGGGGAGACAACTTTACAAATGGAAATTTATGCATTTTGGTGCTCTAAGGCAAAAGTTATTGGTGGTACAATCATAATACACACAATTTACATACACAGATATATATAAGATATGTGAACAATTCTTTAAAAAGACGGCTTTGGAATGGAAATAATACAAATTATTTTGCAAAATGTCATTTCCCAACTTACATTCCAGTCCTGACACCTACCCTATTAATTCAGTACTTAAAAAAAAAAAAAAAAAAATATAAATCATACCCCTAAAGCACTACTATGCCAGGCACCAAAATTACATAGCATGATGATGCATAATTACAGCACTTTCAAACAGCATTTGAGAATGTGTCACAAGCGATGAAAAATGTAATTTATTTCTACTGACAGATATTAATTGCTCTGTGTTAGAAAACGTTTGAACCATTCCTGATAAGGAAAAACGGTAACATAAATGCCTCAAAAACAACTGCAAGGGAAGAGGCATAGTTCTAATCATAAAAACTCCCATAGCATAAGGAAAGGCAATTTCTCAAAGAGGACATCTATTATTAAAATTTGCAAGTCGTTGCCATGACACAGTAGGAAGGGGCTCAAATGTGAAGTCGCTTCCAGCAGGTCTAAAGTGTTATTAATCTCTGATAGAGCAGTGGACTAATTGGAGTTTAGGATTCTGCCTTGTTTCCTTAGCAAACTGTCTTTGTTAAGGCAAAACTGGATAGTTGCAGAACTTTCAGAACGGACAGGCACATATGTGTAGAACAGATTGCTCCTTTAAAACTGAACCCTAAATGGTCACAAATGAATCTCACGTATGGTTTAGCAGAGCCATGCTTTTCGCTTGTTACAACTAGAGCTACTCTAACTATTGGTGGATTTTCACCTGCTACTTTATAGATTATGGAATTTGGGTTGCAATGTTAGGTTACATCAGCTTCCACAGCTGGAGTGGCAGACAGAAGTCATCAGAAATTTCATGAAACTCTGCTATTTTCAAGACAACTCTAGGCAAGCTCCACCAACTTCATCGCCTCCCAAAACCTGTGTCAACACCCACACCATTTATACATTATTAGAGCCTGTCTCATCTCATCCATAGCTGTATACAGCAGTGCTTCTAACCTTCTGGTCTTGGCACCATTCTGACACCTCGTGTCTAGATTCTGTCCCCATATCCTTAGGTCCTTATTACTGGGGGGCTGGAAATTGAGTTAATCATGAACGGCCAGTGATTTCATCAATCATACCTACATAATGCAACCCCAAATGACCGGGTACAGAGAGCCTCTGGAAAGATGAACCCATCAGGTTGCTGGGGTGGGAGGAGGGGTGGTGCCCTTGGAGAAGGCATGGAGGCTCTGTGCTCCACCTCCTCTCACCTTGCATCTCTCCCATCTGTTCTTGAGTTGCATGCTTTAAAATAAACCAGGAATAGTAAGCAAAGCACTTCCTGAGTTCTGGGCGGGGGTGCACGGGTATGGTATACAAACCCCCAACTTTATAGCCAAGTCAGACAGAATGTGAGGATAACCCAGAGTCCTGATACTTGCAACAGTCACCTGAAATGAGAGCTGCTTTTCAGGGCTGATCCCTTAAACCTACGGAGTCTGATGCTAACTCAGGCAGAGTCAGGACTGAATTGAATTGTAGGACACCCAGTTGATGTTGGTGAGTTGGAGAAATGGTGTGGAAAAGACCATGTATTTGGTGTCAGAAGGGAAAAAAAAAAAAAGACCTCACACTGAAAATGTTCTGTTTTTTTGATCTGGCTGCTAGTTACATGGGTCTACTCAGTTGTGCTGGAGAAGACTCTTGAGAGTCCCTTGGACTGCAAGGAGACCCAACCAGTCAATCCTAAAGGAGATCAGTCCTGAGTGTTCATTGGAAGGACTGATGCTGAAGCTGAAACTCCAATACCATGGCCACCTCATGCGAAGAGCTGACTCATTGGAAAAGACCCTGATGCTGGGAGGGATTGGGGGCAGGAGAAGAAGGGGATGACAGAGGATGAGATGGCTGGATGGCATCACCGACTCGATGGACACGAGTTTGAGTGAACTCCGGGAGTTGGTGATGGACAGGAAGGCCTGGCATGCTGTGATTCATGGGGTTGCAAAGAGTCGGACACAACTGAGCGAATGAACTGACTGAACTGACTGGACTGACTGACTGACTCAATTTGCAAGATTCATCAAACTGTTGACTTATTTGAGCACTCTTCTGTATATATGTTAGTGAAAGTTGCTCAGTCATGTCCAACTCTTTGCGACCCCCGTGGACTATACAGTCCATGGAATTCTTCAGGCCAAAACACTGGAGTGGGTAGCCTTTCCCTTCTCCAGGGGATCTTCCCAACCCAGGTATTGAAGCCAGTTCTCCTGTATTGCAGGCAGATTCTTTACCAGCTGAGCCACCAGGGAAGCCCAAGAACACTGGAGTGGGTAGTCTATCCCTTTTCCAGGAGATCTTCCCAACCCGGGGGATTGAACCAGGGTCTCCTGCATTGCAGGTGGATTCTTTACCAACTGAGCTATCAGGGAAGCCCAAATATGTTATATGTTATATGTCCCTGAAAAGTTTATTTTTAAAAAATGTGCCCAGGGTATACCAGTGTATGTGTCTATGTAGCCACTCGCTCTTCTGACAGATCCTGGGCTGCTCAAGGAAAGAGAAAGATCTCCAAAACTTCAGACATTTCTTCTCCTTGGAGCTTAAGAGAATAGAGTACAAAAAAAAAAAAAAAAATAACAGAGAAGAGTGAGTAGCCTGGGTCTGTGTGAGAAGAAGAGAATCATCAGGAGGCTGACCGAGCCTTCTGTAAAATTTCATGGTGGGGGTGGGGGCGCTCAATTGAAAGTTATGTTCCACCATTTAAAGTGAGAAAATAGAAATGTAAATAATCTCCAATCCAAAGTGGCTTTTAAATCCTCTATTAATGGAAAATTCGATATGTAGACAGTACTACACAAAGAATAATTTCACAGTATAAATTGAGGAAAATTTATCAGTTCAGCTTAGTTTTAATAGCCTCAGTTTTTTAGTGGTATCTTCTTAAAACTGTTATCTTGGCAGCACAGTACACCAATTCAGGGGCCATCGAACCAGGTAGATTTTCTAAATCAAATTATAAGGAGATTAATGTTTCAGTTTTCCCCACGTAGAGCCATATATTGCACCTCAGCTTTAATATTGATTTCTTAAGTAAGCAGTCTTTTTCTCTAACCAATTACCTCCCCTTGAATTTAAACAAAATATCTCCACTTACATGGATGCATATCTCTTTTGCCTGGACACTCTGGCAGGCAGAGACCTTGTGAATCTCTATGTTACTGGGAGATATCTGATTAGCCAATTTGATTTAATCAAGCTAACTCTCACCAAGAAATGTCATCATAAATGATTGCAATGCCTAAATTCAAATAAAAGCATAGCAAAAAAAATGTCATACTTTGGAAAGTATGTTTGGAAAAATTCCATCATGCTCTCATCACACTTTATGGAGAGCTAACTATTAATATATGTTAGCAACTGAGCCAGATGCTGGACCCTGGAGAAGATGAATAACGCACTGATAAGGAGGAGTCCTGGCTCGCGAACTGTTCACAGACCAGTGGGAAAAGGCCATGTAACGTGCACTATGGCACAGTCACGTACTGCTGTTGGAGCCAGAGAGAGGAAGACTCAACGCTGAGTGTCGGGACCAACGTGACAGAAGCCACGACACCACAGTGAGTCTTACAGGTGATAAAGTTGATGGGAACTGGGAGGGTATTCTAGGCCCATACAGAGGACATGCAACAGTTCATGCCATCAGCTCTAGATGAGTCCTGTGACGTGCATGCCGGAGGCTGGTGGAAGATGAAGTGGGAAAGGAAGGCCATGGACAAGAGAAGCTCCTAAAGGAATTCCATTAGAAACGGGTTTGTGGTTTTAGGACATGGCTGGCAGTTATGAAGGACAGACTGGGAGGGCACTCAGGAGATCTCACCTAGAAGGCTGCAGAGTCTACAGGATAAACAGGGAGCTTAAATCAGGAGGGACCAGGAGAGCAGAACCAGATTCAAGAGACTCTGTGCAAATTAGCCCTGACTGAGGGACAAGCAGGGACAAGGGAGACTGAGGGACAAGGAAAAGTCTAGGCTGACTCTAACGTTAACAGGATTAAAATGATAGGAGGCATGAGGGGAAGGGGATTAGAAAGGAATGGAGCAGGGACTGGTCTTGTCCTGGATTTCCACTGCCAGCTGGCAGGAACTATAGATGCCTCCTCTGACCCCGCCCACGAACAACCACTCCCAGGCTTCTTTCTGGCTTCACAGTATGGTGAGACAAGGAATATGTGAGGAAAACTAAATCAGATAGAATCAGATCAGATCAGTCGCTCAGTCGTGTCCAACTCTTTGCGACCCCATGAATCGCAGCACGCCAGGCCTCCCTGTCCATCACCAATTCCCGGAGTTCACTCAGACTCATGTCCATCGAGTCAGTGATGCCATGCAGCCATCTCATCCTCTGTCGTCCCCTTCTCCTCCTGCCCCCAATCCCTCCCAGTATCAGAGTCTTTTACAATGAGTCAACTCTTCACATGAGGTGGCCAAAGTACTGGAGTTTCAGCTTTAGCATCATTCCTTCCAAAGAAATCCCAGGGCTGATCTCCTTCAGAATGGACTGGTTGGATCTCCTTGCAGGCTTGGAGAATTTTTTTTTAGACATGTGCATGTAGAGTGCCTGGGAGAAATCAAGGTAGACACTGCAAGTCGTCAGAAATAGAACCCTTAGTCTAAGAAAAGTGGTTGAACCTGGAGACAAATTCCCATGTCCTATCCATAAGGATGCGTTAAGGGTGTTTCGTGGTGAGGGATACATAAGAATGGAACTCCTTCAGTCACTTTAAGGAGAAGTCACCATTTTTGTTGTTTTGATGGGCAACGGCCTTCAATGTAAACTGTGATGTTCTCTGTCACCATTATGATTTTTAAGAAGAGTACATGAGCACCTCTGAGTTAATCTTAGAAAGGATATAAAAATAACATTATAAGATTAAGCCATCCAGGAAAAGCCCAGAGGGGAAAAAAAGACCAGCAAATAAACAAAAAATCACAGCAATTCTCCACTGTCCAATAAACAAATCTGTGAAATCCCTGTCCTTCCCTGCCCACATTAAATTAAATTACTATTCTAATTTGGAGGATTAATTAACATTTAACTACTCTGGGTTTAAGGAGGGTTCAGGATGGGGAACACATGTATACTAGTGGTGGATTCATTTTGATATTTGGCAAAACTAACACAATTATGTAAAGTTTAAAAATAAAATAAAATTAAAAAATAAAATAAAATAAAATGCATTCAAAATTTAAAAATGCTGAACTCAGTCTTGGTTTTCTTTCCTCCCATCCCCCATTCTATGCCTAGAATATCTCTCAAATATCAGTTCCCGATCTCAACAGTCATATGTAGCCTCCTTCCTCTGCTCTCAAAGCCTTTTCCATGAACCCTCTTCTGCTATCCATAATATCCGACTTTGATCTACAGAAGTTTTTGAGTCTCCAACTCAATTTTAATCTTCATGAGAAGAAAATCATGTTTTTCCCCATCTTTATGCCTCTCCTCCAAGGAGCAGACTCATCATGCTGACAGTAAAATGCAACGAAGCAAATAGAGAAAGATTAACCTAGAAACTGACTGGAGTGAAAGAAAATGAATGAGTAGGGATATTTTTGGCTTTTAAAAATGTTTTAGAAGGAATGATTTTGCCCCCACCCCACCGCTGACCTTTTTCTTCTTCTCTTTCCTCCTACTTCTTTCTAAGCCTACCAACCTTCTTTGAGTTTTTCATCATTCTACAGAGACTTCCTTAGCTTTGAGCTTCAGACCAGGGTGGCAAGTGAGTCTTTAAAGGGAGAGAAAGGGAAGCAATAAGAAGGCAGCTACCTGGGGCAACATGAATTAATAATGGATCCCCTCCCTAATGTAAACTGGGGTAACCATCATGGGAAACAATAGAGAGGTTCCTTAGAAAACAAAAATAGAGCTACCATATGATCCAGCAATCCCACTCCTGGGCATATATCCAGACCAAATTATAACTCAAAAAGATACACACAACTCTTAGGTTCATAGCACCACTACTGACAAAAGCCAAGACATGGGAACAACCTACATGTCCATCAATAGATGAATGGATAAAGGTGATGTGGTGTGTATTTATATACATAAAGGAACACTACTCAGCCATAAAAGAGAACAAAATAATGCCGCCTGCAGCAGCATGGATGGACCTAGAGATTATCATATAAGCAAAGTCAGTCAGAAAGAGAAAGACAAATAACATACGATGTCGTTTATATGTACAGTCTAAAATAGGATACAAAGAAATGTATCTACAAAAGGGAAACAGACTCATAGATGACAGATCAGACTTGGGGCTGCCAAGGTGGAGGAGTGCTGGGGCGGGAAGGACTGGCAGTTTAGGATTAGCAGATGCAAATTATTATATATAGGATGGATAAACAACAAGGTCCTACTGTAAGCACAGGGAGCTATATTCAATATTCTGTGATAAACCAAAATGGAAAAGAATATGAAAAAGAAGATACATATGCATATATATATATCTAAATCACTTTGCTGTACAACAGAAATTAACATTGTAAATCAACTATACTTCAATAAAATTTAAAAATTCAAGAATTAAAAAAACAATGAGGACCCTCCTCACTTCCCCATCTCCAGGCTCCCTAATTCTAGATACTAAAGTTCTTCATTTCTGATGTGGAGACCATTCAAACTAATTCATATCTCCTTACATAGATACTGCTATTAACCACTAGCCTCTTCAGGCACTTTGTACTTTATCCAAGTGTTTTCACATTCATTTTCATTAACGTTCCATTATGATGAAAATGCTAAATAACCATAATCGTGCTTCTAAATTAGAACCTCAGGGTGAACCTGGGAATAAAGTCTAAAGAGAATTTGATGATTCTCTCAACTAATTTCTAAAAATTAGACAGCAAACCTGCCTGCCTCATGAGTGAAAAATTGCCTTATATCTATCTACTACAGAAAATTTTTATTCCTTTTGTCCCTTCCACCTGATGTTTGCTCCGAAAATAAAAATTCCTAAGGGGTGAACTCATCCATCTAAATGCTATCGGGTGCTGTGGTAATTAGATCTGGAACTCTTGTTTCAGTTAGCAAAACTTACCAAGCTGAAAGTGTAATAGATCCAAAACATTCGAGGATGAAAAGCACCAGAGAAAATATGGAGACCGTTTGTTAGTAACTGCGCTTACTAGTTCCTTTTAAGTTTCTGTCCTAGATGGCTAACCCTCTCATCTTTCAGAACAATGACAGCCCACAACACTCATTCCGAAATTAGATGAAGCCACTGGGCCCCCTGGTGACTCAGACAGTAAAGCGTCTGCCTGCAATGCGGGAGACCCGGGTTCGATCCCTGGGTTGGGAAGATCCCCTGGAGAAGGAAATGGCAATCCACTGCAGCACTGTTGCCTGGAAAACCCCATGGATGGAGGAGCCTGATAGGCTACAGTCCATGGAATCGCAAAGAGTCGGACTCGACTGAGCAACTTCACTTTCACTTTCACTGAGAACTCTGGTGCCAGTGAGGAACAAAAGACATTTTCTTTAATTAAGTAAAAGTCATTGTTCCCTTTCGCTCTTAATACAACTTGGGCTTATCTCACATGGGAACTGTCTTTTCGTTCAATTGGATATTTTTGGTAGCTTTACAGTTATGGAGGAATAATCATTCATTTTCAGACTGCAAAATCTTCACCTCATACAAAAAAAAAAAATTTAGAATCTTGAACTATCATTTTCTTTGAATCCCTAAGTACAGTTTAAATCCATTTTCTTGCTATTATTTGTTGGTGTTCAATGACTCTACAGAATGACTCTGCTTTTGTTTTTGATCTGAGATGTCAATGCATTTTTATCTTTCCTGGTGCTGTGCACAGAAGGTTTCTGACCCTGATCTAGGAACAGTGACTAGAGGAAGACCACTGCACTGATGGGACATAAACTTCAGAGTTGCACCATTAACTCTGCGTTTGGAATTGGTCACCCTTAATTTCAATCGTGACCGACCTACACACACACACAAACACACACACACTCTCAACACTGAGTGCTACTCTGAGCAGAATACTTTGCTGGCTGGTTATCTGTGTGTGTACATGTGCACGTGTGTGAGCTCAGTTGTGTCCGACTCTTTGCAACCCTATGGACTGTAGCCCACCAGGTTCCTCTGTCCATGGCATTTTCCAGGCAAGAATACAGGAGTGGGTTGCCATTTCCTCCTCCAGGGCATCTTCCCCACCCAGAGCTTATCTGTGTCTCCAGTGTAAATGATGCCCTCGCAACTGCTGATCCTCTAATAGACCAAGCCCCTCTCCTGGTTTTATTTCACTGCAGGGCTGGCAACAGAAAGAGGAAGCTGGGGAGGAGGAAATGTAATAAATCCCATGACTACTTCTTCCCCTCCCCTCCACCCTGTCACCTCCCACTATCGGCGTCACAGACATTCCTGATATCAGAATCCACCAGGAAGTCCCTTGCTTCCCGTTTTTATCCTGAGTCGCCTGTGATGAGGAACCAAGCAAGTGCCTGAGCTGGTTCATCAGCTGAATGAAAGCAGCTCAAGTTTCCATGTTTCCTGATCCAATTCTGAGGATGAACTGCTGTAACGCTTCAAGCTCAGGGTGACGCAGCAAACCCTATGCAGGTTGTAAGTATTAGAAAAATTCAAGAGCATGACTACCCAAGGGCGGTCACCCAGCAAGGTCACAATATTCAAACATCCTTCCCCGGCCATGCACCTGCCACCCATCATTCATGAGTCTAAACATCACACGATCCTTGGAAATTCATTGAACAATGCTGGGAACAAGCCAGGAACTACATCAAGGGTACTAGCCCGTGTGTGTCTACGAGCATGCCCACACGTGGAAACAGAAAGGGAATTGCATCCTTCAAAGGAAAACTAATCGTGGGGATTCCCTGACAGTCCAGTGGTTAGAACTTTGTCCTTACACTACAGGGGGCACAGGTTCACTCTCTGGTAGGGGACCTCGCCTGCTGTGCTGCATGGCAAAAGGAAAAACAAGGAACAGGTCTTGGTTTTGCTTACATTCTAATTGTTGTTACTTTAGTCATCTCCCACTCTTTTGAGACCCCATGGACTATAGACCACCAGGCTTCTCTGTGCATGGGATTTCCCAGACAAGAATACTGGAGTAGGTTGCCATTTCCTTCTCCAGGGATCTTCCCAAACCCACATCTCCTACACTGGCAGGCAGATTCTCTACCACTGAGTCACGGGGGAAAAAATTTTTAATACTCTGCTTTAAAAAATATATAGTTATCAATACCACATAAACCACAGCAGTACAGACTAAGCTATTTTCTCTATAGCTTTCCCAGTATTTCGAAGGAGCCTTAAACCCACTATACTTCCTGTGTTCCAAGAGCTCTAAAAACACTAAATTTTTTATGTAAAAATTATTAAAAATATCAGTGAATACAATCAATCCCAAAATACTTTAAAGCAATCATTATTAAAATTTTTCTCAGAGAGGAGACCATAACTAGTTAACAGCCTCTGAAACCTATCTTCAGGCACCATTCAGGTGGAAAGTGTAAGGAAAACATATGCTGGTCAGTTAAGCCGGTATTTAAATGCAGCACTAAAAATGCATTTCACGCCCAACTTCATCAATCACCAACCAATCTTACTTTGCATCTTGGCTACCAAAAGAAAATGAGATTTGTTTCCCTGAAGAAATACGTCAAAGCTCTGCTTGAATTATTAAGCTTTACTATTATAGAGAGAAACTGAGTCGGGGAAAAAAATGAAGAAAATAGAAAAAGAAATAAAATTAGACCCAGGTTGCCATCTACAGACTGTTATCAGCACTGCTCATTCCTGAAGCACTAGATATCAGAATATCAATAAATATCAGCAGAAACATAAAAGGCCAAAATGTATAACTATAATTGTAATAATTGCAAAAATCAAGATAGCCTATGAAGTCTCTCTTTTTTTCTAATTAATATGAGAACACTAAAGAACACTGATAAAAAATCTTCAAAATTTAACATATGCTCTGAAGGAAGCATAGTTATGCATCTTAACTCTAAAATTTTAACACTTAGAAATAAAATTGGATAGATTACATCATTCCAAATTCAAAATATTTTAAGCATCAAAAACTGTTTCATCTCTAAAATAGAATTCTTGCATTTTTTGATGTGATATTTGTATATATTGAGAATTGATAATCACAATAAGTCTAGCCAAAATCTGTCCCCATTCATGGTTACAAAATTTTTATTCTTGTAATAATTTTTAAGATCTTCCCTCTTAGCAACTTTCAAATATGCAATGCAGTATTAATTTCCTGCATTTTTGGCTCATTATCTTGATTCTCTATATACCTTTCCTTTCATTTTGTTTCAAGTTTTTATTGCTTTTCCCTTTCTAAAGAATAAGAGCCCTCTGGAGGCACAAATGTCCAAAATCACACACTTGGTTCTAATTACTAAAACAGATGCTATTAAAGCAAAAAGCAACTGCAATAATAACTGAATTTGGAGACTGAAGGAGGAAAAAGAAAGAAAGAAATCAAGACCAATATTTTTGCTAATATAACCTAGAAAATCGCCTTTTAAAGCCAAAGACATCTGGAGAGAGATCTGATAAGGAGAAACAGCTCAATTTTCAAAAGTAGGGATTTAAGCTAATATCCTTAAACTTATCAAGTGATGATTTAATCTTATAAACGGTACAAAAGCTTTTTTTCATTTTCCCTGGGAAAATTGTTTTGGAAGCCAAGATTCATTTTCCAGGTCATATGTTCTTTCTATCAAGATGAAAAGATACAAGATGCTTCGTCTAAACTCTTATATATGCTTCTAAATCCACGGTATAGGCCTCTTGTGCACATGTACTTGCTAAGTTGCTTCAGTCGTGTCCGACTCTGCGACCCCGTGGACTGTAGCCCGCCAGGCTCCTCTGTCCATGGGATTCTCCAGGCAAGAATACTGGAGTGGATTGCCATTTCCTTCTCCAGGGGATCTCCCTGACCCAGGGATCAAACCTGCGTCTCACGTCTCCTGCACTGGCAGGCAGGTTTTTCACCACTAGCACTAGCCCAAAAGCCTCTTACTGGGGACAAGAATTCCCCAAACCTTCATTTAAAAGACACCAGCCATTGTCCTATGTATCACCGGGATATAGTGGTGAAAACCTACTATCTACACATTATAAAACCACATTGCAAACTGTACTTAAAGTGGGCAATTAAAACCAGTGCAGATTCTCTAAAGACTGGGGAAGAATAGCTGAGGGCTCCTACATTTTCTTAGCACTTTAAAAATGTGACTTGTTTCCATGTTCAACATGTTTTGGTTATTTTCACCCCCACAGATGAAACTATCGTTGAAAACTATTTGTGGGGACTTCCCTGGCGGTCCAGTGGTTAAGACTTTGCTTTCCAAAGCAGCAGGTAGGGGTTTGATCCCTGGTCAGAGAGCTAAGATCCTACAAGCCTCACAGCCAAAACACTAAAAAAACTCAAAACAGAAGCAATATCATAACAAATTCAATAAACACTTTAAAAATGGCCCACATCAACAATAAATCTTTTAAAGAGATCCTTGAAAATATGGGGAAAAAAATCTTTAAAAAAAGAGAAAACTATGAATTTCTACAAAGGCAAAAACACTGATAATTCAACTTTTTAATAACAGTTACTTTCCTGTAAAACATGGAAATGCTGATTCAGCCTCTTGTGTTTCCATGTTTCCATGAGTGAAATAACCTGAAGAGATGATGGTCCCCTCTCTCTTGAGGGAAAACTGCTAAATCTAAAGATTTTCAAAAAATAAATTGAGAGCAGGAGCTAGGATTTTCATAAGCCAATAAGAGCCACACAGAAAATAAGCAAGTAACATTTCATAAAAGCCTTTAATCGAAAATGATTCATGAAAAGTTTAACATGAGTCTTGTTTCTTAGTGGATTTTAAAATATTACAGAGACATCTATTTTGTAACTTTCATCATTCATTCACCAATATTTATTAAGTGTCTCATCTCTCAGACCTAGTTATTGGGGATTGAAAAAAATAAACTAGTAAGACATATCCCATGGCCTTGATGGTTTTGCAATCTAGTATATACGGATTAAAATAAACCCTCTATTATGTTTAATGTTCACATGTAAGGCATACTTTTCAGGCTAGCTTTTTCCTTTGGTGCCTGCCATACAACAATGGTAAAGAATCTGCCTGCAATGAAGGAGACCTGGGTTCAATCCCTGGGTCAGGAAGATTCCCTGGAGAAGGGAATGGCAACCCCACTCCAGTGTTCTCGCCTGGAGAATTCCATGGACAGAGGAGCCTGGCAGGCTACGCAGTTCATGGGGTCACAAAGAGTCGGACACGACTGAGCGACTAACACTTTCACTTTTTCCATACAACAAGCATTCACTCCACATCCATTGACTACATTTTACTCTGGCTTCCCCACTTTATGGTCACTGGAAAGGACTGAACAAACTTAAAGATAAAATCAAAATTATAAAGATAAATCTTAATATGAACCCACATGTTACAGAAAGCTAATAGGGCCAAAGAAAGTTAAATGACTTGCCCAAAGTCAAGAGCAGAACTGGGACAAGAATCTAGGACTCTGGGCTTCCAGCTAATTATCATTTAAATCTCTGAAACCTTAAGCCCCCTCCACTTTCTTCTCTGTGGAATTGACTCCTTCATTTCACCTGCTCTTTTAACTTCGTCTCGCACATCTCTCTTCTGACCCTGTAACCATCTGAGCAGCATCTTCTAAGCCCTCACACAAGTCTGTACTGTCTCCTTAGCAGTGAACCCCACATGAGCTGTGATTCTAATGTGACACTTTGTATGGACTTTGAAGTGAGCTGGAGCTCTCAGGAGGAAGACAGAGCTCTGGCCATGAATCTGAAACTTGATCCCATTCACCCCTTTTCAGAGCAGCCCAGCACGTCTTCCTGCGGAGGTGAGTGGATCCCAGGGGGAGGGAGAAGCAGTCACTCCTCCAGCCGTGTCCCAGCCAGCCCAGCTGCCCACAGCATCACTCGACATTCATGTGTTCAGCCCACTGAGACCACGCTTGGAGTGAAACCAAAAAGAGCCCATCTTCACAAAAAGCTAACGTGAAAAGGTCACAATTCTGACAGCATGCCTCCTTAGTCGACCCCATGGATCATACAGACCATGGCATACTCCAGGCCAGGAGTGCAATAGGTAGCCGTACCCTTCTCCAGGAGATCTTCCCAACCCAGGAATCGAACCCAGGTCTCACACATGCAGGTGGATTCTTTACCAGCTGAGCCACCGGGGAAGCCCTAGTTTATCACACTTTTATCCTATAATCTTGTATTAATGCAAAATGCTTTAAATTATTTTATACCGTCTCTCAACTGGTAATGCAAGGTATGTAACTATTAATAATTCAGTACATGGTGTTTATTGGTAAAGTTGTATGGGTGTTCTCTTGGATATCAGTGAAACACCTTTTTGAAAAAGTGATCTGTGACTTAAAAGCAGTTAGTAATAAATGTGAACAAGAGTTGTAGACACACAAATAAGAGAGATCACAAGTAGGTGGTAAAAATATTAATCAAGCACTTTTAGCTGGAACACAGGATGGTAAAATTTACCTTTCTCAATAAGAACACTCAAGAAATATTTTCTCTTGAAGTGTATCCTCATAGCACAATTGCTAATTACAACTAGAAATTAAGTGTGAAAAATACCAGCAATCTCTCATACACAGAAAGTCTTCTTTGAAAACTCTCATAAGTGACAAATACTCTGTGAGTCCAGGAAAACAAACAGATCTACTTACAAATTAAAACTGTATCACAGCCTTAAGATAATGATCATCAGTAATAACAATATAATAATAATAACAAACTTACCACTGTTTGGGATTGTTTGCGGTGAACTCTTTAACTTGGCATTTTGTTTCCCTTTCGTGGGTTTTTCCGAATTCACATGTTTTTTCCCTTTCCTCTTTGGGGGCTGAGGAGATGAGTTGTCACTGGATCCAACCGTCGACTTAGACTGGCGATCATTTCCCTACGTGGCAAAAGATTAACTCTTACTATCGGCTGATGAACGCCTTGAGTGGTAAGTACAAGTCACTAACGTGGTGAAAGGGGCAGGGGCCACAGGTGGGCATTCTGTGCTGATTCTGCTTCTATCTATTACCTACATTAAATTCTTCCTGGTGGCAGAGGAGGGGTCTACCAGGGGAAGGAGAATAAAAATAATAGCACTTGAGGGACTTCCCTGGCAGTCCAGGGGTTACAACTTCTCCTTCCAATGCAGGGTGTGCAGATGTAATCCCTGATCAGGGAACTAATCTCTCACATGCTTTGCAGTCCAAAAAAAAAATAAAACAGAAGCAATATTGTAACAAATGTGAAAGACTTCTAAAAAATGGTCCACATCAAAAAATATTTTTAAACAAATAATAGCACTTGACAACTGCTGAGTGTTGATATGTACCGGGTGTTGCTATGAAACTGTCTCACTCAGTCCTCATAACCTGAGAAACAGGTACTGTTATCGCCCCATCGTATAGACAAGCAAATGAGGCTTAGAGGTTAAGCCTGGCCAAGGTCACATAGCCAGCAAGGACCAGAGCCAGTTTGCTGTCTCAACCATCCTCTTCCTCCTGCACCTTTCAGAAGAATCAGCAGATAGCTACTGGATGAGGAATGATGACAAAATCCAGTTTGATCAGCTGATGAGAAATACCTTTTTAACTAGTTGTCACAGTGAGCACACAGGTACCATCATACAAGCAGACGCACACTGTGCTTAAAGAAAACCTCCGATACTGACTCATCTGTCGGTGACTTCCACCATCTCTATGAACCACAGATCCAGAGCAACATAGACACAAGCAGCTCAAGACCACATACCCCCCACCACCATTCCTGCAAGACAACCCCGCTGACCACACCTATGGCGGTTGCCTCTGATTCCCATGTGCATCTTGAAATGAAGACCTCGCATCTGAAAAGGGGGCTTCCCAGCATGAAGATGAGGTTGAGCTCAGCGGCTGCTGTGGTGGGCTCATGTACAGTTCCTGGGGAGCCACATAAGAGCCACTACAGTGCTGGTCACTGTACCCAAGGAACAGCTGTGCTGATTCTCAGTGCAAGACATTCCCTCCTAACAAGACAGCCTTGGCCTTAGGACACTCAGGTGCTACGCCTACCTGAATGTGTGAGGTGTGAGGCTGCAGGTAGCAGAAATAATGCAAGTTTTAGAGACCCTGACTCAGAGTCACTGCACTGCCACCAATGGGACCTTGAGGTAACTAGTTCCTACCTCTTGGAACCTATTTCCTTATCAATTCAGTTGAGTTCAGTTCAGTCGCTCAGTCGTGTCCAACTCTTTGCGACCCCATGGACCCCTTATCAATTGAATGGGGTTAATGTGCCTGCTGTTAGGTCTCTTACATGAAATGAAATGGTAACAATTATAAAGTAACCGGTATAGTGCCTGGTGGGCTTCCCTTGTGGCTCGGTGGTAAAGAATCTGCCTGCAATGCAGGAGACGTGAGTTTGATGCTTGGGTAGGGAAGATCCCCTGGAGAAGGAAATGGCAGCCCATTCCAGAAGTCTTGTTTGGGAAATCCAAGGGACAGAGAAGCCTGGCAGACTACAGTCCATGGGTTTGCAAAAGAGTTGAACACAACTTACCGACTAAACAAAACAGTGTCTGGCATGTAGTTTTATTCAAAGACTATCAGAGGGCTTCCTCCAAGAGCAGAGAGTTAATATCTTTTTCTTAAAAATCATATCAAATTTACACCATATTGGGTGCAATTTTATGCAACATCTGTACTATGCTAGTATCTGAAAATAAATGTAGTAATGTTAAATAAACAAATCTGCCTAGAAACCTATTATAACTGCTCATTTTAAACATTTAGATATTCAGTCATCCAGAAGTGTTTAAATAGCTTTAGCTATCACCCAATTAAGAATAGAAAATTTCACAGCTTTACAAATGAAGTTATTTATGCTATTTTGTCATAGCCTACAAGAAAATGAATTATGCATAGATTTATTAACAGTATGAAAACTTGTCCAAATCTATAACATTTTTTTGCATAATTTAATTTCCTATTCCAACTGCAATTTAAACATATCGTTTCCACTTAATTATTGCATTAACTGCAACCAGAGTTGGGGTCTTTTTTCTTTCCTTTTCTTCAATGATTATTTCTTACAAAGCCATAAACTGCCAGGCAGGAGAAATGGCTAATGTGATTACAGTGGAGATTCCAAAAGCATCATATGAGAAGGAAGCATCAGCCTGGTCTCACATTCTAGTCTCTTTTCAAATTAGTTTATTCATCTCAAGATTCTAAAACTTTAAAAGCCTTGAATGAGAGGAGTAACCCTTCTAGCAAGCCTACTAGAATGTTCAGAGATGCTGTTCAACTTATCAGGACTAAAATGAAACAAAGAAAGCAAAACTCTGGATTTCATCATGAGAGGTTTTTTGTTTTTTTTAACAGCTCTCTGGGAAAAGTCTTATTCACAAAAGGGGTAAAACAAGGGAGAAACAGACAGTCCATCCTGGGGAGACTGAGGATTCACATGGTTTTTAGCATCAACTCTTTTGCTGAATATACAAGAAGTTCTGATTTACTGCATTTCTGATGAAAGTGAAAGTGAAGTCACTCAGTCGTGTCCGACTCTTTGCGTCCCCATGGGCTGTAGCCTACCAGGCTTCTCAGTCCATGGGATTTCCCAGGCAAGAGTACTGGAGTGGGTTTCCAGGGACACCCAAAAGACCGATTTTGGAAAATCAAGGAAGCCTAGTTGATTCCAATAACTATATGAGGCATAGCTTTGGTAACGGACACTTATGCATTCAAATACTGATTAATGACTAATTGCCAGGCACTTGACAAGAACTAAACTTAGCTTCCCTGGTGGCTCAGGCAGTAAAGAATCTGCCTGCAATGCAAGAGACCCGGTTCGATCCCTGGGTGGGGAAGATCCCCTGGAGAAGGGAATGGCAACCCACTCCAGGATTCTCATCTGGAAAATTCTATGGACAAGGGAGCCTGGAGGGTTTACAGCCTGTGGGGTTGCAAAGAGTCAGATATGACAGAGTGACTAACACAGCACAAATTAAACTTGGAAAAAAATAATTGTTTTGTAATTAGAAAACAGGAAAGAATTCAGATGTTTTCTATTTTAAAAAGAAAACACGTTGTATAGCACAGGGAACTCTACTCAATATTCTGTCATAATCTAAGTGGGAAAAGAATCTGAAAAAAATGGATATATTTATATAACTGAATCACTCTGCTATACAACTGAAACTAACAAAACACTGTAAATCAACTATACTCTGATCTACAATAAAAAAGAAACAAGACTCATCTAAAAACTAAAAACATGTATAATAAATTAACACAGACACAAATAAATTATATAGTACAAATTATATACTTATCTATTTACATAGTTTATTACATAAATTATAGATAATACATAGACAAATTATATAGAGAGAGTGAAGGGCAGAGTGACTCATAAATTGGATAGTCATTGCTATTTATGCAGCATAGGGAATAAGATTGTCATCTCATACTGCTATGTTAGTTGATAAGATAACATTACTGAGTAGCTCCTGTGTGCTAAATACTCATCAAATCAGATCAGTCACTCAGTCATGTCCTACTCTTTGCGACCCCATGAATTGCAGCACGCCAGGCCTCCCTGTCCATCACCAACTCCCAGAGTTCACTGAGATTCACGTCCATCGAGTCAGTGATGCCATCCAGCCATCTCATCCTCTGTTGTCCCCTTCTCCTCCTGTCCTCAATCTTTCCCAGCATCAGGGTCTTTTCCAATGAATCAACTCTTAGCATGAGGTGGCCAAAGTACTGGAGTTTCAGCTTTAGCATCATTCCTTCCAAAGAAATCCCAGGGCTGATCTCCTTCAGAATGGACTGGTTGGATCTCCTTGCAGTCCAAGGGACTCTCAAGAGTCTTCTCCAACACCACAGTTCAAAAGCATCAATTCTTTGGCGCTCAGCCTTCTTCACAGTCCAACTCTCACATCCATACATGACCATAGGAAAAACCATAGCCTTGACTAGACAAACCTTTGTTGGCAAAGTAATGTCTCTGCTTTTCAATATGCCATCTAGGTTGGTCATAACTTTCCTTCCAAGGAGCAAGCGTCTTTTAATTTCATGGCTGCAGTCACCATCTGCAGTGATTTTGGAGCCCCCAAAAATAAAGTCTGACACTGTTTCCACTGTTTCCCCATCTATTTCCCATGAAGTGATGGGACCGGATGCCATGATCTTCGTTTTCTGAATGTTGAGCTTTAAGCCAACTTTTTCACTCTCCTCTTTCACTTTCATCAAGAGGCTTTTGAGTTCCTCTTCACTTTCTGCCATAAGGGTGGTGTCATCTGCATATCTGAGGTTATTGATATTTCTCCCGGCAATCTTGATTCCAGCTTGTGTTTCTTCCAGTCCAGTGTTTCTCATGATGTACTCTGCGTAGAAGTTAAATAAACAGGGTGACAATATACAGCCTTGATGAACTCCTTTTCCTATTTGGAACCAGTCTGTTGTTCCATGTCCAGTTCTAACTGTTGCTTCCTGACCTGCATACAAATTTCTCAAGAGGCAGATCAGGTGGTCTGGTATTCCCATCTCCTCCAGAATTTTCCACAGTTTATTGTGATCCACACAGTCAAAGGCTTTGGCATAGTCAATAAAGCAGAAATAGATGTTTTTCTGGAACTCTCTTGCTTTTTCCATGATCCAGTGGATGTTGGCAATTTGATCTCTGGTTCCTCTGCCTTTTCTAAAACCAGCTTGAACATCAGGAAGTTCACGGTTCACATATTGCTGAAGCCTGGCTTGGAGAATTTTGAGCATTACTTTACTAGCGTGTGAGATGAGTGCAATTGTGCGGTAGTTTGAGCATTCTTTGGCATTGACTTTCTTTGGGATTGGAATGAAAACTGACCTTTTCCAGTCCTGTGGCCACTGCTGAGTTTTCCAAATTTGCTGGCATATTGAGTGCAGCACTTTCACAGCATCATCTTTCAGGATTTGGAATAGTTCAACTGGAATTCCATCATCTCCACTAGCTTTGTTCGGAGTGATGCTTTCTAAGGCCCACTTGACTTCACATTCCAGGATGTCTGGCTCTAGGTCAGTGATCACACCATCGTGATTATCTGGGTCATGAAGATCTTTTTTGTACAGTTCTTCTGTGTATTCTTGCCATCTCTTCTTAATATCTTCTGCCTCTGTTAGGTCCATACCATTTCTGTCCTTTATCGAGCTCATCTTTGCATGAAATGTTCCTTTGGTATCTCTGATTTTCTTGAAGAGATCCCTAGTCTTTCCCATTCTGTTGTTTTCCTCTATTTCTTGTCATTGATCACTGAAGAAGGCTTTCTTATCTCTTCTTGCTATTCTTTGGAACTCTGCATTCAGATGCTATATCTTTCCTTTTCTCCTTTGCTTTTTGCTTCTCTTCTTTTCACAGATATTTGTAAGGCCTCCCCAGACAGCCATTTTGCTTTTTTGCATTTCTTTTCTATGGGAATGGTCTTGATCCCTGTCTCCTATACAATGTCACGAACCTCATTCCATAGTTCATCAAGCACTCTGTCTATCAGATCTAGGCCCTTAAATCTATTTCTCACTTCCACTGTATAATCATAAGGGATTTTATTTAGGTCATACCTGAATGGTCTAGTGGTTTTCCCTACTTTCTTCAATTTAAGTCTGAATTTGGCAATAAGGAGTTCATGATCTGAGCCACAGTCAGCTCGTGGTCTTGTTTTTGCTGACTGTATAGAGCTTCTCCATCCTTGGCTGCAAAGAATATAATCAATCTGATTTCGGTGTTGACCATCTGGTGATGTCCATGTATAGAGTCTTCTCTTGTGTTGTTGGAAGAGGGTGTTTGTTATGACCAGTGCATTTTCTTAGCAAAACTCTATTAGTCTTTGCCCTGCTTCATTCCGTATTCCAAGGCCAAATTTGCCTGTTACTCCAGGTGTTTCTTGACTTCCTACTTTTGCATTCCAGTCCCCTATAATGAAAAGGACATCTTTTTTGGGTGTTAGTTCTAAAAGGTCTTGTAGGTCTTCATAGAACTGTTCAACTTCAGCTTCTTCAGCATTACTGGTTGGGGCATAGACTTGGATTACTGTGATAGTGAATGGTTTGCCTTGGAAATGAACAGAAATCATTCTGTCGTTTCTTAGATTGCATCCAAGTACTGCATTTCGCACTCTTTTGTTGACCATGATGGCCACTCCATTTCTTCTGAGGGATTCCTGCCCGCAGTAGTAGATATAATGGTCATCTGAGTTAAATTCATAAACACAAATTTACCAAATGCATAGATAGGCATTTTTTCAGATAAAGGAATTAACTTTCTCAAAGTTACCCAGGTTTGACTTTTCTACTACTGTTTTTCAGATAAAGGAATTAACTTTCTCAGAGTTACTGAGTTTTGACTTTTCTACTACACTGATGCTTGCTAGTTCCCAAGGGACTAGAAACAGCTATCATACGGTTTGGTTCCCTTAAAAAGTCACCTGGAAAAAATCAGATTACGATTTTATCCCAAAGTGGAAGAAATCAAGCAGCAGCCTCATTTTACGGGCATACCATGCAAACACTAGACCCTATGTGATCATTCAAGCACTGTCCTTTTTTTTCCTCACACACATATCAAAATACCTGATAGAAATAGCAAACCTCTGGCTCAGACCAACAGAAAACTAAAAAGAGCCCTTCCATCACCCCCTTGCTCTACTCAAATTGGGATTGTTTTAGATAATTCCCTAGGCTCTTTCCAACAAGCTCCAGTCAACTCAGGTTTCTGTCATTACCACGGTAAACTCACTTGAAGCCTCCATGAACATGTGCCAAAGACACAAAAGCCATAATGCATCACAAAATCCCTCGTAAAGTGCTCTTGTGAGGGATTTGCCGACACACAGCAGCACTCACCAGCGTGTGTATTTCAGCGAAGCATCCAGGAGACCTTGTGAGCAGGGGACCACACTCAGACTCAGGCTGGTGTTTCTCTGTGTATTTGCTGATGGGAAGTGTGAGAAATCTTTTTATCCAAACTGGACACAGGTTCCCAAAAGGCAAAATGGAGTTCTGGAAGCTTCAAAATCGACCTTTCACCGTGACTCTGTGATACACGGATAATCATGTTTTCTCACCAAAACCTGAGCAATTGCCATATTTGAATCTGTAAATTGCTGCTCACAAGATGTATTAGCTACTTGGGAATTAAGGACAACTGAGGACTCGATGGAAAAGAGTTTGGGTGAACTCCAGGAGTTGGTGATGGACAGGGAGGCCTGGCGTGCTGCAAGTCATGGGGTCGCAAAGAGTCGGACATGACTAAGCGACTGAACTGAACTGAGGACAACGTAAGGGAGTCTTTGGCTCCAACTTTCAAGAACGTCCCTGATTTTATGTCTCTTCCACTAGAGGGTGCTTGGACTCTTTGTGCTGAAACCTCACAGCTAGAGGACAGCCTCCCACTGGTGGGTTAATTTTTCAAACTTAATAGAACTTCAGAGGATTCAGTTATCTCTTCCTTTTGTTTCCCAGGTTAGAATCTCAAAGTACGTGTTTCTGTGACCCCCAGTCTGTATGAGGGGTGACTTCTGGTCTTTTCCTACTTTGCACAGGGCATTGCCTGGCTGTTTTGAAAGGGTTGCTGGATCCGCCACCAAACCTCCTCACCTTTACCCCAAACCCTATTACCCACACTTCCTACCACAAGGGTGGGGCCTTGCTGACCCATCACTCCTGCACAGCAGGTCCTCTATGGAGAGTGTAGCAGCTTTCTCTCTCTCTTTTTTAAGCTCTATCAGGCCCCCACCCACACTTCCCTTCATTATGCAATACAGCCATTCCTAGAAAGCTTGTGGAGAAAAGAATTCCTAAAAATCCAACTCTGGGTCCCCTTTGATTTGCATTACAAGTTCAGGGATGCCTTCCCTTGAACTGAACAGTAAGTAGCTCCTTAAGTTGTAAGCCAGCTCACCCATCATCCCCTTCACTCACACTTGCCCCCGACTCCGTGCCAAGCGGTTAAGAATCTTGAAAATATGTACATTCTGCAGGGAACCAATTAGTTAAAGGAAAGGAGCAAACTGATCCTTCCCTTAAAAAGTTCGTGAGTTTGTGACTTTGGAATGCCCAACGTAGAATATTCTCTCCATGTGGTTCACGGCCAGTCACTCACAAATCCACTAGATAGGTTTCAGTGGAACCTCACTGTATGCCCAGGGGGTTATGCCCCTCTGCTGAATATAATCTCCTACAAGAGGCCCACCCTGGCCACCCAGGGGGTACTGCACCCTCTCTTTCTCCTCCCATATCCTGATACATGTTTCTTCAAGTTTATCCCTGATTAATATCAACTGTGTATTAGTTTGTCTTTTTCCTTCTCCAGAATGGAGGCTTCAGACATTTATGGTTTTCTCTGGAATCTCTGCCTCCCCTTCCCCACAAGCACTAAAACAGTTCAGTTCAGTTCAGTCACTCAGTCATATCTGACTCTTTGCAACCCTATGGACCACAGTACGCCAGGCCTCCCTGTCCATTACCCAACTCACAGATTTTACTCAAACTCATGTCCGTGGAGTCGGTGATGCCATCCAACCATCTCATTTTCTATCGTCCCCTCTCCTAGTGCTCAGGACATAATATGGACTCAGTAGATGGCTACTGGATGAATGCAGCCATCAGTGACAAGATACAATGTCCCCTGCTGCCTCCTATCCCAGTCGCCCGCATCACTCAGGACTCCAGCCGTCCCACTGCCTCCTGCTGCTATTCTTGCCCCACCCACTTCTTTGCATACACCACAGCCAGAATGATCTTTCAAAAATAGAAATCAAATGCTATCACTCCCTTCCTCTGCCCCTCAAATGGTAAGGAATCAAATCCAAACTCCACCCATGGCCTGCACCATTGGGCCCTGCCTGCCCCTCCAATCTCATCACAGACCACCCCAGCCTTCTTTCTGTCCCCTTTCTTTCGCCAAGCTCTTTCCCGAGGGCCTTTGTGACTGTTTCCTCTGCTATGGAGGCTCTTTCTCCCCTGCCCCCACCCTGTATGGCTGGCTGCTTTACCTCATTAAAGTCTCAGTCTCAGAACATTTTATATCAACAAGTGCCCTGCCACATCTTATTGTCCTCAGGGCACTTATCACCACCTGAAATTATATATTTGTTTAGAGACTGATAGTCTGTCTACCCCATTCTTCCACCCCGCCCCGCCCCACACAGACACAGGCACTAGAACAAAAGTTCCGTGACGTCTGAAAGCTTGTCACCAATCTCTGCCAGCTGCTTGAAGGAATTCCTGGCACTCAGTAGGTGCTTGTTAAACATGTGTTGGATGGATGGCTGGATGACCGGATAAATGGACAGATGACTCTATAGAATGCTTCGTGAGAAAGCATTGTGAGAAAAGGGACAGACTCTGCTATCACTGTGTTATTCTAAGTCAGAGCATGGCAATATAATGTTGGGTCTTTGCTTGTGTACGAGATGGAAACTCCTCTCAAAACATAACTTTGAGTTCTTAAAGGTCACTTCCTCAAAGAGACCTTTTCCTGACACACATATCTAAATTCTCCTTTTATTTTCCTGCATATGGTTCTATCCTTTTCTCTCATTCTAATCACACTTTGCAATTATACACTGCTTTGTGGTATCGTTTGTATAACTTTGTCTCCTTGAGTAGGACAGAGCTAAGAGAGAGTGTTGTGTCTTTTTGCTCAATACTATCTCCCTGGGGCTTAGTTCTAGGCCAGACACACAGAAGACATAGCCAGTCATCATTAGATGACCCAGTATTCACAGCACAGATTCAAGAGAACTTCCAAACAAGTGATCAAGAAAGAGGTACATATATGCCTCCTGTGTATGGATTTGAAAATTAGAAACACATTTTTAATTTTAAAAAATCAGACATTCTAAATTTCAGAAATTATAACCACCTAATCCCAAAGTTCAGTCATTGTGAATGTAAAGACCTGAGTCCTGATCTTGGTTCTGACATGAACTTTCCCTGTGATCTGAGTCAGTTATTCAACTACACTTGGTCTCTGTTTAACCATCACCTTTCCAGCTATACTGTGAGGGTTAATGAGCTCCTATGCGCATGGTACATGGAAGAGATTCCACTCCAAAGTCCTGAAGAAAAGCAGAAGGGTAGTCTCCCAAATCTAAATTCCTGGACTTTATTTAGCTTTATGGGCTTCCCAGATGGCCCTAGTGCTAAAGAACTCGCCTGCCAATGCACAAGACTAAGAGACACGGGTTTGCTCCCTGTGACAGGAAGATCTCCTGGAGGAGGGCACGGCAACCCACTCCAGAATTCTTGCCTGGAGAATCCCATGGACATAGGAGCCTGGCGGGCTACAGTCCATAGGGTCACAGAGAATCAGACACAACTGAAGTGATTTAGTATGCAAGCATACGTTTAGCTTTATGATGGTTACAATATATTTTTCAGTTACTGGAATACTCTCTCTCCCCTTGCTCTCCATATCCATGAAGTTATGGGTCCTCTGTGGCTCTCACTGTGAGCTCTGCCCCCAACCCTCTCTATTCCCACTTTCCCATCCTCCCACTCAACAGTGTGCTGAAGCCAGCTCCTCGCCAGGCTGTGATGGGTGCGAGGAAAGAACGTCACCATGACACGCCTCTGCTCTTCGACTATGACCGTCACGTGGATGAACTTGCAAATTTTCATCTGATGTCCTCAGTCTCTGCCATTTAGTCTGCAGCTAGATTCCGTGATGACATTGATAACTCAATGCATTAGAAATTAAGCAGGTGATTCTTTCCTCAGCTGCCCTCTAATTAGCTATAGTACCACCATTTTCTCAGGCATCCAAGCTCATAATCTTAGCCAAGGTCAGCACTATTTCTTCACACACAAAAAAATCTTTTTCAAGAATTTCACATGATGTTACAGAAAAGGGGGAGGGGAAGGAATATCTAAATCATCATTAGGAGACAATATCATTGTCCAGAAGCCTCTTATTTTACAAGACACCAATTAAGAGTTCTGCTTATTTAATTCAGAAAGGGAAAACGTCAGATCAATTCTCACCTCTACAGGTCAGGAAATTCAACCAAAAGAGCAGAAAGAGAAGTTTCAGCTAAGAAGACCTGTCAAAGCAATACTCCAGCAGGACATAAAGCTTATCCCCATGAGGGGGTATAGATAAAACATACAAACAGGTTAAGAAGTTACCTACTAAATGCCTGTCACAGTTCCCACATAATTGGTATTCAATAGATTATGCTGAATTAACAAATAAATGAATGAACGGTGGATGAAAAAGATTCTGATAAGGACCTAACTATTTAGACTGATTCTCAATCTTTTTAAAAAATATAACTGAGGATTGCCATTCTGTTACATACTCTTTCTTTTTAGTCTTTGTCAGTGATAGAAAATAACACTGGGCGGATCAGTGATGTGGCCTAAAACAGCGTTTCTTCTCACTTATGTATTATTGCCTAGATTTCAAGCTGGTATAAATTTTATCAAGTCTATATATCAGGAAAAAAATTATCTCTTGAAATTCATATTTTAAAAATATTAGCTCTCCTTTAGAAACTCAGTTGTAACGTTAATGTTCTAATGTTGTTTCACATAATTGCTTATATGCCACAAGTTTTATTTCTTTGAATTTAATTGAAACCCAAAGGACGGTCTCTCTGTTATGGTATAGAAATACAGAACATTAATGAGTAAAGTATGTGATACTCACACTGCCTTTAGACTTTCTGGATCCTACAATTGGAGGTAGTGAAGAAGTTTTCTGACTGTGAAAACAAATTACAATTTAGAAATCTGAATATTACTCACAAATAATATACAAAGCAAGATAATTAACATCTCAGTTTGTCACCCCGACCTGGAACTCAACTATTTATAGACGTCAGTATTCCACAATAAGTACCACTGACTTTCCCAATTTCATAAAGACCACAAAACATTTCCAAATTCCATTCCAAAACATTATTGTTTTTAATTGGAGTATAATTGCTTTACAATGTTGTGTTAGTTTCCACTGTCCAAAAGATTCTTAATGTTTTCTTGTATAGCATTTTAGTTGATGCTTACAAATAAATTTAGTACCACCTTTAACTTTTTCATACCACTTAAAATAATCCTTAAATTTTTTATTTGCATTTCAAAAAACAGGCATTTCCCAAGCTGAGTGAGGATTTTGCCAGATTGTGTTTAAGACTAAAAATGATAAAGTTTTTTTTTTATCGTGTCTATCATATCTGGTAGAAGCACAGAATGGTAAAACACTGGCATTTATATTCAGGGAGTTTCTAAACCAGTCATTCTCACCAAAAATTTAAAAACTGCTCTTCAGCTCTAAGTATTTTCCAGATGTCTCTTTACAGGAAAAGATCCGGCTCGAAACCCAACCGAACCTCTCTGAAAATAAGAAGCCATGGAGTTAAAGGCAAGTTTCGCTGACCTGCCTGAGAAGGCCACCGTGGGCAAGTTTTCTCACCGCCATCAAGTAGAAGCACAAGCTCTTACCGCGGTGCGCACTGCAACCCACAGCAGCTAACCCAGTGCTGCTTCTCAGAGCAACGCTGTGAACGACTTGATTTCATGGATGGGTAAGGATGGTTGGCAATAGGTCTGGTAAGTAGTTCTAAAGTGCTAGAAAGCAATGTGCTCTTTGCGATACTTCAAACACCACCCCTGAAACTCCATTCCACCTATTCCGTATTGAGGAACCCTTGGTTAGTCTCTCCATCAAGCTACACGGGACGACAAATCAATGGAGAACACGCTGGTGACGTTCTGCTCTATCTCTGTCACATGTCACCCATCCGAGTAGGAGCAACTACACAAAGTCAGTTTTCCAGCCAAGTAGACACGGAAAAGCAGCGGCAATGGACCGTAGGGCATCATGAGCAAGCCCAAGGGTCCCTGCAAGCAGGGGCCGAGGCTCTTCATGCAAACGCAAGCCTGGGCAGCCCACCTACTGGGCTGAAAGAAGGCCTTCTTCACAAATGCACGACATCTCACAGAGCAAAAGGGTTCTCTATGCATTGTGTGCAATTATAAGGGTAACCTTTAAAATTTTGCCTGAAATAACTATACACCCAGCCCTCCACTTATTTGTATAAAAGAAATATCATTTCTATATTTTACCATTATTATTTTTAAGTAGAAAATATTATTTCTTAACCACCTGTAGATATTTCTCTATGCATCAACTGAAAAATTATTCAATCAAGTTAACATCTTTAAGACTTCTAAAAGCGTATGTTATAAGAAGCTCACTGCCCTGTACCTTTTTCACAAATCTAATCTTTATATTTAGTACAAATTCATAAGTGAATGGCTAAAAAATACTATATAGTCTATCACAGATTCCTCAATATCATATTTTTATGCAATAGTTTTCAACCTCCAATCACAGCAAAATAAACAGCGATCAAGGTGTATCGGACATCCTTTCCTTTCTAACCGATAAACAAGATTCTAAAAAACAGCATAAGATTCAATGCTATTTCAAGTGATAACTAAACTATGAGACGCGAGTGAGGATGCAAACGTACCCGTAAGACTTTCTCATCGTCGACTTGTCGAAAAGTAATTCACTGTAAGGCAACTTCTTGAACCTATCTCTGCCGACAGCCACATAAAACTGCCCATTCTCCAGCTCTGCTCCACTCTCAACCAGTTTTCCTTCTAAAGTGTAGAGTCTGCCAAAATATGAATGCCAGCAATTCAAATGTTAACAAGCATTTCAAGAACTGCTAAAATAACAGTCAATTAAAAACTCTATTCCTAAATTGGCTCATTTGATACTATGCTAAACACTGAATTATAAATGTCTCAAAGTCATAAGACTCAGCTAAGTACCAATGCAGATACAATTATGGTCTAGCTGTACAGAAACCGGACAGTCTAACATAAGGATCCCCTATTGCTGCCATATTTAGAGTTTAGAGGGAGAAAATTAACTTGTAGAGAATGTGTGTGTGTGTGTGTGTGTGTGTGCATGCGTGTATGTGTGCTCAGTCGTCTCCGACTCTTTTGCAACTGCATGGACTGTAGCCTGCCAGACTCCTCTGTCCATGAAATTCTCCAGGCAAGAATACTGGAGTGGGTTGCCGTTTCAAGAATGTCATATTTTAAATGAAGCTTGGCTTCCACTGAAGTTTGATTCTTCTCTTTATATCCCATGAGCACTTAGAAAATTTATTTTCTTAATGCACTGTTCAGGTGAACATCTAAGAGCAGGCCTCAGACAGAATTTTCCATAGAAACACACAAGAACTAGGTCAGAAAACAAGAGGTGCGAGGGCAGGAGGTAAAAGAATCCATTGCCAGCATTAATGATGCAGAACTGCATAGCGTTCATGCTTCTCTTTTTTTGCCTTCCGTCATCTTCCCAGAATCAAGGGATTTCACAAGAACCTCCCTTTTACTGTAAAACTGCTGCTGCAAACTACAATGTGTTACTTATTAAGAGAACAGTGATAACCTTGCTAGACGATTTAAAGTGTCCCCACAGTTTGTTTAAAGAGCAAGAAAAAAACAGACGGCTTAGAAAACCACGCCACAAAGAAGACAATGCATGTTTTTGAAGGTGATAAACAAGAGTTAGGAACTGAAAGGGTTTTAAGATTATCGTTTTAAAAGTTCTCAGACTTCTTATATCACAAAATTAAGGGTAGTAACATTTGCAAAGAAAAAAAAAATCCATTGATCTGTCTAAGCAGACAAGCCATATCATATGGAGTCAAGGAGTAAAATAAAAGCAGCCACTTAACCCCCTAAAGTGTGTTGGTGTTGAGTTAGTATGAAGATGCTAAAGTAACACACTTCTATCCCTACAAGTCTAAATACCAACACTTAACCCAGATAATCTGGTTTTCCTGCCTTGACCTAGACCAGCGCCTCTGGACATTATTGACGTTTTGGATCTGATAATTGTAGGAGAGGTGGGAGGCTGTCCTGGGAATTGTAGGGTGTCAACAGCACCCTTGGCCTCTTCCCATGGGATGGGAGTAGTAGCCATCTCTAATCCCCATGACTGGACACTGCCAGCAGCCCCTACTGGTAAATCTGCCCCTGGTGGAGAACCTGTTGGAAACCAACCCCTAGATGGAGGCCTAGAGCCATACGTTCTTCTTCTCTCATTTACCTTCAAAAGAGGAAGATCTGAATCCATCATTAACTTTTACAGCTAGAAATTAAAAGACAGCAAAGTTGTGGATCTGGCAACAGCCAAGACTTGACTGGTTTTCCTCTACACAGGTAAAGGACACTGAATAAATTCTAGCCTGTGAACTTAGCCTTCTTTTATGCGACTCTTGCTGACCTGCTTTCTTCCTTTGCTACAAAACATGAGAATTATAAACAGGGAGTTGAAAGAATTTGTGTGGGATGTTTTCTATATGTATACTGATGCCCAGGAAGGGTCCAACCATAAGAATTACTCATGTTCTGTTTAGCTCAGTTGTAAGGAATCTGCCTGCAATACAAGAGACCCAAGTTCAATTCCCAGGACAGGAAGATCCCCTGGAGAAGGAAATGGTAACCCACTCCAGTCTTCTTGCCTGGAGAATCTTATGGACAGAGGAGCCTGGCAGGCTGGTCCATGGTGTTGCAAGAGTTGGACGTGACTTGGCAACTAAACTACCAGCAGGTATTTTTAACCCATCATGTTCTGTTAAGGGAGTGTGGGGGTGTCCCAAGCGAGTAACATGAAAATCTCACTCATGTCTGGCATTACACTAAGAACTAAGCTTCTCCAACATGGAACTCTGCTCAATGTTATGTGGCAGCCTGGGTGGGAGGGGAGTCTGGGGAGAATGGATACATGTGTCTGTGTGGCTGAGTTCCTTTGCTGTCACCTGAAACTATCACAACACTGCTGGTTGGCTATACCCCAATACAAAATTAAAAGTTAAAAAAAAAAAAAATTAAGCCTCTCCAAGCTTTTGAACTGTGGTGTTGGAGAAGACTCTTGAGAGTCCCTTGGACTGCAAGGAGATCCAACCAGTCCATCCTAAAGGTGATCAGTCCTGGGATTTCTTTGGAAGGAATGATGCTAAAGCTGAAACTCCAGTACTTTGGCCACCTCATGCAAAGAGTTGACTCATTGGAAAAGACCCTGATGCTGGGAGGGATTGGGGGCAGGAGGAGAAGGGGACCACAGAGGATGAGATGGCTGGATGGCGTCACTGACTCGATGGACGTGGGTCTGAGTGAACTCCGGGAGTTGGTGATGGACAGGGAGGCCTGGCGTGCTGCGATTCATGGGGTCACAAAGAGTCGGATACGACTGAGCGACTGAACTGAACTGAAGTATTCACATATTCAGGGGACATGTAACTATATTCTCATTTCTGTGTTTGTCCTTGCCTATATTTTATTTCTATTTATCAATTTGTTCACATCAATATATGTATGAATAGGTGTATCTGGGCATGCAATTGTGTTTATATATATTTGTGTGCTTCAGAGCATTTATTGAGTGTACATACATATTGGTTTACATCTGTGTATGTGTCAAAAGACAAAACGATATATCTTTTTAAAAAAATCAATATATAACTATTGCGATCTGCCTTTACTCCTGATACCAAGATAAAATCCAAAAGGATCAAAGGTTTAAATGAAAGTTAAAAGTTGAAAGATGAAAACGTGGAATAATTTTTTATAATCTAGGAGTGAAGAGAACCTAAGCTAATCATAGAACTTAATGATCATAATGAAAGACTGAAAATTTGACTGCATCAAAATTTAACATAACTGCATGAGAAAAGCAACATAAAAAGTAACAAAAATATAAACTGGAAAACAACCCTACAAGGGATGAACAATTATATGCCCATTTTACAGATAGAGAAACTGAGGCACATAGAGACAAACTAGTGACCTGAAATTCAGATCTAGGACCAGTGTCTCAAGGGCCTCATGGGAATATCCTCAACAATTCTGAATCCCATCCACTTGCAAGATTACTCTGACATACCTGTGGACAGCCCCACTCCTCAGAGTTATCTTTTCTGTGATCATCTGCAGTACATGATCCCACTGATTCAAGGCTTTTCTAGGAATGAGGAGTCGAGAAGCCGGGTTTATGAGGTCTCCATTTGCAATCAAGCTGAAAAAAAGGCAAAGCCAGTGAGGCAAACCATTTGACACAGTTATGCCTTTAAACTACAAAAGAAGTCCCAAACCAAAAGGAAACCACCACACAAATTTTGACCCGAAACGTGAAGGATTCCAACTTACAAGATAGTGCAGGGTTCCAGAAGTGGCTTTCTAAAGCGAGATGACACATTGATCCTGCTGTGGGTTACTGGTTTCACCTTTAAAAATAAAGAAATACAAATCATTGTACTTATGTTAGTGTTTTTTTTCCTATGAGGAAAAACTAGAGGTTTCCAGGGAGCTGGCTGAGAACTGAGATGCCTTTGTTAAAACCTTGCTTTTTTTCCCCCACTTATATAAACCCTCTGTGCTTACCCTCTATTGATGGCATATAGCTTTAACAGAACTCTCAAGAAAAATTTCCTTTAAGCCCTGGGCATACTGCTCACGATCTGTACCAAAAATTGAAACTATTGAGCTATTGTGAGAATTCCAACGCCATTTTTAAAACAGTTCCTTTCTGTCAAATAAAAGTACATAAATGTATAAAATCTTGAATGAAGTGCCCTCCGCCTCCAGGCACAACAGAGTGTTTGGTCATCTCTGCCCATCCACCCACTCCCTAGAGTCACTGGTCCTTGCCAAGCACTTAACCGCCTCCTGTTCTCCTAAGACTGACTCCATCAACTTTTCTTACCTTCACTTTCTCCTCTGTTCTCCAGCCACACTCTAAACAGCACGTTCCCTTCCCAACCCGCTTGCATCTGGGTGGGTCTGGTCATCTTTCTGGTCCCTTTTGTTTCCAGGGTCCACGCTGTTGTATTAAGAACCACACGGCCCCTTGGGCACCTTCGACTAAGACAAGGCTTAGGCATTGGTCAAGCCTCTCCTCCTCCCGAATCAACTGTTTCTTATATTTCCCACAGTGGATTGTCCAAATCCTCACCTTTCACCCTAAATCCTAAAATCTCACTCCAGGCACACTTACTCTCAGCACATCATTTCCTTCCAAACTTCAAGAGAATAAAGCTCAACAGGCATGAAGTTCTCAACCTCACTTCCCTCTATGCTCACTTCATCTACATCTTCACCCCTTTTTCCCTTTGCTATCTGTTTCAGAAGGATCCTGACCCCTTTACAAAGCTAAGCCTGCATGTCTTGATTTTGTCCCCTGCTGCCTGTTCCATTAAATATCTAAGGCCCTCCACCCCCATTGTCTTCAATTTCTCCCTTGACCCTGTGGCCCTTTCTCTCCTCTTCATCATTCCTCTTCCTATTTCCTTCCACCCCATCCTCTCCTCAGTCTTCTATAATCTGGATTCCAATGAAAGATAAATCCCAACTCTTTTTTTTTTAATTAGTTAATGTATTTATATTTGGCTGCACTTGGGCTGCCTTGCTTCATGCACTGGCTTTAAGGTGCGTGAACTTCAGCATTTGCAGCACACAGGCTCAGCGGTTGCAGCTCACGGGCTCTAGAGCATGGGCTCAGTAGTTGTGGCACATGGACTTAGTTGTGCTGTGGCATGTGGGATCTTTCCAGACCACGACTGAACCTGTGTCTCCTGCTTGAAAGGCAGATCCTTGACCACTGGACCACCAGGGAAGCCCTAAATGCCAACTCTTAAGCTCGGCCTACAAGGACCCCCATGACCAACACTGCTTACTTGCTTCCCTCATCTTCCACCAAATACTCCTTCCTCCCCAACCCCTAGCCTAGGTGTGACTCTAGGTCAAACCAGCCGACTCCCAATCCATTGTCCAAACACACTCTGAATCCTCTTCCACACCTCTGCTCATCTTGCCCCTGCCTAAAATGCCCTCCCCTTTCTTCCAGCTTCTGAAATTGCACTCACTAGTCAATACCTAGCTTGGTTATCACCAGTCCTTCCATCTTCATCTTTCTTTACCTTCCTGTCTCAAACTGCTACAGCTACTACAGGATTGATGATCACACCTGCTTAGAGGGTTTTTTTTTTTCCTCCTGATTTGAAAGGGAACTGATAAATGAAAATAGCCAACATTTACTGCACTATATTTAATGTCAAGCCCTGTACTAAGTAAATGCATTCTATATCATTAAAACATCAAAACCATGCCCTGAACTAAGTACTTATTATTTAACCCCATTTTACCAACAAAGAAACTAGAAGTTAATCATTTACTTTGCCTAAAGTCACACATACTAAGGGGGAGGGCTGTCCATACCTATGAACCTCTACTTGCTTTGCACTTCGGTAGTTATTTTAGAGATAAATTAACCCTAAATAATTTATGCAACTCTCTTCTGCCAAATTATGCCATTTCGAGATGAACAAGGTGTAAAATCCTTGATTTGCCAGTGCCTAAAACAGTGCTTGGCAATGCCTGTTAGTTGCATATAAATGTTTATTGAAATTTAATTTAAAAAAATGAATTTAGAGTAAACATTTTTTAATCAATCATAATAATTTTCTTTCATTTTAAACCCAGAGATTCTTGGCCCTAAGCTAACATTTACAGTGATGTTGACTTTTTTAAAAAGTTTAACAGATAATGTATGCACCTGACCAAAATTCAAGTGGTAAAATGGAGGATACAGTCAAAAGGAGCAATATCCCCCCCTCTGGTCCCCCAACCACAAAGCTGCAACTAACTTAACGATGTTCATTCAAAGACAGCCTACATCTACATATGCATATTGTTTTACGTAGACATTGTATACATGTAATTTTCAAGCACAGGGATCACTTGCTATGCCTATTCTTCTGCACCTTGCTTTTTTTCATTTAACAATTCACCAGGGACACTGTTCCACATTGGTAAAGGTTGCTTCATTCTTTATAAAAGCTATGTATATCCACACTGTGAATGTACCATAGTTTATTTAATCTGTCCCTCAATGACAATCCTTCCAGTTGCTTCTAAACTTTTGCTCTTGCAGGGAATTCCCTGGTGGTCCAATGGTTAAGTCTCCATGCTTCCACTGCAGGGAGCACAGATTAGACCCCTGGCAGGGATCCTGAATGCCACATGGTATGGCCAAAATAAGTAATAAACTTTTGCTGTTGCAAATAATGTCATGCTAGATTTCCTCACAATATTTATTTGCACGAATATGTAAGTGTATCTGTCAGTCAGTTCAGTCACTCAGTCGTGTCTGACTCTTTGTGACCCCATGGACTGCAGCATAGCAGGCCTCCCTGTCCATCAACAACTCCCAGAGCCTGCTCAAATACATGTCCATTCGTTAGTGATGCCATCCAACCATCTCATCCTCTGTCGTCCCCTTCTCCTCCTGCCTTCAATTCTTCCCAGCATCAAGGTCTTTTCCAATAAGTCAGTTCTTTGCATCAGGTGGCCAAAGTATTGGAGTTTCAGCTTCAGCATCAGACCTTCCAATGAATACTCAGGACTGATTTCCCTTAAGATGGACTGGTTGGATCTCCTTGCAGTCCAAGGGACTCTCAAGAGTCTTCTCCAACACCACAGTTCAAAAGCATCCATTGTTCACTATTCGGCTTTCTTTAGGTCCAACTCTCACATCCATACATGACCACTGGAAAAACCATATCTTTGACTAGATGGACATTTGTCGGCAAAGTAACATCTCTGCTTTTTAATATGCTGTCTAGGTTTGGTCATAGCTCTTTTTCCAAGGAGCAAGCGTCTTTTAATTTCATGGCTGCAGTCACCATCCGCAGTGATTTTGGAACCCAAGAAAATTAAGTCTGTTACTGTTTCCATTGTTTCCCTATCTATTTGCCATAAAGTGATCGGAGAAGGCAATGGCACCCCACTCCAGTGTTCTTGCCTGGAGAATCCCAGGGACGGGGGAGCCTGGTGGGCTGCCGTCTTTGGGGTCGCACAGAGTCAGACGCGACTGAAGCGACTTAGCAGCAGATGGGACCAGATACCATGATCTTTATTTTTTGAATGCTGAGTTTTAAGTCAGCTTTTTCACTCTCCTCTTTCACTTTCATCAAGAGGCTGGTTAGTTCCTCTTTGCTTTCTGCCATAAGGGTGGTGTCATCTGCGTATCTGAGGTTATTGATATTTCTCCAAGCAATCTTGATTCCAGCTTGTGCTTCATCCAGCCTGGCATTTCACATGATGTACTCTGCATATAAGTTAAATAAGCAGGGTGACAATATACAGCCTTGACGTACTCCTTTTCCTATTTGGAAGCAGTCTGTTGCTCCATGCCCGGTTCTAACTGTTGCTTCTTGAATACATACAGATTTCTCAGGAGGCAGGTCAGGTGGTCTGGTATTCCCATCTCTTGAAGAATTTTCCACAGTTTGTTGTGATCCACACAGTCAGAGGCTTTGGTGTAGTCAATGAAGCAGATGTTTTTCTGGAATTCTTGTGCTTTTTCGATGATCCAATGGATATTGACAATTTGATCTCCAGTTCCTCTGCCTTTTCTAAATCCAGCTTGAACAACTGTAAGTTTTCGGTTCATGTACTGTTGAAGATTGGATTGGAGAATTTTGAGCATTATTTTCCTCATGTGTGAGATGAGTGCAACTGTGCAGAAGTTTGAGCATTCTTTGGCATTGCCTTTCTTTGGGATAGGAATGAAAAAGACCTTTTCCAGTCCTGTGGCCACTGCTGAGTTTTCCAAATTTGCTGGCATATTGAGTGCAATACTTTCACAGCATTATCTTTAAGGATTTGAAATAGCTCAACTGGAATTCCATCACCTCCACTAGCTTCCTAAGGCCCACTTGACTTCACACTCCAGGATGTCTGGCTCTAGGTGAGTGAGCACACCATCGTGGTTATCTGGGTCATTAAAATCTTTTTGTATAGTTCTTCTGTGTATTCTTCCCACCTCTTCTTGATATCTTCTGCTTCTGTTAGGTGCATACCATTTCTGTCCTTTATTGTGCCTATCGTTGCACGAAATGTTCCCTTGGTATCTCTAATTTTCTTGAAGAGATCTCTAGTCTTGCCCTTCCTATTGTTTGCCTCTATTTCTTTGCATTGATCACTGAAGAAGACTTTCTTATCTCGCCTTGCTATTCTTTGGAACTCTGCATTCAGATGGACATAGCTTTCCTTTTCTCCTTTGTCTTTTGCTTCTCTTCTTTTCTCAGTTATTTGTAAGGCCTCCTCAGACAACTGTTTTGTCTTTTTGCATTTCTTTTTCTTGTGGATGGTTTTGATCACTGCCTCCTGTACAATGTTACAAATTTCCATCCATAGTTCTTCAGGCACTCTGTCTATCAGATCTAATCCCTTGAATCTATTTGTCACTTCCACTGTATAATCACAAGGAATTTGATTTAGGTCATACCCGAATGGTCTAGTGGTTTTCCTTACTTTCTTCAACTTAAGCCTGAATCTTGCAATGAGTTTATCTGTAGAATATACTCCTTTATCTATAGAATACATTATTCTACAGTGTATCTGTTGAATACGTTATTAGAATTGAGAAACTGCTGAAATAAAGAAAGGCAATTTTTTTCAGTTTAATGGAATGTACTGCAAGCTTTATTCTTGATTGATCCCAAGTCACTTGATTTATTTAGCTCATACTATAGTATAGCCTTGGAAGAAAAGCTATGACCAACCTAAACAGTGTATTAAAAAGCAGAGACATTACTTTGCCAGCAAAGGCCCGTCTAGTCAAAACCATAGTCAAAGCTATGGTTTTTCTAGTAGTCATGTATGGATGTGAGAGTTGGACCATAAAGAAAGATGAACAATTGATGCTTTTAAACTGTGGTGCTGGAGAAGACTCTTGAGAGTCCCTCGGACTGCAAGGAGATCAAATTGGTCCATCCTAAAGGAAGTCAATCCTGACATTGGAAGGACTGATGCTGAAGCTGAAACTCCAATACTTTGGCCACCTGATGCATAGAACTGACTCATTGGAAAAGACCCTGATGCTGGGAAAGATTGAAGGCAGGAGGGGAAGCAGATGACAGAGGATTAGATGGTTGGATGGCATCACAGACTCAATGGACATGAATTGGAGAAAGCTCCAGGAGTTGGTGATGGACAGGGAAGCCTGGCATGCTTCAGTCCATGGGGAGGCAAAGAGTCCAACATACTGAGCAACTTAGCTGAACTGATAGCATAAGAAAATATGCTATTTTCCAGAAAATATTCCAGAATTATTTAACTGCAAATGAATCTTTGCATGTGTGAAGGACAGGCCTTTCTGATTCCACATCTACACAGTATCTTCCTCATGAAACCTTCCCCATTTCTGAATACTGCCGCCCTGGACACTGGGCTTAAAACTTCTGCCACATCCCTAGTTCTCTATTGCCCTTCCCTGCCTTTTTTGTTTTTTAAATAGCATTTACCATCATCTAACATATCATACATTTTACTTAATCTAGTTTTCAATTTATTGTCCCTACTGTTACTTCACAGTAACTCTCAATATTAACTAGTAATGTACTAAGCACATACTTCATACCAATTGTTATTTTTTCAAATGGTTGGTTGACCTTGATTGCTTAACACCTGTTGGATTGTTGAATTAAAGATGAAGGTGAATACATTATAAAAACAAGTAACTTTGAAAATGCCTGGTGAGTTGTTTGATACATGCTATTCTTCTTGACTGCATATACTTGTCTATAGTTACTATACACAGAAATTCATAAATAGATGATTTTTTGAATAATTATATAACTTTATTCTAAGTGTATATATTGTTGCTTGAATTAAATCAAACCATCTGTCTTGAATAAGCTGCTTTCCTCATTCAGTATGACAAAAATATTCCCCAAATGTTCATGATTAACCACTGCAAATTGAAAACTAACCTTAAATATACATTTTTTTGAATCATTATATGTCTGTTTCCAGATATGGTAATAAAAGAATTTGGAAACACAATTCAAGTAATATATTTGAATTGAAAAAACATATGTAAGACCATTGTATAAAACAATTAGGATTTTTGAGGGGAAAAAAGTACCATTTTTCACTAAAAATGCAATTTTTCTAATTGTCATTTTAAATAATAACTTAAATCACAAACAAATTAAGCAAATCAACTACACATAAAAGGAACTTTCCCAGAGCTCATATCAGGAGTCAAGTGTTGGTCACTTGGTGCTAATCTAGAAATACTGTAACTTAGATATAAGAAGCATAATAATGAAATAGAATATATTTTTAAAATATGTATATTTTCTTATTAGCCTGTACACTTTCCCATGCCCTTTGAAAATAATGTTTGAAAGATGAAAATAACGTTAAGTATCAATACACCTGGTGACGGAGGGATGGGCCCCAAAAGACAAAGTAGCGGTACTCCCACACGGACCCCCATGGACCAGGAATGTCTTGTTAATGAGCATCCTGGCCAGTGTTAAGTATGTGGTCTGTGACTATGGAAGCAAGTCAAATGAAACAGTATCCATGCAAAACCCAGACTTTCATTTTGGACCCAGCAGAATGCATAGTCCTGGTGGGCTTTATCAGTGAGTGAGGGAACCGCTACCAAGCAAACGAAGGACATGCTTACAGCGCTCCTCTCATCTTGATTCTGCACAGGGTTCAACACTGTCTTAGAAAAACCCAGTTTGAGAAGGAGCTTAGCGTGGTGAATCAGAGAGAAGAGGCATTCCCTGAGTGGAAACTAGGTAGGTAGACAGATAAAGAAATAGATAGACAGACAGACTAAATACTTGGCTAACAGTTTTTTGGAAATAGTCCAAACATAAATTTGGAAATATTTCAGAGTCCAAAGTGGCAAAGCGACTTAAGTTGTGTTCACTCTGTTACAATGGAACAAGCCAGCTCTTTGGATATAAAGCACATGTACCTTCCAATATATCACTCTGCCTCTGGCATCTTATTTAGATTGTGTTTATATCATAAGTGGCCATACCAAAGCCAGGAGAAGGCAATGGCACCCCACTCCAGTATTCTTGCCTAGAAAATCCCATGGATGGAGGAGCCTGGTAGGCTGCAGTCCATGGGGTTGCTGAGAGTCGGACACGACTGAGTGACTTCACTTTCACTTTTCACTTTCATGCACTGGAGAAGGAAATGACAACCCACTCCAGTGTTCTTGCCTGGAGAATCCCAGGGACGGGGGAGCCTGGTGGGCTGCCAGACGTCTTTGGGGTCGCACAGAGTCGGACACGACTGAAGCGACTTAGCAGCAGCAGCAGCAGCATACCAAAGCCAAAATAATAATAATAATAAGCAGGAAAAAAGAGTTATGTGAATTTGATGTCTATCATTTAATTTAGTCAAATTCCATGTGACACTTGGACAATACTGCAGCTGGGTCAAATTCAAGTTAAAACCTGCATGACCTTAAAAATATTAATTTCTATTAAAAATAAACTCAATGAAACTAAAATTATGGTTGTGCAAATACATACCTGGATTGATAAAATCAAGATCTACAAACTGAGGAACTGACTAAAGGTCTGAAATTCTGAACTCCAGGACTGATTGCCAGTTCAATGCCTCACATCTCATTTTCTTACTCTGTAAAAATAAGGATAATCCTGCTAAACTTGCCCAAAGGGATGCTCCATGAGCTAATTAATGAAGCGGCAATACCACTCCCTGGGGCTGTTAGGCTGAATGCTTCAGAGACTCCACCAGCCTCAAAACTCAGCACTCGCCACCTCTTGAAACCCCAGGCCAAGTAAACCAATGTGAGGCTAAGGACCTGAGGAAATGATGCTGTTAAAGGACACCCTCATGAAAATCTAAAGATCACTGATCCCTGGTTTAAAAAAAAAAAAAAAACTCCTGATACAATTAAAAGATTCAATTTTAAACTGCTTTTTAAAATATATCATGTTTTTATAACCGTCCATATAAAAATGGTCCTTTTATAACTAAATCCTGAAGACTTAAGCTTTTAGGGACAAAAACATACTGAAGTTACTCATTGGCAACACACAGCTCAACCCACACAAAAAGCCTTCAACTCTATCTTCCTCCAGAGGCCGCCACTGCCTTTAGAGCAAGTCCGTGTGTCCTGGACTTGGGTATTTGAGATCGTATATGAGTATTTCTTCATACTCTTAACCTCATTTCTTCACACACTTCATACTCTGGCCCCATTCCTTCATAATCTAACCTCATTTCTCACTATTCCACCACCTACCCTTCACTCATCTGGATATAATTCTCTCCTCAGAAATTCCATATCATCTTGTCTGAATCTCTCAGACAACATCGTCCACAGGTATAACATATTTCCCTTATATTATCAATATTTTCATGTACTGCATCTCTCTTTTATTTATTTATTTTTAGTAAAGAATTTCAACTGTAACTCAAAGATCCATTCATGGTGCTGTGGACATAGAATTCACTCAGTAAATACTTTTTTAAATTGAAGTATAATTAATTTACAGTGTTGTATTAGTTTCAAGTGTACAGCAAGGTGATTCACACACATGCATATATTCTTTTTCACATTCCTTTCCTTGATAGATTATCATAAGATACTGAGTATAGTTTCTTACGCTATACGGTAGGTCCTTGCTGTTTATCTATTGTATATATAGTAGTGCTTGTATGTTAATCTCAAATTCGTAATTTGTTTACCCTCCTTTCCACTTTGCTAACCATAAGTTTATTTTCTATGGATGTGAGTCTACTTTTGTTTTGTGAATATATTCATTTGTGCAATTGTTTTAGATATCACATTTAAGTGATATCATATGATATCTGTCTTTCTCTGTCAGACTTCATGATAATCACTTATAATGATAATCTCCAGGTCCATCCATATTGTGGCAAATGGCATTATTTCATTCATTTTTGTGGCTCAGTAATAGTCCACTGTGTATGTGCATGCACGTGTGTGTGTATGTGTGGGTGTGGGAGGGGGATGTCTTCAGTAAAAAATTAAACAAAATTAGGACCAATTATTTTGAGCACATACCATCCCCAGAGCTGCATCAAACACTGTCCATATTTACCTTGATTTTTCACAATATCTTTGTTAGTTATTTTCAGATAAATTTATAATTGTAAAATACATCAGAATGTATTAAGTGCTTTCATTTATAGTGATGTTTGTTCCTCAAAATAATATGATGAGGTTAGTATTATCCCAATTATATAGAAAGGAAAAGATGACCCTATCCACCCCTCAAGGTCACACAGAAAGCAAAGCAACAGTCTCACGGGTCCACTTCTGATTTCCAGCCTAGAGTTCATTCCTACTAATGTTGCTCAAGGCAGAAATGGGCCACTAGCAGAAACAGTAGACACATATTTGCACCCATTTAAATAAGATCTTTCTTGAATTATATACAACTAAATATCCATAAACATTTTTATATATTGGCATATCTAAACCACCCTTATTCAGTGGTTCCAGCATCTTCTCAAGATCACTCAAGTTTCTCTCCCCTTTGCTGCTACCTGTAAAATATTCCTTACATGATTATATCAGTATAATTTATGGGACTTCAATAGAATAAAAACTGAAATCTGTTAACCCCCTGAAATTTTAGAAATTCCAGAAAGGCAAGGCAGTGACAAAATCATCACAGCCAATGAAATATTTTCATCAGCACTGTTGTATAATGATGAAAAATTCCAACCACTCTAACTTCAGCGACAATCTAGTTATAGGAGATGTCTCTAATTATAATGAACCAGCTGTTTAGAACATTCCCAGAAGGGTCCAATTAGTTTCTCTGAGCTGATGAAACCACTCATCTCTGCCTCGGTCCTCTACAGGTCCCCATGTTGTTGTACCCAGTCCAGGGGCTGATTCCCAGAAGAAAGGTTAGGATTCATCTGTCGGGTGTGAATTATCATCTTATTCAGAGGGTCATTTTTCTGCCAATAACAGAGATCTTAGCATCAGTTTGCATATTTGTCTTTTGAACTGTTCTCTAAATGAATGTGTCTCTTTGCTGAAGCAGGAAAACAACTCAAATTCACAAAGAATATGACTATTCAAAACAGCAAGGTAAAAGATTTCTCTTTGGCATAAAAGTGACCCCAAAGTTACACGTCATTATACATTTGTCTAAATCTAGAGAATATGTAACACAAAGAGTGACCCCTAATGTAAACTATGAACCGTGGGTAATTATGACGCGTCAGTGTAGGTTCATCAGTGGTAAATTTACCACTCTCGTGGATGACATTGATAAGAGGGAGGTTATGCACCTGTAGACAAAAGGTATATGGGAGATGTCTGTACCGTCTCCCCAGTTTTGCTGTGAACCTAAAGTTTCCTTAAAATATAATGTCTAAAAGTGACCCAAAAGATAATATATCCATCATTAGTAATACCTTTCTTGAAAAACACAAGTGTAGCCATATATTTAAATGTGTATATACTGCTAAATCTTTTTGTCTGCCAAAACAAATGACCACCAATTTCATCAAATTTTGAACCATCAAATTAACTTCCCAGCATATCACAAATTTTTAAACTATTGGCATTCTGGTTTAATTTTCTCTCTTCTGTGCTTTGTGGAATATTTTAAAAGACCAGATAATCCTGAGCATTCTGAATATATAATGTTAAACCTCTCATTTACTAACTTTATTCTACAATAATTATTGGCAATGGGAACTCTGTCTTATAGCAAAACCAAACAGGACTTGAGTCATTTTTAAGGCATTCATAAGTAAGTCAGCATGGGTTTCCCTAATGCTATGCTGGAGAGAATAATATGACCCTCATAAAGTTAAAAAATAACCAATTAACTCAAGAGCACCCTTAGGAGAAATTACGGGAACCACCACTAATAAAACATTGAAAAAAAATGTTTTTATCATCAGACTTTTCTTTAATATTTCTTCTTAAATTACTATCCCTTGCTTACTATTTCCCCATTGTCATTTTTGTTTGGTTTGTTTTCCCAAATGGGATTCTGGTTACCAAACCAATCGAGGCAGTGGACTGTAAAATTTCCACTAGGAATGCAGAGCAGCTGGAAGTGTATACATGACAACGCAAGATGAAAGTCAGCAATGTGGAGCATGCAGGAGCAGTCCAGGTGGGCAGAGTACAACCTCCACCTGCATTTAAATAAGTCATTTAGGCCCCAGGATTCCCACTGAAGAATGTGCCAACTGTACAGGATCTACCTGCAGTCCTTCATAAATACTAAGAGAGCTATTAACCTACTACATCTTATGATGCTAGAAAGTAATTGTGTTGTGCTCAGTCGCTCAGTCGTGTCCAACTCTTTGCGACCCCATGGACTGTAGACTGCCAGGCTCCTCTGTCCATGGGGATTCTCCAGGCAAGAATACTGGAGTGGTTGCCATGCCCTTCTCTAGGGGATCTTCTCAACCTGGGGATCGAACCCAGGTCTCCTGCATTGTAGGTGGATTCTTTACCATCTGAGCCACCAGGGAAGCCAAGAAAGTAATGACGTGCTCAAAAAAAGTTAATCTAGTGTTAGTTGCTCAGTCGTGTCCAACTCTTTGCCACCCTGTGAACTGTAACCCACCAGGCTCCTCTGTATATGGGATTCTCTCTGTACATGCAGTGGGTAGCCATTCCCTTCTCCAGGGGATCTTCCTGATCCAGGGATGAACCCAGGTCCCCTCACTACAGGCAGATTCTTTATTGTCTGAACCATGCGACAGAGAAGCCATCTTGAAAGAGTCCCCATGGGCAAAGCAGGAATAATTTAAGTAACAAAATGAAACATGTTGGTGCTGGATTTTATCCCAGAAAATAAAATAAATATCCACAAGTCCATACTGGTATAAAGAAATAATTGAATGAATGAATGAACAAATAAATGTGACAAAAAGGACAGCTCTCCCATATGCTAGAATTCCAACAAATACATGCAGAAGGCACAACGGACATAGGAAATTACCATTAGGTAAACAGCACTGTAATCATTGTTGCAGGCAGGAACCGTCCGTGGATGATAAAACTTGTCCGTAAAATCCTGAATGATAACAAAAAATATATTTGCATAGTTCCAAAGTATCTCCCCTCAAAATATTTGATAATCACAAAGGAAAACACTAACTCTACAGTAGGGAAAGCTTTAAATTACACCTTAACCAAGAGATCAAAACTGATATAATTAATAAGAAGACATATCAGCATTATGTACTCTAAGAAAAAAATATAAATTAAAAAGGATTAATTCTCCATGATGCAATCAAGAGATTTTCCTTCCCAACTTCGTCCTAGAGCATGTACTTTAGAAAACTTGCAATTATAAGCATTTTCTCCTCTCTTTGAAAGGTATGTACAATCTTTCTAAAGATTTAGATAGGCCTTTGTCAACTTTATGACTTGCTAATATCTCTCAAAGACCTAGGATATAAACATCAAGGGAGATAACACCCTTATTTTTCACTTTCTGTTGGGGGACAGAAGCCTAATTTTGGTGGATATCTTACTCCAAGCTGCAAGCTACTTCCTTTCATAAAGATATGAGTATATCAGTTTATATAAACTGATATATATATCAGTTTATAAAATATATAAACTTATATATCAGTTTATATGAAATTATATTCTTTCATAAAGATATATAGTTTTTCTCCTGGATAAAGCCAACTAACACAGATAGTCACCCCAAATCCCAGGTGAACTGACAATGAACGGTGTGTGACAAATGGTGCTTCCAAGTCTTCACACTTTGGACCAGTTATTATCTTGAAAACATGTATGTATGCTGTGGGTGGCACCTTCCTGACTATATAAAAGAGTAAAATTTCTCTCTGTCATTGAAATCTCTTAGTAGATTGCCTGTGATTCACTGATCACATACTCAGACTCTGATTTAATGCATATTCAGTAACAGAAGTGCTTTCTTTCTCTGCCACCTTTGTGGAGAGGATTTAAGGATTGAGAGATTTTTGTTTTCAGTTACATTTCTCCAACAGTACCTTCTGATGGGATGCACTGAGCAGGACACAAGATCATTTCTTGAAATTCTTGTCAAAAAATAAATAACCTCCACCCAGTCACAAGAAAACATCAGGCAAACCCAAACTAAAGGGACAGCCTACAAAAGAGCTGTCATTTCACAGTTGTGAAAGGGTTAGTCATTTTCATGTCTGATTCTTTGCGACCCTGTGAACTGTAGCCCACCAGGCTCCTCTGTCCATGGGATTCTCCAGGGAGAATACTGGAGTGGGTTGCCATTTCCTTAGTTGTGAAAGTCATGAAAAACTGAGGAGCAGTAACCTGTTAGTAAAAACATAGGCAACATGATAAATTAAAAGCAGTGAGGAACACTGGATGGGATCCTGGCCCTGAAAAAAAGACTTTGGCGCAAAACCCGCCTAAATTTGAATAAGATTTGTAAATTAGGTCATTGTATCAATTTTAATTTCCTGCTTTCAGTAATGATTCTATGGTTATGGATGACGTTCACTGAGGAAGCTGGGCGAAGTAAAGCATACAAGAAATTCTCTGTACTCTTTGGCAAAATTTATCTGAAATGATTTCAAAATAAAAAGCTAAGCAAGTAATAATCTTAAATATCCCTTACCATAACTACCCACTCCAGTATTCTTGCCTGGGAAATCCCATGGACAGAGGAGCCTGGCGGGCTACAGTCCGTGGGGTTGCAAAAGAGGCGGACACGCCTCAGTGACTGAACAACAACTAAAGATCTGATACACAGGAGTCCTCCCTTGCCCAGTCTTCCCCTCCTTCACCCTGTTTTCTCTCAATAACTGTGCACAACTCTGCACTTAAACTGTAATGTAAAAATATACTTCCTGAGATAACCAACAACAGTTGTCACTTGTAACTAGAGTAAACTTAAGCACCTACGTCATGTGCTTACATCTGGTTTTTGGTTTAGTTTCAAAGAAACTTGACCCTCTATTACTTTGTTAAACCAAGAGACACAATTTGGAAAGAACAACAAAAAAAAGTCATCCTAAATTTGACACTAAATAATTGCTAGCACCACTAAAACAGAGAAGCAAGCACAGTTATCTCTGAGATCAGTCTTGAGTTTTGTCCCTTGTTGGCAAAAAGTGGTGGAGGGAGGATCTTGTTTCACATACCAGGCCTACTAGCTCAGAACAATAAGAAACAATGGTTTGTTGTTAACCAGTGAACCTCACTTAATTGGGAAAATATTTGCAATCCCTTACGGTAGAACTAGGTCAAAAAAACTCACCTCCACATCAAAATTGCACCATGCAGGAGGTCAAAGCACATGATGTAGATAAAGAAGAATGTTCAAGGTTCAGTGAGGTTTTATTTCTCAAAAAGCAGCAGTTCAAGACTATCGATGGTACAATGATCCTCCCCTCTGTAAGGAACCCTCCCTTCTGTGGGCTTATCTCCAGGCCCCCCAAACCCAGACCCCTACCCTCCACCCCTCCCACCCCCTGCCACCGACCCCCCACCTCCGCAAGCAAAAAATATCTTCACCGGAGAACCAAATACCTTCACTGGAGAATCAAGACAAATGACGGTGTAATTCTTTTAAGTAAAACACACAAAGAAGTAAAATCTATATTTGACCTAGACCTTGTATTAAGGCCTAAGATCTTCAAAAAAAAAAACCCAATAGTTTATGATTCCTTTGTGTCTTGCTTGTAAATCACTGTTAGTAAGAAAATCAAAGTCTGTCCCCTCTTTGTCCCATCTTTTTCACACTTCATTTCCTTCTCTATCTGGACTGCTTGGATGACGGCAACCCTTTCAAGAACAATGGCATTTGGGTCATTCTGGTATCTAAACTGGGCTTCCCAGGTGGTGCTAGTGGTAAAGAACCCGCCTGCCAATGCAGAAGACATAAGAGACATGGGTTCAATCCCTGGGTAGGGAAGACTGCCTGGAGGAGGGCATGGCAACCCACCCCAGTATTCTTGCCTGGAGAATCCCATGGACAGAGGAGCGTGGAGTCACAGAGGAGTCACAAAGAGTCGGACACGACTAAAGCAACTTAGCACACACTTAGCGTGGTATCTAAACTGGGCTGCAACACAAGGGACAGAAGAAAGCGCTTCATATCAAAGGCAATTAAATAAGGCCAAGTTCATTCTACTTCCAATCTGACTGCTGCAGGGAAAGCTTTGCAATCAGGAGGTCCCAGAAGTGAATTGAATTAATCCAAAACCAAAATCTTCAGAGAACCCATGTGGTTCAAACTCAAACACTCCACCTAGTGAGGGAACAAGACATTCACTTCCTCATATACTGCCCCTTTCCTCTCAAGTAAAGGGACTCATTCACAGGCCACCATCTTTAATTACTCCATGAGCAGTTTAGGTTTTTTAAAAAAATTTTTAATAATAATGAAAATGCATTTTAAATATAGCAGTGTGTACGTGTCAAGCCCAAACTCCTGATCTATCCCTCCCCCATCCCCCTCCCATCCTAGTAACCATAAGTTTGGTCTCTAAATCTGTGAGTCTTTCTCTGTTTTGTAAATATGTTCATTTGCACCATTTTTTAAGATTCTGCATATAAGCTATTATATGATATTTGTCTTTGTCGGACTTGATGCTTTTGAACTGTGGTGTTGGAGAAGACTCTTGAGAGTCCCTTGGACTGCAGGAGATCAAACCAGTCCATCCTAAAGGAGATCAGTCCTGAATATTCATTGGAAGGACTGATGTTGAAGCTGAAATTCCAATACTTTGGCCACTTGATGCAAAGAGCTGACTCATTTGAAAAGACCCTGAAGCTGGGAAAGATTGAAGGCAGGAGGAGAAGGGGATGGCAGAGGATGAGATGGTTGGATGGCATCACCGACTCAATAGACATGAGTCTGAGTAAACTCCAGGAGTTGGTGATGGACAGGGAGGCCTGGCGTGGAGCAGTCCATGGGGTCGCAAAGAGTTGGACACAACTGAGTGACTGAACTGAACTGAATTGACTTATTTCACTTAGTATGATAATCCCTATGTTCATCCATGATGCTGCAAATAATATTATTTCATTCTTTTTATGGTTGAGTAATAGTCTATTCTACTGTCCTGGGTCAAAAAGTTTGGGTTTTTCTGTAAGATCTTGTGGAAAAATCCGAATGAGCTTTTTGGCCAGCCCAGTATCTGTGCACCACATCTTCTTTATCCATTCATCTGTCAATGGACGTTTAGGTTGCTTCCATGTCTCAGCTATTGTAAACCTGGTGGTGCCAGGAATATTGGGATGCATGCATCGTTTTGAACCATGTTTTTCTCCAGATATACCCCCAAGAGTGGGATTGCTGGATCAAATGGTAGCTCTATTTTAGTTCCTTAAGGAACCTCCATACTTCTCTCCATAGTGGCTATACCAATGTGCATTCCCACCAACAGAGTAAGAGGGTTCCCTTTTCTCCACACCCTCTCCAGCACTTACAGTTTGTAGATTTTTTGATGATGGCCACTCTAACCGGTGTGAGGTGATAACTCATTGTAATTTTGATTTGCATTTCTCTAATAATTAGCAATATTGAGCATCTTTTCAAGTGCCTCCTGGCCACCTGTATGTCTTCTTCAAAGAAATGTCTCTTTAGGTCTTCTGCCCATTTTTTGATGGGGTCATTTGTGGTTTTATTGATATTGAGCTGCATGACCTGTTTATAACTCTTGCAGACTAATCCCTTGTCAGTAACATTGCTTGCAAATATTGTCTCCTATTCTGTTCTCTCCAAGAATAGTTTGAGCATTACAATAAATAATAAATTATAAAGTCCTTCTGATTGGAAAAGCAGCATGGAATGTAGGTCCTGATGCCCTCTGGAGAAATTCTGAAAGTCTTGAAACCTCAAACCATCCACCTTGGGAGGATAACTTTGGCTTTGACCCACCTGAAAAGACAGAGGCAGCTTTGTCCTCTACCCTGAAAGACAAGATATCCCTCACATCCTGAAGACATCACAGGGGAGTCCTGTTGTCCCCATCTCTACAAGGCAGTTATGCAAAAAATGAATCAAAGATTTCAGTTACATTAGCACTTCTAGTCCAAAGTAAAAGTGAAAGTGAAGTCACTCAGTCGCGTCCGACTCTTTGCGACCCCATGGACTGTAGCCTACCAGGCTCCTCTGTCCATGGGATTTTCCAGGCAATGGTCCTGGAGTGGATTGCCATTTCCTTCTCCAGGGGATTTTCCCAACCCAGAGATCAAACCCGGGTCTCCCACATTGTAGACAGATGCTTTACCGTCTGAGCCACTGCAAATAACAAGAACCAACTCTAGTCCAAAAGTTTTAAACAAATATGTTCCACAAAATTTTGTTACTCCAAGGTACATTTAGCAGGTGGAGTGGATTGTTATTATCTTTCAAAATAAATTACAAGAGAAAATCCAGCACATTTTTCTCATGACGTCTCTCTCTCTTCTTTGTTACCACACTCAGATCTCAGCTTGCAATAGGGTTTATATTAGCATTATATCAAGGCCCTGTTTATTTAAAAAAAAAAATGAATACTATACATGTAAGTGGGAGATGGGAGCTTCCCTGATAGCTCAGATGGTAAAGAATCTGCCTGCAATGCAGGAGACCTGGGTTCAATTCCTGGGTCAGGAAGATCCTCTGGAGAAGGGAATGGCAACCCATTCCAGTATTCTTGCCTGGAGAATCCCATGGACAGAGGAGCCAGGCGGGCTGCAGTCCATAGAGGTGCAAAGAGTCAGATATGACTTAGTGACTACACTACTAAGTGGGAGAGGAGTCACATTTATTTGACCATATCTCTGATTTATAAATAAAATTTAAAAGACTAAAAACCATATCAGTCTCACAACCTCCCTATTCCTTTTTTCTTCTTCTTTTTTTAAAGACATTTACTGGTTTTCTTTTTCTGGCAGCGCTGGGAGGCATGCAGGGTCTTAGTTCCCCAACTAGGGATTGAACCCATGCCCCCTGCATTGGGAGCACAGTTTTAACCACTAGACCACCAGGAAAGTCCTACCTCCCTATTCTTAATACCAGAATATTTACTTGCTATTACTTCAGGTCTCCCTTTCCCACTGCCATGGCAAAACTCAGACCACAAACTAATATAATTTCTCTGTATTACCATCACACGTGGAACAGTGCAATTTCAATCGTTGATCAAGTTGCATGCAAAGTTCCAAAGCCCCATAAAAAGAAAGAAGGAAAAAAGAGAAAATTTCTGTTCTGGTCACCTGAAATAATGGATGAAGCATATGTACCTATGCATAATTGGCAATTTTGTTAGTAAGCACATCTGTACAAAACTTCCAATTCTCCCTGTTGATGGAGAAGAAAAGAGATATGGATAATCAAAGCATTCAGTAATACAAAAGTCATTTAAAATCTAAATCAGCCTTTTTTATTTTGCCAATGTATTAATTATCTCCCCTTTTGACTGAAACTAACATCTACATGAATGTTTATTTCTAGAATACATAAACCAGCAAAAAGATGCCCCCCCATCACTTCCAGGATAGTAGAAAAACCAGTTCATATTTTAAAGTTTACTGTAGATGATCCATAAAATTGAAAATTACACAGACATTAAGAGCTATTAAAAGGACTGACATATATCTTTACAAGGAGAGCAGATAAATCAGTTTAGTGGGATAAAAACAAAAAACATGATATCAAAAAATGGTATCATTCATATCAATAAAAACCAAGAACGTATGCAGAACTTCTACTGACATTCTAATTTAACCCTTGCTTATTCTGGTTATAGGATTTGTTGCCCACTGTCTCCTCAGACAGTTCACTCCATCAGTGCAGGGACTGTGTTTTTCCACATCTCTATTTCTGCAGCACATTACAGGCAACAACAGCAGACGTCTATGGAGCCCCCCACATGATGTTGAACAAGTCAGTCAGGGTTCCTAGACTATGAGAGCTTATGATTAACTGCATAGTATGTGTTTGATGAGTTGAGCTGAACTGAATTAAAAGGAGACCCAGGTTAGAACAGTTGCTGCTGTAATCAACAATTCAGAGTTGAGGAAACCGAGGCCATAAAGCAACCCATCCAGGACTTCAAACTCTAACTCCTGAGATCTTTCTACTTTACATAATAAGCATTTTATTTTCATTTCTACTGACACTTTCTCTGTGAACCCTGCACTTACTTAAAACTAATCTCTTCTAGTATCTTCAGCATCTTTAGTAACTGACAGCATGTGATTTATGTGAATTTCAGATATATCATTAGTTTTCATTGCAGTGACCCATTTTTAATCAATCTCTTAACACTATAAATTTATAATGAAGGTATGGGGTGTTACTAGCAAACAAAATGAATATTCTGTTAACAACAAGAAAACACAGCCTAGTGATTGTGCTAATATGTCTTCCCACTTGCATTTATTTGTCTCTGCTTAATATATATTTAGCTTGATTTATACTTTAATGCCCCACATTTGTTATTCTCCAACAGATGGCTAAGATGGCAAATGCAAAGAAATGAGGTCCAGATGAATATCCTTCCCTTTTCAAGGAAGAAAATATAGACTACCTTCTGAGTGTAGTATAAATTCCCTGACAATGAATAAGAATAGTTTGCATGTCAGAAGATGTCTAACAAATAGTATTTGTTCAAGAAGCAAAGAGGAATACTTTCTTCAAGAGCATACATCCCCTCCACATCTACAGAAACTTGAGAAGCTTGCCTGCTCAGTCACAGAGTAATTCTAAGTCCCCTGCCTATTGGCACTGAGTTGTTGACAACTGTGAATTTTACAGTGGATTCCCAGTGGAGATTCACCTTTACAGTTATTAGATCTCAAGGTAATAAAGAGTTTGGATTCCTGTAAAGTACACTACAAGGGACATTAAACTAGCTGTGCTTTGGATATCTGAATATGCGATGCTTATGAATTCAACTCACTGAGTCCATAACTTGAGTATCTGAATGATCTTTGGGCAGAGTGGTAATTTGTATAGCTAGAATAACCCAAGAATTGAGGATCACTGCTTTGCGGACTTGTTATAGTCAAAAGCACACTTTTGTCAAGTTCGAGGCCCATGGCTTACCATACCCAAGAGGTCATTGCTCAAACTATTGGCCAATGCAGCTATGAAATTTTATGCATCTATGTACTTGCCCTGGTGGCTCAGATGGTAAAGCATCTGCCTACAGTGCAGGAGACCCGGGTTCGATCCCTGGGTCAGGAAGATCCTCTGGAGAAGGAAATGGCAACCCTTTCCAGTACTCTTGCCTGGAAAATCCCATGGACGAAGGAGTGTGGCAGGCTACAGTCTATGGGGTTGCAAAGAGTTGGACACGACTGAGCAACTTCACATACATACAAACATGTACTTGCTCATGGCCTTCATAATTCACCCTCAAGATGTCTATTGAATTTACTGATTGTTCAAGATCTAGCTCCACTCTGAAGTGTCCTTTCTCTGACCCCCTTGCAACGCAATATTGATTGCATTCCTTTGCATTCCATTGTGTTCATCCACAGTGAGCTTACACACTGTGCATTTATCACATTTCACTACTGTCATCTGCATGCATATCATTCCTGAAAAACAACAAGCTCTGCCCTGGAAAGTAGGGTAACATAGTTCTCATTTTTCACCCCAATTGTTCAGCTTAGCATCTGACACATGGTAGATATTTACTTAATATTTCTTAATAACTACAACTTCAAGACAGAGATCATTTCTCCCTGTTATCCAATGAGGAGACAATACATTAGGCCCGAGGATTAGGATTGAAATTTGGGCCTATTTAGTTCCAAAGTTCATGCTCTTTCCACTAAGCCCTGCCCTCTCTCAATGCAAAAAACAACACTAAACTGAAGCATTTAGATAAAAATGGATGGACACTCATCTACTGATAGAAGCATACAAATTGTGGACAGACAATTCAGGTTCAACAGGTTTGGTTACCCAAAATGCATGTAGATGTAGAGCTGAGTAGGGCATGCATGTATGCTCAGTCGCTCAACTGTGTCCAACTCTTTGTGATCCCATGGACTGTAGTCCACCAGGCTCCTCTGTCCATGGGATTCTTCCAGGCAAGAACACTGGAGTGGGTTGCCATTTCCTTCTCAAGGGGATCTTCCTGACCCAGGGATCAAATCTGCGTCTCCTGCATCTCCTGCACTGGCAGGTAGATTTTTACCACTGAGCAAGTAAGTAGGGAGTGAGGAGGAGACACAAGTGAAATCATAAATAATACAACTGAAGAAGAATGTTTACCCCCATTCCCTTGCCGCGTTAAAACAGACTTCTTGGAAAGCCTTTATCGAGTTTGTTTGTCTGTTTTCCTGAGCATCAACTGTTATATTAACAAGAAAAAGAAGTTCAGGGACATCTCTGATCAACTCAAGTTTGCTGAAAGACGAGCTTGAAAACACTACCACTGCATTTTTACTTCATTTCAGCTCATATATACCCTGCAATCCCCAAACTACAAAGAAAAGGTGAAGGAGAATGGTGATAGCTTGGAACTAAAAAAAACAGTGGAGACAAATAAGCAACAATATTAGCCACCTAATGTTCCAAAAGGAATGGAAAATTGGTGAGGGATGCCTTCTATCACCCCCAAATTGAAACCAATCTACTTCCATGATTAATCTAGGTTTTATAAGAGGCCTCACTTACTTTGTGCCTTAATTACGTTCAACACAACTCAAGAAATCCAAGAGATGACACAAAATCCTTTCCACACGGAACACTGTCTTCCCTGTATTAGCTTCTATTCCACCTGTGTTTGTATTCGTAGTGCCAAAATGAAGACATGAATGAATAAAATGGGCAGGGGGCATTCAAGTCACCATACTGTGTTCCTTTCCATTTTGCTGTAGTGCTTAGATAGTATGAAATACTGAAGAAAATAAACTACGTTTATTTAAGAAAGCAGAACTCTTACACTTGCTTGGATATGGAAGAAAACACCCAGCTATTTTAACCTGTAAATGAAAAAGAATGATACTTCATCCAGGAAGTCTTCAGTGAACACATTACCAGGAACTGTGGAATTATTTTTTTTTTTAAGTTCCACTAAACATGCCTCAGAATTACTGTACCCCAATTAGCGATAACCATAAGCTAGAAGTCAGTTTTGTTTGCCAGGGATGTGGAGTCCATTCCTGACTGATCCCTCCTGGTATTGCTTTCATTATGAGCACTCAGAAGAATAACTCTGTTTGGATGGCTTGTTGTTGCAATTAGGTTTCCAGGTTACCAACGACCAAACAACCCTGGACTCAATGTAACTTCTAGATACACCGGTTCCAAAGAGTCTAATATCTGCCATATCGTCTAGTGATAAATCCTAATCCTCACACCCGTGGGGAGTAGAATAATAAGTCAAAGAGTCACTCTGTATAAACAGTATTGGTTGGGCAACCTTGCAGTAAAATCATTCTGTCTAGCTTCAAAGGAGGAGGAATTTGGCCTCCCAAACTATCTGAAAAATTGGCCTTTAAAAGTGGACCACCTCGAAGAACACTTAAGGGATTTGAATCTTGTAAATTTGCTTTGTGATTGTGTAAGACAGGCTATCTTCCTGATTCAACATTGGGCCACCTCTTTAGAGACTGATGGGGGCAGGTAGGATCCCACAACTCAAGAGAGACAGAGAGCATCTGGAGAGGAAAAACCACAGCCACAGAGACGGAGGGAAACAGGATCCAATGGAATGATGCTTTATAGGGTCACTACTCAGAGGTTAGGATGTAGGTGGGGCTTTGCAGGTGGTGCTAGAACCCACCTGCCAATGCAGGAGATATAAGAGACGCGGGTTTGATCCCTGGTTTGGAAAGATCCCCTGGATGAGGGCACAGCAACCCACTCCAGTATTCTTGCCTGGAAAATTCCATGGACAGAGGAGCCTGGCGGGCTACAGTCCATGGGGTTGCAAAGAGTCAGACACTGAAGTCACTGAAGTGACTGTGCACGCACGCACAGGCTGTGGGTTAATCATATTTTCCAACTTTCCCAAGCACAGGGGGAAGATTGTTTGTGTTCCCAAAAGGCTTAAATTGCAATTTTAGAAATTGGGCATTTTCATTATTAAAATGAATTACAATGAAAAGCAACTGGAGCATTTTCTGTACTCTGAAAACACAATATTGGGGGAAGGGAGAAGGGAATACTAAAATAAAAAGGAGGTAAAAATTGGGTGCGCTTCCCTTGTTCTTTCTGGTATGACAACAACACATACATCAGCTTGTCCTCTTGGGCTCCCAGCTCTTCCAGATGTCCCCCTTCCTTCACTCAAAGAGCTACCGAAACTGCAGCCATTCTATCTAGAGACAGACAGAGAGTTCTCCCTGGTGACTTAACTTCCTCCAGTTCTCCTTTCACTCACAGTCCTATAACATGCCTTGAGCCATTGCTTATACACAATGTTAATAAATCAATCAATGTCCTAGTTCAATGTTTCTTAAATTGTCTTATACCCTTATCAGCCCTACCTGTCTCTTATTACAAGCTCCTCAATGACTGCCACCCTCTCTTCTAGATAAGTAGTCTGGCAGGGCAGCATGATGACTCAGAAACATCAAAAGAAAGCAGCAGATTTTTGCGCGAGTGCAGTGCAAAGAGTTGATATGAACCGCTTTATTTTGTAATTCTATGGTAAAGTCTTGTTTTCAATTTCTTTAAAATAATGAAGAAATCACAAAGTTGACAAGTATTTGCTTCTGAAAAGTAAATGTATCTCAGATCAATTAAGAAAAAAAAAAAAAACTTTATGTGGTTTAAAGAACAAATGAATCTGACACATGCTTGTCTGCAGTTGTATGATGTGAGGCCCTTTAACTCTGATTAACTTCTAAATCATATCCACATCTCTCCTCTTGGAAGGAAATAGGAATTACTTTTGACAAATTACTAGTGAATTCTCTGTATGCCTTCCAGTTACCTAGGAAAAGATTTTGTATCATCTTCTACAGTATAGTGTATAGTGAAATTCACTCAGTCGTGTCCGACTCTGCAACCCCATGGATTATACAGTCCACGGAATTCTCCAGGCCAGAATACTAGAGAGGGTAGCCATTCCCTTCTCCAGGGTATCTTCCCAACCCAAGGATCGAACCCAGGTTTCCTGCATTGCAGACGGATTCTTTACCAGCTGAGCCACCAGGGAAGCCAAGACTACTGGAGTGGGCGGCCTATCCCTTCTCCAGGGGATCTTCCCGACCCAGAAATCAAAGCGGGCTCTCCTGCATTGCAGGTGGATTCTTTACCAGCTACCTGACTCCAGCCATTTTTAGCAAAAGTCTTCAACACTGAGCAACAGAAAATTATATTTCCTCTAATAAGAATGTATGATATATATACACATGTATAAAATGGTAATGTTTTAAACCTGATCCTTAATTTGATAACAATCTCTAAAATTACCTAAACATGGTGCAGACTCTGACATTTAGATGACAGTCAGCTCAGCATGGTATTACAAGGAGTTACCTAGTTACTCATTCAATCATTCATTCATTTCTTAAGCAGCTCTTTCATTCATTAAATGTTGCTAATTGCTATTTGTTTTTATCTTACCTATAGTTTTGACTCCCTGGTATTTCAAATCCATTTCCCATTTCCTATTCTACTCATTACTGCAAGTCAACCACAAATGCCACTTACTAAAATGATATGGAGTATTTTTCACCAAAATTAACATGTTAATAAAAATATTATCAAGAAATAAAAGGTGATTGGAGTGGGGAGGCAAAGAGGTGGCCAATGACACATGCACTTGATCAAAAAAATCTGCATGTTAATCAAGACATCACAGCATACATTTTTAAACTTTGAAAATAAGACATGAAGCACACTGGACAGAGATGAATTGAGAAGCTGGCAGTTGAGGTTTTTTTTTTAATCATGTTTAATAAGCAAAGTAAAGGCTAGAAGTTGAACACAAGAAGAGTTTAAAGAATAATGAATAAAGAAGATAAAGAAATGAAAAAAGAATTTAAAAGTTGAGAGAAGAAGGATGGGGATATCCAAAATGCAAAGTATAAATCATTTAAAAGAAGGGAAAATAATATTTGAAAAGAATGTAAATATGACTTAATTTTTTTAATTAAGCACAATAGTTATTAATTAGATTTAAAATTGCTTTCTCTCTACTACTTACATCTAAATACACATATTTTGACATAATAAAAATACTTAATACATTTAGAAATATCTAAATTCTTTCAACTACTTCCTCATAATTATATGAAGTCATTTTTTTAGATTATCTGCATGTGAGTGTTCAAATTTATCAGATGAATAATATTAAATAAATCTACATATTAGTAATAAGTGTTTACTTAGTTCTACTGACAAATTAAATTTCAGAAAATCAAATTAAATGGATGAATACCACAAATATCTCTGAGGAAAAAAAAAAACAGGTTGCAAAAGAGCAAATAGAGTATAACTTTATTTACATAAATTCCAAATTTAACTATATATTGTTTAGGATTATATACATATACATATGTAGTAGAACTATTAAGAAAAACAAAAGGCAATGGGAGGATAAATATAAAAGATAGTGTTTACATTTTGGAAAGAAGCAAGAAATGGGACTAAAGAGAGAGAGACAAGAGGAGCTTTAACTATATTCTGTTCTGTTTTTTAAGCTGAATGTAGTACACAGAAGTTCATTTTATTGTTCTACAAACTATAGCTATGATTTCTCTTTTGTATATGTAATTTATAGTATTTTAAAAAAACAGTGAAATTATGGAAGGCATCAGCAATCCTGTATCAACAACATTACCAAGAGCTCAGATCCCTCCAGAATAAATATTTGGATCACCCAACTGGTTAAGAATCCTAAGCAGATAAGTGTTAACTAAAGGTGAGGAGGATGAGGGACTTCCCAGGCAGTCCAGGAATTAAGATTTCCCCTTCCAGTGCAATCCCTGGTCAGGGAGCTAAGAAGGATGTAGCAAAGGAAATCATGAATACTATCTCTAGTCTCATGATTCTCTGAAGAAATACCCTCATTTCCTCTCTTGTGATGTCATGTATATCTTGGATATTGTCTATCACTGCATCTTCCCCACCCCCTTTATCTCATTGACTTATATGAGGTAATAATAATTATCTTTATATCAAAATATTGAGTTGAGAAAGTAGTAGAACTAGGAAAAGAATGGACATCATCCAGACATCTTGACTAGGAACAAGATACAATAGATAAAGAGACTTTGGGTAACCTCCTTCTGAAGAAGAGGATGCGTATGTTTTCAGAGGTATAAGAAACATTAGCATTGATTCTAGCAGAAACAAAAGATATGCTGCTCTTGGACCATTAAAAGATGTGTGACAATTATTCGTCAAATGTCTGCTTTCCAGCATCTGAATGCATTTTCTGTATGAATGAATACAGTTCCCACCACAGGAAGCTGGGGAAGAAGTAGACGCCATACCACCAGCCACAGAAAGTGAAAAACGCCGATGTTCACTTCATCAGCCCTATTGTAGCTAAGCCATCACAACGTGACCTTTGCTTGGTCCTCTGCCAGCGAACATGATGAAAGTTTAAAAACTCATTCATGGTTCTTGGCTCATTATCTCTTTCTCCAATCTCTTCCACTCTTGTAAATTTCCATGTAAAGATATTTTTGGTTTCCTGTGGGAACCCTTTTAGAAGTAGACATGCCAAAGCCATTTCAAGTACTGTATTGGAAACATTCAACATAAATATCTGTACTATAGGGAATATTAACAAAGGCAAAAAAAAAAAAGTCAATTAAGAATACAGCTAAAATAACTAGGCACTTTTGTGGTTAATGATAACTTGTTAAATAAGGATATTAAGGAAGTTAAAAGAAAATTGTGCCTCTCTTCTGCACTTCCTTCCTTCAGTCTTCTTTATGTATCTTTTTCTATCATTATTAAATCAAAGTACAATAAATAAACAAATTTGCCCTCCAAATGCCCTTTCAAGAGCAAAAAGACACTGTATGGTCATCATCAATTAAATTCTGTTAACTCAATAGGAAATGTTTCCCTTTGCACTAACACAATATATTTACTCACAGTCCCTCTTAACTGTGCCTATAGATCATATCTATAAGACCATGTCTCAGTCATCAATTTATTCCTCCATAAAATGGGAATAATAACAATCCCTACTTCATATGGTTTCTGTGAAGATTAAAATAGATAATTTTTATATAGTATCTAGAACTCTACTAGGGCTTCCAGGTGACTCAGTGGTAAAGAATTCATCTGCCAATTCAGGAGACTTAGGTTTGGTCTCTGGGTTGGGAAGATCCCCTACAGAAGGAAAAGCCAACCCACTCCAGTATCCTTGCCTGGGAAATCCCATGGACAGTGGAGCCTGGTAGGCCAAGGTCCATGGGGTCCCAAAAAAGTTGGACATGACTTTGCAATTAAACAGCAAGAAGAACACTACCAAACACACAGTAAAGAAAAATACACACATGTTCACACTCACAGTGAGTTCTGGTTTGGTGCATCTTCCAACATTTTTTTTATGTTGGCTCAATGTTCAAAGTTACTACCTCAAATATGTCTGATTGTCAGTGTTACCAAAAAACAATCCATTCCCCCATCTCAGTGAAGGGCAATTACCATCTATGCAGTTGCCTGAGCCAGAAACCCAAGAAGCATCCAACTCATCTTTCCTCCTTACTCCACATCCAACCAGTCACAGTCCTGTCTCTCAACTCTGATCCTTCTACCATCTCCACAGCCTCGCCCATCATGAGTACCACATTCATCCCCATTAAGTGGTCTCCTGACCTCCAGCCTTGCTGGGGCAGCAAAAGTGATCATAACAATTCCCCGCTGACACCCTATCAACAACTTCCAAATTGGTTTTAGGAGAAAGTCAAAACTCCTTTTAAAAACCGTTATGACTTGGTCTCTCTCTACTTGCTAAGTCTCTTTGGCTCATACATCTTTCCAACCCTTCCATCCCATGCTTCAGCCAAGCAGAACGTGTGTAAGTTTTCCAAATGTGCCATAATCTCTCATCTGCAGACATTCACATATGCTGTTCCCACTGCCGAGAATACTCTTCCTCCCTCTGTTTGCCTAGCTGACATCTACCCATCTCTTTTAGGTCTCAAATGTCATTTCTTCCTGGAAGCTCTGAGGATTCCCAATGGTAGCTACCGCTCCAGCACCCTGTCCCTTCCACCCTCTCCCATCCAGCAGATGCCATTACAAGTGCTTGCTTGCCAATCTCTCTTCTCCACTACACAAGCTTCGTGAAGCCTGTGGCCTTGTCTGACTTCTTTGCTGTTGTAAGTCCAATTAGCATGATGCCTGGCACATAAATCAATGGTCAGAACTTTTTTGATGAAAAAATATATGATGTTAATTTTTTTACTATCAAAAAGTGAGAGCTGGGACTTCCTGGTGGTCCAGTGGTTAAGACTCTGTGCTTCCATTCCCAGGGGGCAGGGGTTCAAGCCCTGGTCAGGGAACTGATACCCTACATGCCATTTGGTGAGGTCAAAAATAAATAAATAAAAGCCAATTCCAAGTTAAAAAAAAAAAGTGAGAGCCATAACTTTGTGATTAGTGTCATTCCACTGAGCTCCAAACCCTCCCACATGCAAGGAGGACTAAAATAACAGCAGAGACACAGAGCAACTCATTGCCAGACTCCTCTTCTCCAGACTCCGCAAACAAAGCCTTCTTCTATCAACATAATCCTTTAGGATCGTTTAGATGGAGTAGAAAGACTGCCATTATGATTTTATAATTCTGTCTATATACTCAGAGTAACCCATGGGGCCTGGAACACAAGCTAAACTGACATGGGTACAGATAACAATCTAGACATATAACCAAGACCGCCTTTCTAGGATAAATTCATTTATAATAAGCATTGGACATATTCTCTTGATACCAAATTTGATGCACACAACTCCGCTAACTTGATACCATAAACTAGAGAAAAAGAAATTCCTAATCAGGGAACTATAATATGAATATGGTTCTATACAAGCAAGTGAATTAGGAAAGCGGAGGAGAGGAAGAAAGTTTAGGAATAAATAAGAGTCAATATGTAAAAATGCTGAAAAACCCCAGTGGCAAATCACATTGCCCGTACTTCATTATAAACATATCTACGTATGCATGTTTAGATAATAGGCAAGAAGAGCAGACAATGTTAATATTATTGATAAAATAATTGAAATAGGATTAACACAAGGGAATAGCAACCTGATTAGAAGTACCAGCTAGAGGAAAGTTAATTCAATCCAATTTCCATATACTATTTGACTAATTTAAATATTAGCCAATTGACAGTTCATGAAAAATCAGCTACATTTGCAAAAGCCATACAAAAAAAAAATCTCTATGCTATGGTAAATATATATATCTATAATTTTTAATTTGATACTGAAAATCATTTTTTAGAAAATCATTTGTGGGAGATCCCATGCAAGCTAACACAAAACTCATAGTACTGGAAATTGAGTTCTCTGTTCAGTTCTAGAAAAACAATCTGTGACTATGGCATTTTATCAATCAGCATATAATTTACAAAACACAACTTGGGTAACATTCGATGACTCCTTTTATAAATATTGCTCAAAGTTGGCTGCCTGGTTACATTACATTTTATAATTTGAAATAGCAAAAATAGGCATGGAGGTTCATAAATCTTTGAAACTCAAAAATACTGCCAGAAAGGGAGGAAAAAAACACAAAGCATCAAGGACTGACTGCCGCTAGAAATTTCCTAGAGAGAAAGGTCCCACGTTAAACATTAGACATTGCAAATATACTGCGTCCATTTAGTTTTCACTCTCCCACAGGCCCTCACCATCGGCTTTGGCCCCAGCTAACAGGTGGACTGAAATCAACCTTCTTTCAACAAACCAAACATCCAAACTATGTAATCATGGGATGACATCTGAGCTGGATCTGGCTGGCTGCTTTGGAGTCTTTCACAATAATAAATAGGAGTTTTCATTGTTGACCAAGCTAGATACGCCTTTATTCTTCATGCTGTAATCAACCAAATGCAAACAAATAGCGCTAACCTTAAAAAAAACTGCCTTATATCCTCCATCCATCCATTTTCAAGTACAGTGAAATATATTTTATTTTGTACATAAAGATAAGACTATTAGCATACCTGCGGGACACAGACCTTTCTAGTTGATCTCCAATATGGTGACAAGATGTAAGCTGAATCTCACATATATTCTGACCTATGCTTTAACCAATGCCAGACTTGAGGTGGCAGCTGGATACTGGGGGGACAATCTAGGGCCGAGGACCTAATGGGATTGAGAGGGGACCGTGGGGTCCGAGTCCGAGTCCCTGGCTTCATCAGCACAGTGTGCTCACCATGCTGCTCCCCCAGGAACGGTCCAAGGATTTATCGCTGCTCTGTGCTACTCTGGGTGTTTGAAACAAAGTTTCCACAAGTTAGGCATTTAAAATTAAACCCAGGACTTCCTTGGTGACACAGTGGATAAGAACCCGCCTGTCAATGCAGCGGACATGGGCCTGACCCTTGCTCCAGGAAGATTCCACAAGCCTCAGAGCAACTAAGTCCACACATCACAACTACTGAGCCTGTGCTCTGGAGCCCGGGAGCTGCAACTTCCGAGCTCGCACGCTGCAACTACTGAAGTCCGTGCGCCCAGAGCCTGTGCTCAACAAGAGAAGCCACTGCGATGACAAGCCTGTGCACCGCCAGGAGAGGCTAGCCTCCACTCCCCTAAACTAGAGAAAGCTTGCCCAGCAACGAAACCTAGCACAGCCAAAAATAAATTAATTTCAAAAAAAGAAGATTAAACACACACGCACATACAAATCTGTTCTAAATTAAAGAGAAATATAATTTAAACTGACAAGTTTCTACATCCTAATCAAAAATGGAGACATCACCACAGGTGACCTCATAAGCTTAGTTTCTTATTACCGATTCCTCTGAGTTGCATTTCCTGTATTCCTTTAACACATCATCCTCGCGGGTTTTCTTTTCTGGATGTACCGTGTGTGGAAGAAAATGGAAACATCTCTGTGGATGGTTGTTATATCAGGATACTAGGCTAACTCTAGTTATAAATACAAAATCCACACTCCAAAAACAAGAATCTTCTCCAAACCCTCTATTCTCGTGGTGTGGCTTCAGATTTTCTTGCTTTTTAAAAATTCTGACTGAAAGTGCCAGCAAATCACAGCACCACCTGCTTATTGACCCTGAAGAACTCTCTGGAACTTGAGAGATCATGACAGAAAGTGACAATTCAAATTGCCTCCATGAGGGAGTGTGACAACCTGGGCTTCCCAAGAAGACTCTGACAGCCACCTGCCCCACCAAACCTTAGGTGAGAGGGCAACCTCAGTTGACCCCTGTCATCTTGGTATACAACCGAAATGTGCCAGCCAAAGGAATGAATGGGTTTATACTTTAAAATAGATGAAAAAGAGATAAGACACCTTCTTTCAATAAATGCCTGGTAATCTTTACCAATTCTTTAAAATCTTTCTTTCAATCTGACTGAAATTCTTCAAACTTCACACCACAGCTTAATTTTGTTTCCCCTTTTATGGTACCCAGCTGTGATGGAAAAGATCTAGTCACCACATTCTTTATAAGCATTGAAGCTAATTATTAATTAGGTCTACATAAATAGCTGTCTTTCTTCGGATTAACAACCGCTGGTATTACTTTTCCACCCTTCTATACTTTTTCAAAACTCTTTTCAGTCTCTTCCAATGACAATTACCTTGTTGTCATTTTTGATTGGCACATACTCAGTGTCTTAATGTGGCTAGAATCCAGCCCACTGCCTGGCATTCAGCAGGCTCTTGATAAATATTCTCAATGCTTTCGCATACTTGAGCAGCATTCAGTAAGTGGTTCAGCACAATTTGTCTTCCTTGGCCATACTTGCTATCTGGTTACATTTTCTTATTATTCCTATCACATAGAAAAATCATACTTCCATCATGAATTGTCCCTTTGACTCGAGAAAATGCAATAAGCTCATTACAATTACCCTAAAATGTGAACCTAAGTATTGATTTTCTAGTAGGTGCATAGTATCCATCAATGAAAAGTTTGGTATACCTTGGCAGAACTTCAAATTATAATACATATGCCTAAAAATTCTTCATCTGTGTTTCTAAATCTCATGCATCATAAGAACAAGATGTTCTTCTCTGTTCCACAGGGGATGCTGTTGGTGTTGCCAAAAGGACTTTATCTTGGGGCAAATAAAATGTCTTATTGAGAGTATTTCAATACTTCGATTAAGTGACTCTTTTAAATATTCACTGTTACCTAGCAATTTAACTATTTTATTAGATACTTTTCATATTTTTTCTTAAAAGGCTGATAATCATTTTATAAATGGTTTCTTATTAAATGTCTGTCTTTGCTTAGAACAGCTTATTACTATAAATAAAAAATATAAACATGCTCTAATTTGTATGTCTTCCAATTTCATAGACATTCTAAATCATACCTAAATGCCAAGCAGAGAATGCAAGATATATGGAACAATCCCACAGCACATGTTTAATGGAAAAATTAAGACCCCAGCCTCTAACTTTTAGTCAGAGCTGATTAGGGTTACTAATGGATATTTTTCATTAGATCAATATTTTCTAGGTTGACACAAACACTCCTCTGTTTCTTCCTCTTATTCCCCATGCCCCCTCCCCCCACACACAGTTCAATACCAAGAAAAGAGATAAGACAGGAAAGTGTGAAAGAAAAATGAAATATGTCAGTTGTTCTTTAACAGAAAATTCTGTCTTCCTAGAGCCTTGGCAAGGTCATAGTCACCTTGGAATCGCCATGACTACTGATGTGAACTAGCTGTCCTTAAAAGAATCCTTCTTACTCTGCACTTACATTAGAGAGATGGGGGAAGATGTAAAATAAAAGACTGGAAAAGGGTTTCAATTATTGTTGGAAGAACTCACAAAAGTGGGTTTCATTTTCTTTGATGTTTTGATAAATTAGTAAACTTGATTAACATAATCTGGAAATCTTTCCCCAAGTTAAAGAAAGAAACATTTAGGAGTTTAACTATTTCGTAGTCCCCTCTTTGAACCCAGAATTCCAAAGCTAAAGATTAGTGAGTTAAACCACAGAGTCCCAAGCTTTCCCACAGTAAGGTTAATAATTACACCTGATTTGATGTCTAGAAACCCATTCCCAACCCAAAGCCTTTAAGTAGCAAACCTCACAGTATGTTTTATTGGAGATGATGCCTAATGATTAAACTGAAATGTGAAGTTTTAATAATGATATTCAAAATCTTAAAGACATTCACTGGAGTGATGGACCCGAAGTACAACACATGCTCCCACAAACTTTTCAGACCAGGGCAAGTTCTGAGGTTTCAAAACCTCACTTCCTTTGTTTCCTCCTCTCCAAGGTTCTTCTGCAGCACTCCCCCCCAACAAAGAAGAAACAAAGTTATCCAAATTCTCCATTGATGAAAATCTAAAATGAGAGAAGGGTATTCAAGAGGATCCAGTGGGATGCTTATTTGAAGAGGAGACATTCATTAGTGTCTTTGGATCTTAATCTGAAGATTTCTGCTTAAGACAGCAGGTCTCCCAACTGCAGGATGGGTCACTTTGAAGATGGTGAGACCTGACCAGCTCTCTCTGCTTAGCTGTCACTGCACCTGTGACTGGCTCTCCACTAGCAGGTGAGGATGAGCAGGCAAATGAAGAAGAAAACCAGAGCTCTGATTTTTCTTCAAAAACTGTTTAGCCCTTAAAATGTGGGGTTATGAGCTAAAGAAATCCACAAGTTCTGCAGCAAAGATCAATGCTGGTAGAGTTAAAAGTAAAGGCATGACAAGCAAGGTCGGCTAAAGAGCAGTCAACTCCATGAGGACAGGGGCCATGTTATTTGGTTCTCGGGTGACAAGCACGTAGTCACCTGGCACATAGCAGGCACACAATAAGCCCTTGTTAAGTGAATAGCATTCATTCAATACAATTTCAAAGTATGCTGCTGCTGCTGCTGCTGCTGCTGCTGCTAAGTCGCTTCAGTCATGTCCGACGCTGTGCGACCCCATAGACAGCAGCCCACCAGGCTCCCCCGTGGGAGAATCTTGCTTGGGATTCTCCAGGCAAGAGTACTGGAGTGGGTTGCCATTTCCTTCTCCAATGCATGAAAGTGAAAAGTGAAAGTGAAAAGTGAAAGTGAAGTCGCTCAGTCGTGTCCGACTCTTAGCGACCCCATGGACCGCAGCCTACTTGGCTCCTCCATCCATGGGAATTTCCAGGCAAGAGTACTGGAGTGGGGTGCCATTGCCTTCTCTGCAAAGTGTACTAGAGACAATAAATGTACACCAGAGACATTAAAGGAGAAGGAAATGGCAACCCACTCCAGTATTTTTGCCTGGAGAATTCCACAGATAGAGGAGCCTGGCAGGCTACAATTACGACTGAGCACACACGCAGCAGATTCTAAGAGACAATAAATACACAAAGGTTTAATTACAACCAATTTTATCCCTGAAATGATAGATAGTAGCCATGAAGACTTATAAGTTATTTGAGACATCCCACTCATACATGAAACAGAATCACCAGGCACACGAGGAAAACAGGTATCTCCCTTAACTATGATAAGGAATGTTCAAAGCTATAGAGAATTAAAACTACTACCAGCCTATTAGAGACGCCTGGTGGCTCAGACAGCAAAGAATCTGTCTACAGTGTGGGAAACCTGAGTTTGATCCCTGTGTCAGGAAGATCTCTTGGAGAAGAAAATGGCAACCCACTCCAGTATTCTTGCCTGGAGAATTCCATGGACACAGGAGCCTGGTGGGCTGTAGTCCATGGGGTCGCAAACAGTTGGACATGACAGAGCGACTCACACACGCACCAGCCTCTTAACGCTAGGTATTATACAGAATGAGCAGACCTCCCAGAGACTACAATCTAACCAGCAGCTCTGATGCATGTGTTAAAGCCTCATCAGGTGAAGACTATCAGAAACAGGAACAAATCTGTAGTCAGACAAAATCAGATTTGTTGATTTTGTGCAGTGAGGGATGGCACTTGGAGAAGTCACAAAATGATGCTGAGAAAGAGGAGAAGGGAATCATCTTTCCTAAGGTTTGGGTTCTCACTGGAGGATTCAAAGGTGAGTCTAGAGGAAGCAGATTCACTTCTGGGCTGAGGGCAGTTTGGAGGTGAAGTTACAAGTGGGAATTAACTAGGGGCTGTTATGAGGTGAGGGAGGTTTAGCAATTAAAGATGCCGGGTAGGGAATTCCCTGGCAATCCAGCCGTTAGGATTTGGTGCTTTCACTGCTGTGGCCCAGGGTTCAATGCCTGGTCAGGGAACTAAGATCCTGCAAGCTCTGTGGCCTGGCCAAAAAATAAAAGATGTCCAGTAAAATACAGGAGTAGTACAGCAAGTCTAGAGTGTCATCCACCAGAATGCAGTAATCACAGGAAGGGAGGCCCTTAGGGCATCTTACAGTGACAACATGACTGGGAGAAGCAGTGTTCTCTGTTAACTGTGGGCTTCCCTGGTAGCTCAGCTGGTAAAGAATCTGCCTGCAAGATCCTCTGGTGAAGGGATAGGCTACTCACTCCAGTACTCTTGGGCTTCCTTAGTGGCTCAGATGGTAAAGAATCCACCTGCAATGCAGGAGACCTGGGTTTGATCCCCAGGTTGGGAAGATCCCCTGGAGGAGGGCATGGCAACCCACTCCAGTATTCTTGCCTGGAGAATCCCATGGACAGAGGAGCCTGAAGGGTGATAGTGCAGGCAGCTGACCTGCTGTGTGTGTGTCCTCCGAGCCTGACTCATGGCAAGGCTGCCTTTGTTGCTTTTCTATCCAGTTGATTTTCACTATTTTTACTAGAGACAGGCTTTGATCCCTATACAGATATAAATATTAAATTATCTTCCTTAATCAAGGAGGAGAAAGGGACATTCTCAAAACCTTAAGCTAAGAGAAGTGGGCGAAAAATGAAAGATATTTGAAACCATTTCAAAACTGGCTAACCCATAAACCTATGGATTATGGATTATGTAAACCCATCCACCCTTTTTCAGTCCTCCAAACATTCTTCCAGCCCAGCACATGTGCCCTCAATGATAATGGTTGATTTACTTCCCTGTCTCATCCTCTAGACTCCAAACTCCTAAAAGTACTCATTTTATACCTGGTGAATCACAGCTCCTAGCACATCCTAAGTGCTCTGCACACTGTCTGCTTGTCTTCTCTGTAGAGAATGTGTTTCAGGGCCTCTTACAGTGAAACAGATTTTGGACCCTAAATAACTATTGAAGAATGTCATAATATAAAGGATTCACTACATGGAGGCAACAGGGTGGAGCCAGCTGGCAGCATCTACAACCCCAAGTCAAAGAATGAAGCTTTCCTTTGATGAGTTCACAGATGACTTTGTTGCCACCTGATAGTTGAAAGCATTGGAAATAAATAGCTCAACACAAACAGGGTTGGACCCCTGAATCGCTTAGTACGCAGTACTGGGAATGTTCATATATCTGTCTTTTCAGCAAAATTGTAAATTTCTTGGAGGTAAGAGGTTAGGCTTCAGCAATACATGAACTGTGAACTTCTAGATGTTCAAGCTGGTTTTAGAAAAGGCAGAGAAATCAGAGATCAAATTGCCAACATCCGCTGAATCATCGAAAAAGCAAGAGAGTTCCAGAAAAACACCTATTTCTGCTTTATTGACTATGCCAAAGCCTTTGACTATGTGGATCACAATAAACTATGGAAAATTCTGAAAGAGATGGGAATACCAGACCACCTGACCTGCCTCTTGAGAAACCTGTATGCAGCTCAGGGAGCAACAGTTAGAACTGGACATGGAACAACAGACTGGTTCCAAACAGGAAAAGGAGTATGTAAAGGCTGTTTATTGTCACCCTGCTTATTTAACTTATATGCAGAGTACATCATGGGAAACGTTGGGCTGGAGGAAGCACAAGCTGGAATCAAGATTTCCAGGAGAAATATCAATAACCTCAGATATGCAGATGACACCACCCTTATGGCAGAAAGTGAAGAACTAAAGAGCCTCCTGATGAAAGTAAAAGAGGAGAGTGAAAAAGTTGGCTTAAAGCTCAACATTCAGAAAACGAAGATCACGGCATCTGGTCCCACCACTTCATGGGAAGTAGATGTGGAAACAGTGGAAACAGTGGCTGACTTTATTTTTCTGGGCTCCAAAATCACTGTAGATGGCGATTTCAGCCATGAAATTAAAAGATGCTTACTCCTTGGAAGGAAAGTTATGACCAACCTAGATAGCATATTCAAAAGCAGAGACATTACTTTGCCAAAAAAGGTCCATCTAGTCAAGGCTATGCTTTTTCCAGTATTCATGTACGGATGTGAGAGTTGGACTACAAAGAAAGCTGAGCGCCGAAGAATTGATGCTTTTGAACTGTGGTGTTGGAGAAGACTCTTGAGAGTCCCTTGGACTGCAAGGAGATTCAACCAGTCCATCCTAAAGGAGATCAGTCCTGAGTGTTCATTGGAAGGACTGATGTTGAAGCTGAAACTCCAATACTTTGGCCACCTGATGTGAAGAGTTGACTCATTTGAAAAGACCCTGAGGCTGGGAAAGATTGAGGGCAGGAGGAGAAGGGGACAACAGAGGATGAGATGGTTGGATGGCATCACCAACTCGATGGACATGGGTTGGGGTGAACTCTGGGAGATGGTGATGGACAGGGAGGCCTGGCGTTCTGTGGTTCATGGGGTCACACAGAGTTGGACATGACTGAGCGACTCAACTGAACTGAACTGAAGAGGTTATTTATGTCCTGTTAATCTTGCTTCCCTGCCCTCTGCCTACCATGCTGCACAGTATGGGAGTGTGATCACATGAAAGCTAAGTGGATAAAGTAGAAAAACAAGAACGTCCTTCAGTTAAGGCAAAAGGCTAAAAGGACAATGCAGGCTGGTAAGGAAGAGGAAAGGTGTCCACATGCAGACCAGAGGCTCCCAGTGCAGGGGGTCGGAGGGCTCCGCAGACTGCTTGCTTCCATGACAGAGGCAAGGGGGAAGCTGGAACAAGGACGCACAGAATGAAATCTAAAACCAGGCAGAGAGTGGAGGTGAAAGGAAGCAAAGAGAGGACTGAGAGGACATAAATAAAGAGATGAACACCAAGGTCAGAAGATGAGAACAGTCTTCATTAAAACTGATACAGGGAAAGTGGGAAGAAAGATGAAAATACAGATCAACACAATGACAGGGGAATAGAGGCAGGAGTCCAAGGAGAGCCTAGAAGATCTCTTGAGTTGGCTGTTAGTAAAAGCAAGAGCTGTGTGTAGAGAGGAAAGGAAAGGACTGTTGCTGTTGCCGCCAAGTCGCTTCAGTCATGTCCGACTCTGTTCGACCCCATGGACTGTAGCCCACCAGGCTCCCCATCCCTGGGATTCTCCAGGCAAGAACATTGGAGTGGGTTGCCATTTCCTTCTCCAATGCAGGAAAGTGAAAAGTGAAAGTGAAGCCGCTCAGTCGTGTCTGACTTTTCGTGATCCCATGGACTGCAGCCTACCAGGCTCCTCCATCCATGGGATTTTCCAGGCAAGAGTAGTGGAGTGGGGTGCCGTCACCTTCTCCAAAGAAAAGGGCATTGGCTCAGAACCCACAGCACTGCCCAACTTTGGAGCAGGTGCAAACCACCAGCCACCTTTTGGTTTTTTCTTTTTCCCATCTCCTTTTCTTCTCCATCTATCCTCCTGCTTTCTCTCCTTTCCTCCTGCTACAAAAAGTGTTGGCCAAATAAGACCACATACTTCTTTCAGGTTAGTGGAATATGCATTCGAGTTCTGCCTTTTTCTGTCTCAGTAACATGGGTATAGAGAAGGACTAGATGTCCTTCTAGTGTCTTTTCAACAATGAGCCTCATGGAATAGAAAAGTAATGGCAGAAACCACAACAGACCCTAGGACGTCAAGGTGGCATGCCTCATTTCGTGACTTGCAGTCAGCAAGTGGATACCATCATGTCTAAATTATTGACCATCTAACGAACAACCAAATCATATTATGGACTCTGGTTTTCTGGGAGGAGGGGAGGAATGCTACTGACTCCAAGCACCCATTGGCTGGGTTTCCTTCCACGTGTGAAAATCTAGCCACCACAGCTGGGACCCAGGGCCACACATTCTACAAAACTGTGAAGGTCCTTCTACTATAACATGTTGTTATTGTTCTTATAGTTGTTGTTTAGTCACCAAGTTGAGTCTGACTCTTTTGCAACCTCATAGACTGTAGCCCACTGGGCTCCTCCTTACATGGGATTCTCCAGGCAAGAATACTGGAGTGGGTTGCCATTTCCTCCTCCAAGGGATCTTCCTGACCCAGGGATCGAACCTGGGTCTCCTGTATCAGCAGGTTGATTCTTTACCAATGAACCACCTGGAAAGCCCAATTATAACATGCACTGAGAAGAATTAGAATTAATACATTTTAAGCAGTTAGAAAAATGGAATCATTTACCTTAATGCGGTGACTTTTATCATGCAGCCTCAACACCAAAAACTTAAACAATATGAAATATGTCAGATTTGAGGGAAATGCCCCCAATTTTGATGAGTAAATAGTTTTACTCACTCTTCATATTTAAACATCTTTGAATAAACATTGTTTGTGCTACTACTGCACTGAAATTTCTTCCCTGAAACAACTCTAAACTCTCCAATTCCATGTATTCATGTTCCCATTTCTAAGTTGTCTCTGAGTCCCTCTCTGTGATTGAAAATGTGTTAACTTACTCCAAAGAATGGTGGTTATCAACAGTTTTTTACTAGGTGTGCTTTTTTTTCCAGTAGACACAAATGTTGAAAGGAAATCACCACCTTAGATGGAGAAAATAGAATCTATATTTGTGAAAGGCCAGATTCTGTCAAGTTCGTTCTCAGACTTTGAACATAGATCATCCCCTAACTCACAAACTTGTTGAACTCTATAAGTTTGATGGTAAATCACCTGTAGAAAAAAAGGGAGGTGTTTATGCTCAGTAAGAACTTCACAGACAAAAGTGAGGTTCTCAGTGCAGCCCACGAAAGCTTTTCTGACCTATGCTCCACCTAAAACAGCAGCAATAAGACTATAGAACCAACAGTGAAAGTGAGATCTCTATTGGGAAAGGCATTCAGCTTCCCCATTTTGGATGCCAAGAACCCAAAACTCTCCCTTTCTGACAATGAAAGCAGGGGTTCCTTTGCTCAAAGCAGGCTTGGAGTGTGGTCGTGGTGTGGACATTGGGGAGGAGGGTCTCTGTGAAGACCAAGACTGGAAATGCATAGAACTTCCCTGGTGATCCAGTGCTTAAGACTCCAAGCTTCCACTGCAGGGTCATGGGTTTGATCCTTTGTGGGAAACTAAGATCTGGCTTACCAAGCAAAGGTGAGGCAAAAAAAAAGAGTAGAAATGCACAGTGAGGGAAGTGAAAACACTGTTCAGACTGGGAAAAAAGATTGTGCAGATCGCTCAGTCATGTCCAGCTCTTTGCGACCCCATGGAATTCTCCAGGCCAGACTGCTGGAATGGGTAGCCTTTCCCATCTCCAGGGGATCTTCCCAACCCAGGGATAAAACCCAGGTCTCTCACATTGCAGGCGGATTCTTTATCAGCTGAGCCACAAGGGAAGCAAGATTGGTGGGGGGGTTGGGGGAGAGCGGGCCAGGGAGGACAAAAGAGAAAGGGGGACTTGGGTAGGTAAAGGAAAGTGCTGAAGGTCACAAACAGTTTCTTACCTCTTCCTCCCATCTCCTTTGCATCCTCAAAATGTCTCTTTTTTGGCTCCCCTTTGCAAGACTGTGTGGGGAAGGATGGAGATGTGAAAGGCTCCAGCATATCCCACAAAGTTAGAGGAAATAAGAAGGCGCAGGTATCACCAGTAAGAAGTAAAGTGGGAGAGATGCGGTGTTCCAGAACAGAGAGAGATGCTAACATCTAGTTGGAGATGAGAGGTGGGTTTGTCACATGTAACATGTGTATTCATAAATCAAAACCTTGTCTGTGTAGCCTGGGCACCGGCCCAAAGAGAAATCAATAGTTACTGCTCCAAAGTGGAAGAACAATTAGCAAATAATTAATTAACTATAGAGTCCTTGTGAATGCTTCTTCTGTTAAGGTTAATATTTTTTTAAGTATATTCCCCAATTTTTTTGCACACCTCTTGAAATTTTCCAGGCATAATGTCTTCATCAAAGGCACTAGAATCCAGAATAAATATACATTCCTACTTTTTTTAGGAACTCACACATTTTAAATTCTATTGCAGAAAGTCGGCTTTAGTCACCAACCTCAAGCAAGGTGACTTACTTCAACCAGTCGTGTGGCCTTCAAACAAAATTATATCCGGAACTAATTTCCTAATGTCTTTTTTTACTACTTGCTACAGATTCTAACCATCAGTCATTCTCTCCCTGTAACATAAGTACTGCCTGAAATTTTTCTATTTTTGTCTATTTTAAGCTATAAATCTTATCACGTTCATGTTCAACTTTTCACATATTGTGTCAGCTTCTCACACATTGGATTAACTTATTTCACACGTTGAAAATCAAAAGTACAAATAATATTAATTATTTAAACAATGTCTGGGATTACCACCTCTTCTCGCAAATTATTTAAATAATGAATTTAACCTCACGTTATTAAAAATACTGCACAATTAAAATATTTTCCTATGTGTTTTTTTTCTAGAGAGACCTATATGATCCTGTTGGCATAAACACAGTATAAGAGGAAATGGAGAGAGCTGAGGATATTCCCGGGGGCGCCACACTACGAAAGAAGAAGAACTCCTTTCACTGTTGGCCATTTCTTCACTGGCGGAACACACCAGGAGCAATCGACAATGTGGGGGTCAAAATGGGAGAAGGGAAGTCTGGTCTGGTGAACAGAGTCCAAGTCTGGGTTTAACTATCTTTTTCCTTCTCACTGGGACAGTTAAAGCTGTTGCCTTAACTTTGCTTTTAATCTATTTTTTCATCCATGAGCTAAGAATACATCCAGTAGAATACCCACCAGGGATGATTCCACTAGGGTCCCAGATGCTACGTGGAATATAGTGTTAGGAACATCTATTTGTCAAGGCTCATTGCCAGTCTTCATGCCAGTTTTTGGTGACCACTGCTCAAGTGAACTTGAATGCCAGTTAAAATGGAGGTGTTTTCCTGATATTACAGGAAGTCTTAACACGCTCGCCTGAAAGCTTCTGGGTCAGTCAGGGTGATCCTGGTCATTTCAGACACTGAGCTGTCGGGAGTCGTTTAGCATGAGGGTGGGGGGTGTAGTTTTGGCAAAGACTGGTATCACGGTTACTAAGAGTCTCTTCCCACTTGACAGGGAAAATTCCTACAAATTCCAACCAGAGAATATACAGCTAGAAAATGGGAGAATAAGAGCATGTTGTATCTTGTCCTATATGCCTGAGGACGACTACTCGGCCTGTTTGTTTCCACTAATGGTCCAAAGGAAGAGTTATCTTTGCCTTAAAACATGTAACGTCCTATTCATATACATTAGACAGTTCATCTCTTACGATCAGGATGCCATCCAAATCTCTAAGACAGCAGCGTCAGAAACAGAAAGCGGTGCTGTTACTATTATTTGCGTTACCTCTGTCCTCACGGCTTCCATTGGTCTTTTCTTGATTTCTCCTATGTCCAAGTAACTGGGGGGAATAAAAAGAATAAGGGTTCTTTTTATTACTTTTGAATCAGCTGTGTAAATTTCTTTTTTTAATTATTAAAAAGTAAAGCAAGCCATAGGACATGCTTAAGCCAAAAGCAAAAAAGTCAATAGCTACTAATCTAAAGCCATGAGAGTCACAGGAATGGCTTTCAGAGCTGACACATGTCTACTCTAAACCTGAATGAAATTGAAGCCTTAGAGATACATAGTTCTATCGTGGAACATTGTCCCCCACAATGGCTAGCTACTTACTGCATATACATTATTTCTCATTTTTATATCCATTTCGATACAAAGAGCAGTTTGTGTATAAAGCTCCTTAATGGTTCTATGAATCACAGACTTTAGGCCAAAGAGAGTCGTACAGATGCCATGCATTAGAGTAACAACTGTGAAAGGCTGAGAAAGCTTTTTCCCTAGGAGAGCACTTTAATGATCCAGAAATGCTCAGCCATGTGGGATGGTTTAGGCTCTGGTTCAGCTAAGAGACAGATGAGTGAACTAGTTAACCTCTGGAGACCCCTATTATTCCATAACTATTTGCTATATACATTAACTACTGATCATTCTTTAGCTATAGCGTAAGCACAACCTAAAAGCTTTATACCTTTGTCAATTTCCAAGCTATATATCCATCACTGTGATCTGGTCCCATTGTGCTTCATACACAGAAGGTGATAAATAAATGTTTTAATATTAAAAATAAATATAAATCTAGCATTTAATTTACAACCATAGAAAGATACACTCTCTACCTCAACTACCATAATTGCTGAGATGCCCCCAAAAAAGCTTATATCAGAATTAATTTTGGCTACATCTTATTTTGTTGTTTTTTGGATAGAATGCTTCAGTCAATCATGCCTCTAGAAATCATCATCTATTTCCCTTAAATAAACTGTTATTACTTGCATAAAACAGTGCAAATTCTCCCTCTGTTTAGCAGATAATGGGTCTTTTGGAAATCTTCAGGGACTGGTTTCTGACAAAATAACAACACATTCTAACTGTCATGTGCAGGAAAGTCATCTCAGATCCACCAGATTAATGCAGTAGGATCAACTTCTCAAAATGCATAAGGAAAACTTTGGGGAAAGTAATAATCTCTAGATGTCTCTTCTATAAAATAAACAGTTTGATAGCTACCTGAAGTTTAATCATGGTTTCAAAAATTTTAGAAGAAATATGAGTAAAAGATATTCAAGAAGAAAGTTGATCACTTTCATTTGAAAAATATTTTCCAGCATTGCTATCTCCCCCAGCATCATTCAGGGTCTTCCTGACATGAATTACCCTCAATATGTTCGGATTTTCCTTTGTTCTGCCAGTTTCCTAATTTGTTATATAAACTGAAAACTGCTAGTTGTATATTCAGCAAATATATTCAGCATTTAAATCTTCTTGGCTCCTATCATTATAACCATAGATACTACCACTTTAACACAAATAAATAAATTATTCATCTGTCAGCATGGAAAACAAACCATGGCCACTGTTATAACACACTCGGGGTTTTTGTGTGTGAGTGAAAAGCAAAAACAGCCGTGTAAATCTCTTATTATATATGTGTGTGTGTGTGTGTGTGTGTGTAAAGAATGATTTGAAGTGCACTTTCTATTTGATTTGGAACTGTACTTGTTTTTATCTTTTGAGTTGGTAATGCTAAATAAACAAAAGAGAATATGAATTATTATTAAAGTGAGCCTGGAATTTTGAGCTGTTAATAGATTCTGAAGCAGGTTTCCATCCTCATGAAATTGCTTCATATGAAAGTTTTAACTTTAAAAATTAATGAAGTATATGATGAAAGAGACTGGACACCGAGATGCTTTGCATTCACAGAACACTTTGGTGCTTACAAAACACCTTCACATCCACAGCACTTACTTTCTACAATAACCCTGTGAGGTAGGAATGGTTATGTTCCTTTTCTGTGTTAGGAAGACAAGGTCATGAGGAAGGAGGCTCGGCATACGCAAAGGCGGGATCGAGCTTCAGGAGTCCCCCTGGAAATTCTCGAGCATATACCCCCAAAACCAGAGTCTGCCTCCTTTCTGCTTGTGCTTTCACCTAAACCTCTGACTTTACGGGGGGCTCTCCCCCACTACCTCTCTCTGAAAAAAGAGTTAGCTTACAGTTCCAGTTAATAATTCCTGGGTGTGACAGTGTTTAACCTACAAACTCCTTTGGAAATCCTCTAGCCTGCCTGAATAGGTTTTTCCGGCCACATGTGACTGTTCAGAGCCTCCCAACTGTGAGAGGCAGGAGATGTTCTAAACTGTCTAAACACAGATTCTTTTGAGTAGTTAAAAGATTGATTAGAAATTGTATTGGTGAATGGTTTTTCACTTGTTGGGCCATTGTTTGCTGCTCAGTTTCCATATCCCTTACCTGCTGTGTCCCTGGCAGTGTATTGATTAATATAATTGGTGTAAGTAGTAGCTTTAATGTTTGTAACCTGGGACCCTTGAGTTAATTCTTTTTCTTGTTATAGCCCACCACACCTTTGCTCTGTAGGAATGCAACTTTATCTAATGCTTTTTTGGAGGGTGGCTCCTGACCAACCACCTTTAGAGAAAAATAAGTTTTCTGAAGAAAAGGTCTTAAAATGTTAACAGGCCTCCGGGCCAGAAGATGATGCAAATCACCGAAGCGTTTGCATATGATAAGTTTGCAGGAAGAAAGCCTGGTTTGCTGCAAGACTCTACCCCTTCCCCCATTATCCTCTATGCATAACTTAAGGTATAAAACTACTTTGAAAAATAAAGTGCGGGCCTTGTTCACGAAACTTGGTCTCACCATGTCGTTCTTTCTTCTTACCTTCTGGCTGAATTCTTCAGCCTCTTTTCTCCACTGAATTTCCTCACTCAATTTCTCCTGGGATTCTCCAGGCAAGAACACTGGAGTGGGTTCCCATTTCCTTCTCCTGTGACTGGCTGTATTGCAATACTGACTTTACTGCAGTGGTCTGAAATAGAACATGCAATATCTCCAAGGTTTGTCTGTATATAAAATATCCAGGATAGATAAATCCATAGAGACAGAAAAACTAATAACTACTGGCCAGTGGTTACCAGAGGAAGGGGAGATGGGGAAATTGGGAAGGTACAGGATTTCTTCTGGGAGTGATGGAAATGTTCTAACATTAGTTTGTGGTGATGGTTGCAAAACTCTATGAATATACTAAAACCACCGTGGTTTATGTTATGTGAAATCTACCTCAGTACAACTGTAAAAAAAAAAAAAAAATGGAATATTAAATTCTACATGTCCCACAGTACCCACCCCCACGAGGAATAATTTTTCTCAACCCCCATATAATTTTACTTTTCTAACTGCACTCACCCCTTTGTACTTTGCATTAAAATTACTGGTGTGCACATAGCCTATCTCCTGTTAGATTGTGACCTCCCAAAGAACAAGTTGTGTCTTATCTCTGTTCCCTTCACAGACCAAAGGCACAGTCTGCCAATGCACTGAACACCCACAGTAAGTGAGCTCCCAGCCAGGAACTGGGGACAAGCATCACTAACGACCCCTGTCCTTCAAGATTTAACCATCAAGCATCCGGTGACCGGCTTGCAGACAAATACAGTAAGCCAGTAAACTTTTCCAAGCATAGAGGCAATCCCCTTAATGTACAGGTGGTGGGAGGAGGGGCCGCACAAAGTGGGGCGTGGTCAGTTCTACTCGGAATGGAAGTCTAAAGAATTTCAACAGTGAGGAGAACGTGCAGAGAGCACTTTCTCCACTGGTGACATTTCAGTATCCAGTTTTTCCGAGTCATTTTTAAGAACATTATTTCGACTAAATTGATAGATTTCCACACTGTAAATCAACTATACTCCAATCAAAATTAAAAATAAAATGATAGGTCCCAAGAAAAAAGTGGAAAGAGAAAAAGAACATGAAATGCGAAATATCTAACATGACGTATGTGCTACTCTTTCCAAATAGCTAGTCATTGAATACTTTTTTTTTTTAAAGATTCTCATCCATCATCACACCTTTAAAGTCTGTTCCTACTGCTCCCTAAGTGAGCTTTCTTCTCCAACCACGGTTTCAACCTCTAATGCAACCGCAGCGGGAGCTTTGAGGGCCATCAACTCGCACAGCCACAGCCCCTGAGCCCACCGAGGTGGGGGTTACTCCTCTCCACCTTAGCAACCCCTGAAACGATGGGCGGTGGGGACAGACGGACTCACTTGAGTTTCTTGAAGGATTCCTGGCCCCCGGCCACGTAGTTGCCCCCGCTCTGGATCTGGTCTAGCCTCCAGATGCGGTGCCCGGTCCGCGGGGTGTAGATGTTCCGAACCGCTCCGAAGGGCGCCTGGACGCCGCCCGTCACCTCCTTGAGGAAGACGTCGAAGCTGGACACCTTCTTCTCGTGGAAGACGACACGGCGGCCCGTGAAGAAGGGGTCCCCGTTGCGGTACACCAGCACGCTCTTCACGACCGGCTGCGACAGGTGCCCGGACCTGGCACTGGTGCGACTCATCTTCCCCTCGGGACTCCCGCGCGGCTCGCTTCTCCGGGGGGAGGCACCGCGGCTGCCCCAGCGGCCTCACAGCACACGCGCGGCGCGGGGTCGCGTCCTGAAACGAACGCGAAACAGACAAGCCCGCGCGGGTCACCGCAAAGCAACCGCGCGCGCCCGGCGTCCACCCGGCGGAGACCCTGCCGGGGCAGGACTCACCCGGCACGTTCAAGTAGTTCACCCGAGTCTGCACCACCAATCAGCGCTCGCCGTGCGCGCACACACCTGTTTCTCTCGCTACCGGCGGAATCAAGGTGTAACCACCTCTGCACCGGAGCTGCGCCAGGGGCGGGAAACAGGCAGACTGCGTGCGCCTGGGTGGGAGAGAGGTGGGAACACATACACATGCACGAACTATATAATCGTAAATATGCTGAAACTTCTTTCCTGGCTCCCACTTCTCAATCTCCTGTTTGTTCCCGAAATCAAGTAATTAGGGTTTGCGCTGAAACTGCCCAGCTTTTTCCTCGCTGGGAGATATATGCCTAAAGTGCACTGAGATAGAGGAGAGTCGAGCGTCCGAGACCCCTCGCCCCTGCCCCATCCGCAGCCAAGACCTGCGCCGCCCCCAGCGAAGCTCCCGTGGGCATCCTTTGAACACAGCGAACAGGAGCGCGCAATCAAGTCCCAAGGTGAAGGCGTGGGGGCGGGGAGGGGTGGTCCCTGGGAGGCTCCCGCGGACGGGGTACCTACCGACACAGGAGGGCGGGGTGGGGTGGGGCACGGCGCTGCGGCTCGGCTGGCACCGCGGTGAACTCGCCGGGGGCCGCGCGTCGCTCCTGCTGTTCCTCCCGCAGCCGTTGTCTCTGCGGGCCTCCCTCATCCCAGGGGGAACGGAGTTGTTATTTCCCGCCGTTTCCATAGTAACTGCAGCCCCGCGCAGGGAGCGGAGTCGGCGAAGTAGGCCTGGCGCGCTCGCGGATCCCTTGGGCTTTGCCCTCGGCGTCCGGCAGCGACTGGAGAAAGTGAGTCTTTTAGAGGGAAGAAGGGGAAGTATCAAGCAGTCACTCTATAAACGGACGCCTGCTGGGTGCCTGCGCTGTGCTAGAAGTTGAGGGATACAGCGGTGTAGAGAAAAACCTAGCATTTTTGAGTCCCTACCATGTGTGTGTGTAGTTCTATAGCAAGAAAAGGAGCCTACTGTTTGTGTAGGTTGGATCCGTGTATGGATAAGAGTTGGACACGACTGAGCGACTGAACTGAACTTGTGGGTTAAGAAGTGCCGGGACAGGGAGGCTGGGGGGTGGGGTGAGAACTTCAGTAAAGGGGTGCTTTGTCCAAGCTACTCTGGGACATATATATTGTGGAACAAGAAAATGTTCTTTAAAAAGGTGAAATCTTCCAGCTCGTCTCTGCCAATGTTTCCCTGTTCCTCCTAAGACGCCAGTACTATGTGTCGCGTGCAAATATCATTACAGGCGGTACCTAATTCATCATCTATGAATAAAAATTATGGTCATAATAACTACCATTAATTGAACACTTATCATGTGCGTTGTGTGAGGCGCTTTAGATAGATTATCTAATTTAATGTTCAGAGCCTTCAGAGGTAAACATTCTTTCCTCTGATGAGGAAACAGAAGTAGAGAAGCCTCAGGTCACGTGGGAAAATTCAAACCGAGTTTTCTGTGATCCCCGGACCACTTTAACCACCATGACATACCATCTGAGAGATGAATGTATGGGACGTTGCAATCTGGGGCAGAAACATTTATTAAGTAAAGTTACTTAATACATCAATGCCTTGAAAGTTAACAGTTTTCAAAAAACCAAAGAGAAGAGAAGAATACAGAGGTAAAATAGAGGAAGGAAATTTTGTGAGCTGGTTGTGAAGAATACAGGTTGGACTTCCCTGGTGGTCCAGTGGTTAAGAATCTGTGTGCCAATGCAGGGGGCACAGGTTCGATCCCTGCTCTGGGAAGATTCCACAGGCCGGTTGGACCTGTGCGCCACAATTACTGTGCCCACGCTCTAGAGACGGACAGCCACAACTAAAGAAAGCCCACGGGCAACAACAAAGACCTAATGCAGCCAAATAATTTTTTTTAAAAAAGGATTATTAAGAATACACAGGTTGAGAGGAAAATATCAGTGAAGATGTGCTGCCAAGTGGTAAATAGGACAGAAAATCAGTTTTGAGGGGAGAATAGCAGTAAGTCTAGCAACCCCCAGACCACTTAAACCTCCCTGTTCCCATACCCACACCAGCCCAGAGCAAAATAAAAACACGTGGCCTCTCATTCAAAAATTCAAAACTTCAAGATGGCAGCAGCAGAATAATAAGCACGTATATCTTCCAAGCGTGAACCCTTGTCACCAGCCCAGGAGGCAGCCCCACGTCTGTATTCTAATGCCTCCCCCAACAGTACCTCTGGCCCAAGTTTGTCTCCTGAGCCCAGACTCATTTATCCAGTTGCTTCTTAGACAGTGATATGGTGATAAATGTTTAACTACTGGTTTGCAGAGTGGGGAAGGCCTTGATTCACAACATTTGCCAACATTTGTAGTTTCAGTAGCACAAACCGGGCCAATTTCCAGCTCCAATCTGACATCCCTGGAGGCATGAGTTGTGTAGTCACAAGTATGGTATTTCCTCCATACAGATGCAACAGACATCTAAGGAAAGGAAAGGAAAGTGAAATTGCTCAGTCGTCTCCGACTCTTTGCGACCCCATGGACCATAGCCTAACAGGCTCCTCTGTCCATGGAATTTTCCAGGCAAGAATACTGGAGTGGGTTGCCATTTCCTTCTCCAGGGGATCTTCCTGAGCCAGGGAATGAACCCAGGTCTCCTGCATTGCAGGCAGACACTTTACCATCTGAGCCACCTGGGAAGCCCAATAGACATCTAACCTCAGAGATAATAGTAAAATGGAGGTGGTGATGAGTTTTGAGTCATTATTATCTTTGTTTTTTTAATTTATTTAATTGTACATTTATGCAATTTAATTTTTAATAATGACCATGTTTAAAATTCCTGGAAATTTAACAACTGAGTCTTGCAAGTCAGTAGAAGATGGTTCTCAGCCCATCCTTTCTCCTGGACAACATCCTTAGACCATCAAAAAGGCAGTCTGGACTCAGAATGCTCACAGGAGCTCACATTTTCCTCAAAATCTCTTTTCCTAAGATCCTTACCTCCATGAATGGACCCCCATCTAACCCATTTGTTCAAAGCTGGAACACTCACATTAATAAATGGGCTAATTCTTATTTAGAAGGAAGGAAGAGAGGGAAGAAAGCGGGAGGGGTGGGTGAGGGAAGTAAGAGAAGGAAGAAGAACTGGGAGGGGGGCCGGAAGAGGAAGAGTTGGAGTGTTTGGGCATGCATGCTAAGTCACTTCAGTCCTATCTGACTCTGCATCCTCATGGACTGTAGCTTGCCAGGCTCCTCTGTCCATGGGATTCTCCAGGCAAGAACACTGGAGTGAGTTGGCATGCCCTCCTCTAGGGGAATCTTCCTGACCCGGAGATCGAACCCGTGTCTCTTATGTCTCCTGCGTTGGCAGATGGGCTCTTTACCACTACTGCCACCTGGGAAGGAGTGTTTGTGGGCATTCAGCAAAGAAGAAAGGAATGGGAGCAATAGCCATTGGATGGGACCTCCCAGGGGAGATGAGTCTTGAGGTGGGCCATGAAGAATTGACTGGATGTGATATAGTAAAGAGTTGGAAAGGAAGTTAAAGGAATCTTCATGAGGAAAACAACATAAGCAAAGACAAGATGGAGAAATAAGCCAGGGAAGAATCCAAAGAGCAGACAGTCGTCTCTGACCCAGGCCTGGCCCGGGAGAAGGTGGGTGGGGTGGCCTGTGTCTGTTGGGGGAGCCTGGGGTGAAGGTCAGTGATGCTGGATGGCAGAGTCCCAGAAGCCAGGAGGAATCAGAGGCTGCCGGAGGAGGCCCAGCATGAGGTGGCCAGTGTCCACTCTGAGGAATGTCAGAGCCTCCTGAGTTCTTTAGCCATCTCGAGGAATCCAGGTTCTATGCTCCTGCTCTGTCGGAAACAGCCCACAGTGATTGGAGAAACCCCTGCTGTTCATCGTCTCGCGCTGAACTTTGTGACATCTGGAATTCCCTAAGAATAAGGAGGATGTGGGCTTCCGCTGCCTTCTCACCATGATCCTGCGCCTGGGCTGGGACGTCCCTGAAGCTCCCCTCCCTGTGGGATGAGGTTAGAAACCCTGAAAACCATATGCCCAGAGGCCCCATTAGAGTGTGCAGGTGCGCTGGGAGTATGGCTGCACTCCAGGAGGGACCTACGGAGGCTCCCTCCAGCTGAGGGCCCTGTGAGTCAGGGTCCCTCATAGCGTAACAAGAAGAATCCCAGCGTGCTACCTGGGTGAGGGGAACAGGTCACCCAGGAGTGGGTTCAGGGTACAATCCCACTTTGTGCATCTCTAGGGACAAGATGTGCTCTCTGAGAGGATAACATACAATAAATAAAGGTATGTGAAGTGAAGTGGCTCAGTCATGTTCGACTCTTTGCAACCCCATGGACTGTAGCCTACCACGCTTCTCCGTCCATGGGATTTTCCAGGCAAGAACTGGAGTGGGTTGCCATAAATAAAGGTATAAGTATTGCCATTTTCTCTGCATGGACTGCTTAGGTACCAGGTTTTTAAGTATGGGTGTGTCTTTCTTTTTTAATAGAGGAAAGGATATTGCTTGGTTCCTTTTTCTTTTTAATTTTTTTACTTATGGCCGTGCTAGGCCTTCATTGCTGCACGGGCTTTTCTCCAGTTTCAGCGAGCGGGGGCTGCTTTTTGTCGCAGTGTGCGGGCTTCTCATTGCGCTGGCTTCCCTGGTCACAGAGCACAGGCTCTAAGGGCGCAGTGCAGTAGTTGCCACATGTGGGCTCAGTACTTTCGGCTCCCGGACTCTTAGCACAGGCTCAATAGCTATGGCACATAGGCTTAGTTGTGCCACAGGGAGGGAGGAGAAGGGGATGAGAGGATGAGGTGGTCGGATGGCATCACCGACTCGATGGGCATGAGTTTGAGCAAGCTCTGGGAGTTGGTAATGGACAGGGATGCCTGGCGTGCTACAGTCCATGAGTTTGCAAAGAGTCGGACACGACTGAGCAACTGAACTGAACTCAACGGGCTTAGTTGCTCCGCGGCATCTTCCCAGATCAGGGATCGAACCTGTGTCTCCTGCATTGGCAGGTGGATACTTTACCACTGAGCCATGTTCTCCTCATTAGAAAGGCCTCCCCTGAGAGCCTTATGTGAAGTATCCCTTAGTCACTGTAGGTCACAGCACACCTTCTGTTTCCTGTTTGTAGCACTTGCCACTCTGCAGAATGTTCAGGAGGGTAGACCATTGTCAGATCTCTGACTGCTCTATATGAAGTACTTAGAACAGTGCCTGGCATAGAGTTGAGCAGATGAATATTGTGTGTGTGTGTGTGTGTGTGTGTGTGTGTGTAAAGAGAGAAAAGGCAGTAGGAGAGAGAAAGGAAGGGAGCAAGAGGGAGGAGGCAGCAGAGAAAGGAAGGTGTCCTAGCTCAGGTCTCCACTGTGACCCCTACAGGGGTTCACATATGTCTGAGTGCATCTGGTTGGACCCACCAGTAATGTATCCTTAGGAAACACTAAGGCATCACTTGAAAATAAATTCATCCTAAAGTAAAAGACTGTAAGAGACGTCAACCCAGTAACAAAAGCTAGCTTGTGGTGGGGGGGCAATCTGAAGTTTAGCGTCTCATCTGCCAGGTTCCAGTCCCCATGTACTCATTACAGGGAATTGGATGTGGCTATTAGCAAAACCTGTCATCAGTATTTCACTGTAAACTCTATACAGCATTGAGCACAAACAGCTCTTCTTTTATGCTGTCTGCAAAATGTAATGTGGAAGGGAGATGGAGAAGAAAGCATGCTCATGCAGGGAGCAGAGTCACCTTGGCAGTGCCTCCCTGGACCCTGTGGGCTATAACATAGCATCCATGGCTCGGGGACCTGGCAAGAGACAGCATCACCCCGTAGAGGTGATGGTACCCAGGTGGCAGTACCTGGCTTCACAAGCAGCAGAGGCCTCAGTAGGAAAGAATACCAAAAGGAAGGAGCTCCAGCAGGGAACGAGGGCCATGCAGAGACTGGACAGTCTTTAGAACTCACTCCCTCGGAACTCCTAAAAGTAACTGGGGGAAGTTTAGGGGGGACATTTATGGGGCTGCACATGTATGTTTCATAGGAAGCAAGAGCCTGCCAGACTGTGCCTTAATCTTTTTGACCAGTTTCACCCCCTGGCCTGATACAACCTGAGAAAATATAGGGGTTTGAGACACTGAAAGTAAGGAAGAGAGGTACATGCAAAACAATTAATAGAACCTAGTAATGCCGAAAAAGGCAAGAGAGTAACTTTTAAATTTCAGTGTGGAATTTTTTTTAAAGATAAGTGAAAGTCGCTCAGTCATGTCCGACTCTTTGCAACCCCATGGACTATACATTCCATGGAATTCTCCAGACCAGAATCCTGGACTGGGTAGCCTTTTCCTTCTCCAGGGGATCTTCCTAAGCCAAGGATCAAGGATAAACAACTCTCTATTAGAGAGTTTCATGTGGAGATTCTGAGATGCAGATCACATCTGATTTATGATTGCTTCACACATGCCACTTCTGGAAATCTCATTCTAAGGGGTATGATTAATGAGATTCTTTGGCCAATAAGGCCACTTGTAAACTACAGAAATCCTCAGAGGGATTCATCAATGCCCTGTATGCCTTCTGGAGGCATTTAACTAGCCACCTGGAGGATTCCCGTGTCTCTGGACAATTATTTCACAGCAAGAAAGAAAAAAATCATGTGAGGTTTCCAACCAGTCAAATTCACTGGAGTCAATAAACATGTCAGATTTAGGAAAGAGTTGTATCTATTTCACAGGGATGGTCTCAAGATGGATTTTAACTTGCTTCACTGAAAATGCCAATATATTTCAAAGTAGATTGGTTGTATAGTTTTATTTATACATGATACTTAAAATCCGGTTTTGAATCTTGGCTCCATCACTTAGTAGCTATGTCACCAGGGCTCTGGTGACAGAAGCTCTGTTACTTTACTTTTCTAAGTCTTAGTTTCCTCATCTATAAAATGAACAACCAAACACTACCCATATAGGATTAAGAGAGATAATGATGAATCCCTAGTGTTTACAGAAGTGTCTGACACTTTGTGTCCGACTCTTTGAGACCCCACGGACTGTGGCCCGCCAGGCTATGGGATTCTCCAGGCAAGAATACTGGAGTGGATTGCCATTCCATTCTCCAGAGGAACTTCCCAACCCAGGGATCAAATCCTGGTTTCCTGCATCGCAGGCAGGTTCTTTACTGTTTGAGCTACAGGAAAGACATATAGTATGCACCAAATAAATATCTCATTTTTTTAAGATAAATCTTTATTCTTCTCATGTGCAAATGAGTGTGGACAATTTTAGATATTACACATACAAAGTTTGGCCAAACTCAGTAGAATCTAACAGTCAAGTCGGTGGTGCTAGTGGTAAAGAACCCGCCTGCCAATTCAGGAAACATAAGAGATGCAGGTTCGATCCCTCGGGCAGGAAGATCCCCTGCAGTAGTATATGGCAACCCACTCCAGTATTCTTGTCCAGAGAATCTCATGGGCTGGTGGGTTGCAGTCCATAGGGTCACAAAGAGTCAGACAAAGTAAAGCGACTTAGCACGCATGCAGTAGAATATAACAGACCAGAGAGAAACAGTCCTGCTTAGGGTTTAGTCTCGAAGCCACTTGCTTCACTACCCTAAGACAGATAGTATCAGCACTCAGCCCAGTTCCTCTCGGATCCCTGTGACTCCATATGTCCTACCCCTGACTTCTATGTGCCACGCCTGTGACTCCTTTGCAGGCAACCTTGGGGTCCTGAAGCAGCAGCATTTGGACTGTTGAGAGCTGGAATGCCTGAGAGTTTACCCTTCCCCACCCCCACCTCCATCTGTCACCTACCACCACCCCACACATACCCTTAACCTGTGACTGACCAGTGCAAGAGTATGAAACCCCACCTCCCTTGCTTTAGGTCAAGTTAATCCTAAAGCATAAAGTACACTTCACGGCTCCCCTGTGGAATCAACTTGAAGCCACTCTCAGTGGGATATTGCCTGAAATCACACCCTTACCTGGCTTCTTACCAGTTACTTTAAATGACACTGCCCATTCTGACTCTTAAATCTCTGACCTGGACCTTAGCTGCCTAACGCATTCATTCACTCATTATCAAATACTAGCTCAGAACCTACTCTGGGCAAAGCTCTGTTTCTCACTTATGTAGTCAATATTCTGTCCTTTCTCCACATTCAGTGCACTAATTTCCTCTTCTTCAAAGTATCCCAAACATATTGGATTAGGACTCACCCTAATGATAATTACCTCTTTTGTTGTTGTGTTCTTTAGTCAGTCAGTCATGACCAACTCTTATTCAACCCCGTGGACTGTAGCCTGCCAATCTCCAGCCCATGGGATTTCCCAGGCAAGAATATTCGAGTGGGTTGCCATTTCCTTCTCCAGGGGATCTTCCCAATCCAGGGATCTTGAACCCAGGTCTCCTGCATTGGCAGACAGATTCTGAGCCACCAGGGAAGCCCCAATTATCTCTTTCAATTCAGTTCAGTTCAGTCGCTCAGTCGTGTCTGACTCTTTGCGACCCCATAAATCGCAGCACGCCAGGCCTCCCTGTCCATCACCAACTCCCGGAGTTCACTCAGACTCACATCCATCGAGTCAGTGATGCCATCCAGCCGTCTCATCCTCTGTCGTCCCCTTCTCCTCCTGCCCGCAATCCCTTCCAGCATCAGAGTCTTTTCCAATGAGTCAACTCCTCACATGAGGTGGCCAAAGTACTGGAGTTTCAGCTTGAGCATCATTCCTTCCAAAGAAATCCCAGGGCTGATCTCCTTTAGAATGGACTGGTTGGATCTCCTTGCAGTCCAAGGGACTCTTAAGAATCTTCTCCAACACCACAGTTCAAAAGCATCAATTCTTCGGCGCTCAGCCTTCTTCACAGTCCAACTCTCACATCCATACATGACCACTGGAAAAAACATAGCCTTGACTAGATGGACCTTTGTTGGCAATGTCTCTGCTTTTCAATATGCTATCTAGGTTGGTCATAACTTTTCTTCCAAGGAGTAGCATCTTTTAATTTCATGGCTGCAGTCACCATCTGCAGTGATTTTGGAGCCCAAAAAATAAAGTCTGACACTGTTTCCACTGTTTACCCATCTATTTCCCATGAAGTGATGGGACCAGACCATGACCTTCATTTTCTGAATGTTGAGTTTTAAGCCAACTTTTTCACTCTCCTCTTTCACCTTCATCAAGAGGCTTTTTAGTTCCTCTTCACTTTCTGCCATAAGGGTGGTGTCATCTGCATATCTGAGATTATTCATATTTCTCCTGGAAATCTTGATTCCAGCTTGTGCTTCTTCCAGCCCAGCGTTTCTCATGATGTACTCTGCATAGAAGTTAAATAAGCAGGGTGACAATATACAGACTTGACATACTCCTTTTCCTAATTGGAACCAGTCTGTTGTTCCATGTCCAGTTCTAACTGTTGTTTCCTGACCTGCATACAGATTTCTCAAGAGGCAGGTCAGGTGGTCTGGTATTCCCATCTCCTTCAGAATTTTCCACAGTTTATTGTGATCCACACAGTCAAAGGCTTTGGCATAGTCAATAAAGCAGAAATAGATGTTTTTCTGGAACTCTCTTGCTTTTTCCATGATCCAGCAGATGTTGGCAATTTGGTCTCTGGTTCCTCTGCCTTTTTAAAACCAGCTTGAACATCAGGAAGTTCACGGTTCACGTTTTGCTGAAGCCTGGCTTGGAGAATTTTGAGCATTACTTTACTAGCATGTGGGATGAGTGCAATTGTGCGGTAGTTTGAGCATTCTTTGGCATTGCCTTTCTTTGGGATTGGAATGAAAACTGACCTTTTCCAGTCCTGTGGCCACTGCTGAGTTTTCCAAATTTGCTGGCATATTGAGTGCAGCACTTTCACAGCATCATCTTTCAGGATTTGAAAGAGCTCAACTGGAATTCCATCACCTCCACTAGCTTTGTTTGTAGTGATGCTTTCTAAGGCCCGCTTGACTTCACATTTCAGGATGTCTGGCTCTAGGTCAGTGATCACACCATCATGATTATCTGGGTCATGAAGATCTCTTTTGTACAGTTCTTCTGTGTATTCTTGCCATCTCTTCTTAATATCTTCTGCTTCTGTTAGGTCCATACCATTTCTGTCCTTTATCGAGCCCATCTTTGCATGAAATATTCCCTTGGTATCTCTAATTCTCTTGAAGAGATCTCTAATCTTTCCCATTCTGTTGTTTTCCTCTATTTCTTTGCATTGATCCCTGAAGAAAGCTTTCTTATCTCTTCTTGCTATTCTATGGAACTCTGCATTCAGATGCTTATATCTTTCCTTTTCTCCTTTGCTTTTTGCTTCTCTTCTTTTCACAGCTATTTGTAAGGCCTCCCAGACAGCCATTTTGCTTTTTTGCATTTCTTTTCCTTGAGGATGGTCTTGATCCCTGTCTCCTATACAATGTCACGAACCTCATTCCATAGTTCATCAGGCACTCTATCTATCAGATGTAGTCCCTTAAATCTATTTCTCACTTCCACTGTGTAATCATAAGGGATTTGATTTAGGTCATACATGAATGGTCTAGTGGTTTTCCCTACTTTCTTCAATTTAAGTCTGAATTTGGCAATAAGGAGTTCATGATCTGAGCCACAGTCAGCTCCTCATCTTGTTTTTGTTGACTGTATACAGCTTCTCCATCTTTGGCTGCAAAGAATATAATCAATCTGATTTCGGTGTTGACCATCTGGTGATGTCCATGTGTAGAGTCTTCTCTTGTGTTGTTGGAAGAGGGTGTTTGTTATGACCAGTGCATTTTCTTGGCAAAACTCTTCATCTTTGCCCTGCTTCATTCCTTATTCCAAGGCCAAATTTGCCTGTTACTCCAGGTGTTTCTTGACTTCCTACTTTTACATTCCAGTCCCCTATAATGACAAGGACATCTTTTTTGGGTGTTAGTTCTAAAAGGTCTTGTAGGTCTTCCTAGAACCATTCAACTTCAGCTTCTTCAGCATTACTGGTTGGGGCATAGACTTGAATTACTGTGATATTGAATGGTTTGCCTTGGAAACGAACAGAGATCATTCTGTCATTTTTGAGATTGCATCCAAGTACTGCATTTCACATTCTTTTGTTGACCATGATGGCTACTCCATTTCTTCTGAGGGATTCCTGCCCGCAGTAGTAGATATAATGGTCATCTGAGTTAAAGTCACCCATTCCAGTCCATTTTAGTTTGCTGATTCCTAGAATGTCAACGTTCACTCTTGCCATCTCTTGTTTGATCACTTCCAAAATGCCTTGATTTATGGACCTGACATTCCAGGTTCCTATGCAATATTGCTCTTTACAACATCGGACCTTGCTTCTATCACCAGTCACATCCACAACTGGGTATTGTTTTTACTTTGGCTCCATCCCTTCATTCTCTCGAGTTATTTCTCCACTGATCTCTAGTAGCATATTGGGCACCTCCTGACCTGGGGAGTTCCCCTTTCAGTATCCTATCATTTTGCCTTTTTATACTATTCATGGGGTTCTCAAAGCAAGAATACTGAAGTGGTTTGCCATTCCCTTCTCCAGTGGACCACATTTTGTCAAATCTCTCCACCATGACCCACCTGTCTTGGGTGGCCCCACGGGCATGGCTTAGTTTCATTGAGTTAGACAAGGCTGTGGTCCTAGTGTGATTAGATTGACTAGTTTTCTGTGAGTATTGTTCCAGTGTGTCTACCCTCTGATGCCCTCTTGCAACACCTACTGTCTTACTTGGGTTTCTCTTACCTTGGGCATGGGGTATCTCTTCACGGCTGCTCCAGCAAAGCGCAGCCACTGCTCCTTACCTTGGACAAGGGGTAGAGCCACTATTTGGAATGGGGCTTAGGACTTCAACATATGACTTCCTAAGGAAGTATACAATTAAGCTCATAACATACATTATTTGTAATTCGAGTAGTGCTAATTCTAGCAAATCATCACTCTATTTTACACATTGTTCTAAAGAACGTCTAGTTCACATCTATTGGGCTTTCCAGGTGGCACTAGTGGTAAAGAACCCACTTGCCATTGCTGGAGATGTAAAAGACGTGGGTTCAATCCCTGGGTTGGAAAGATTCCCCTGGAGGAGGACACAGAAACCCACTCCAGTATTCTTGCCTAGAGAATCCCATGGACAGAGAAGGCTGGCAGGCTACAGTTCATAGGGTCGCGAGTCAGTCACGACTAAAGTGATTTAGCACACACAGGTCTTAGTTTAAACTCAAGCTGAGTTTAAAGCTGATGATGAATGGAAAACACTAACCATCAAATGTGTCAACAAGCCTTTAAATACTAGTTCAGCAGCATGAGGTACCAGTGAGGGATACCACACAATTGGAACTACAGTGATTTCCAATTCATTCAGTCAAGTCATTACCAAATTTACTCACGCTTTGATCTGTTTCAGTGTATCTGTTGGCAATATACATCATTTGTATCATCGATTTGTTTTGTTCTTATACACTAGAGTTTCTGGAGGTACTACACTATTTTACAGAAAACCAGAACCCCTTTTAGACTTGATCGGTTATGACAACTGAGGATGAGAGCAAAGAGCTTCGCTTTTGAAAGGATTTCTGCCTCAGTGGGAGGTGTAAGAAGCTGCTAGCCTGACTCTGTTTGTCTGTAGGACAGCTGGGAGCAGATATAATGTTGATACTTTTAAGTAATTCCACTTACAACACAATCTACTCTCTCCTACAAGGAGTCTGTTGTGATACTTTGATTCTTAGAACAGAAAAGCTGTTTAAACAAAGCACTTTCTCTTCCATGGTGATTTAACTGTCCAACTATGGGGAGAAAAATAAAGCTTTCACAAACCCAGGTAACTTAAGCTCAAAATCCTTTCAACACTTCAGGCAATTCTCCATTCCCTTCAACTTAAATGATTTTTGTCACTCTCAACAGGAGTAAGACTCCCTTTGATGCCAAGTTAATAAAAATTGTTAACTCATTTTCTTCAGCTTGATGCTACAAACTAGCAAATACTTGAAGAATGGTTTAACTATGCCAAACTAAGTTCGTTTTTCTATTTCCCAGTCCTCAATTATCTATATGCATAATCATTAAGTAACTGGGTATAACTATCTTATTTACATAAGTCAGAAGTAATATTTTTAAAATAAATGTGTGTGTGCTAAGTCACTTCAGTCATGTCTGACTCTTTGTAACTCCATGGACTGTAGCCCATCAGGCTCCTCTGTCCATGGGATTCTCCAGGCAAGAGTACTGGAGTGGGTTGTCATGCCCTCCTCCAGGGGATCTTCCCCATCTGTATCTCTTATGTCTCTTATATTGGCAGGTGGGTTCTTTAGCACTAGCGCCACCTGGGAAGCCCCAAATAAACCAATTTAAATATAAAGAAATAAATTTAAAATAAGTATATTTATATTTGAACATAAAGAAATAAATTAAAAATAAATAAAGCCAAACTTAGTAATCAGTTAATGTCTTCCCCCAGACCCCCACACCCCAAGGAATTCAAAGTACTCTGGTCTCTGACTAGCTTACTGTCTCTCCAAGTGATTATTAGATTTCATTAAAGTGAAAAGTAGAATAATGCTCACCTAAGGTTGACTTTTTTGTTGGTCAACCATGCTAATCCTTTTATAACTCAGATTTGGAGCACTACAAGAACAATGAAAGTCGGTTAGTTCTGTCTCCAACATTCCAGGGGTTTCTTTCATATTTTCACACTACTAACAGACTACATTTCTCCACAGATCGTAATTCTACACAAACTCAGAACAGTTCTCTTTTCTTTCCTTTTTCTTCATAACAAAATGAAAATCGCTGTCCTTTAACAACAACAAGTGAGCTTCAGTGGCTAAGTGCCTGCCTCTCTGGTCATTAAAAGGTTACTGCTGGGGAAATCTTAGATGTCTAGTTTGAACTAACAACTTTTTCGGTATTTTAAAGGATTTTCCTCAGGTTGCTGATAATTACTGAGGTAAAACAGTACTATCTCTTAGTACCTGGGGAGGGTTTTGTTTTGTTTTAGGATCAAATGTGGTATTTATAATAAATAGAAGATTTTGATGAAGGAAAACTACCCCCTGCTGTGAACAAGCAAGAGAGAAGTTAACCATTACAAAGGAACAATTTTGCAGGAAATTATGTCACTAATACAGAAGTTACTGGTTAACTGCAGTTTGGTTTCCGAATTAGTGGAAACAGCTGCATTAGGGAACTATGATGTTCTGATGTTATTTAAAGTTTGGGAATTCTAACTTAAAATTTTTTTATCGCTCACTAAGACCATGACTAGCATAAAAGCCAGGTGGCTCAGCGGTAAAGAATCCACCTGCCAATGCAGGAGACGTGGGTCAGGAGGATCTAAAGAAGGAAATGGCAACCCACTTCTGTATTCTTGCCTGGAGAATCCCATGGACAGAGGAATCTAGCAGGCTGCAGTCCATGGGGTCACAGAAGAGTCGGACACAACTTAGCGCACACACCACGCCATAGAGGATAGCATTATTAAAGCTAGATGCCCTAATGTTTTTTATTCACATATATCAATTTCTAACTTAGTTATAAACTACTGAGGTTTCAGTGATTGCACAATGTAACATTTTTTCAACTCTCCATTTTATGACCTATTTGATCACTTCCCAATGACATGTTCAAATAGTGGAACAAAACCGTACTAAGGGCAGATTTGAAAAGCACTTAAACATCCGTGTGAACGGAGGACAAGATTTAAATACCATTTAAATTAAAATGCAGTAAAAACTTTTCCTAAGAAGACCCCAGGGAATTTCCTGGTGGTCCAGTGGTTAGAGCTGTGCACTCTTGGTGCTGAGGGTCCAGGTTCACTCTCTGGTTGGAGAACTAGGATCTTTTGAGCCTTGTAGACAGCACAGTGTCTAAAAACAAGGATGAAAGAACCCAGCACACCCTGTGCTGTGCTTAGTCACTCAGTCATGTCCGACTCTTTGTGACCCCCATGGACTGTAGCCCTCCAGGCTCCTCTGTTTCCAGGCAAGAATACAAAGTGGGTTGCCATGCCCTTCTCAGCACACCCTGAACCCTGCCTAACTAATTTTTTCCCATGATTAACTTAAATTTAGTCTGAAAGAGATAAATGACAAAACAAGTTCAAAATTTTACTCAGGCCAGAAGGGAGAGGAAAAAAGAAACAAAAACCACCATACGACTTGTATTTAAGATGCATGTTTTTTCCCCCACCATCTTTTGTTTTTTCCCCCACCATCTTTGCATCTGTGAAATGAGGATGAAACAAAAATGGGGTTTAGCCAATTCACCATCAGCTAAATCTGAAAGCCATTCCCTACACTTTCTGGTAAACTTCAATTATGCTGTTCTGTATTATAAGCTGGATCCTGGGAGACCTTTCCCTGGGCATTAGGGTTATATTAAAAATGTCTGGATGCATGTCTATCAGTTTCAGAACTTCACTTCCAGGTCTGGTAAACTGGGAAAGGTCTAGAACATGCCCAGCCTTCCTGAAAAAGTGTGCTTAAGTTCTAACATCTTCCTAGATGATTCCTACCCGAACATGGCTTCCCTTAGTACTGGCAGAGGGTGTAAGAAGTGCAAGCTCAGTTCTTTAAAAGAATAAAATGGTAAAGTTTAACAAATTATACACCATGTCATGCAAGGTTTTAACTCTACTTAACTCTATCTCCTACTTTTAAATTTCTTGAGAGTAAATTTTCACCAAATTTGCCATATCATTCTTGTCTATTGCCTGGAGCCAATTCAAGCACACGACAGTATGAAGTACATTTATTTATGAAAGAATACAGAATAAGGTGTATTACCTTCACAAGCCAAAAGTGTAAACATTTTGACAGATGCTGAATGTTTATACAATTTTTTTAACTGTTGCTTTATATTAAATACCTTTTCAATACACCTGTAGTTAGTACTGGAGAAGGCAATGGCACCCCACTCCAGTACTCTTGCCTGGAAGATCCCATGGGCGGAGGAGCCTGGTAGGCTACAGTCCATGGGGTCGCTAAGAGTCGGACATGACTGAGCGACTTCACTTTCACTTTTCACTTTCCTGAATTGGAGAAGGACATGGCAACCCACTCCAGTGTTCTTGCCTGGAGAATCCCAGGGACGGGGGAGCCTGGTGGGCTGCCGTCTATGGGGTCGAACAGAGTCGGACATGACTAAAGCGACTTGGCGGCGGCAGCAGAAGCATAGTTAGTACATCAAGGTGGAGACTGCACCAGTTATCAGACGTTCACTATGTGTTTTCTCCAAAGATGGAAGTTCTAGCACTTTTATTCTGAGAAATCCTTTAAAACGTCTGTGTGGTGCCACAATCTTTCATCTACAGGGGTGCATGGACAGGCCACTCAAGATGGCTGTTCTCTTGCTCTCTGGCCCCACCGGGGCCTGCTTCTGCTGCTGCTAAGTTGCTTCAGTCGTGTCCAACTCTGTGCGACCCTGAGAGCTGCAGCCTGCCAGGCTCCTCTGTCCATAGGATTCTCTAGGCAAGAACACTGGAGTGGGTTGCCATGCCCTCCTCCAGGGGATCTTCTGGACCCAGGATCAAACCCAGGTCTCCTGCATTGCAGGCAGATTCTCTACTGCTGGGCCAGCAGGGAAGTCCCACCTACACCCTATTCACATGACTGACCTTCCTAGGAATTTAGCCCAGGCCCCAGCTACTGATAGCTTATCAAAAGGGCAGTGAGGGGCATGCCCTCTCCTGATTTCCCTGGTAACTAATAAGCCCAACTGGTAATAACTAATAACCCCTATAACTAGTAATCTCCCCTTCCCCCGACCAGATCCTGTCCCCCTTCCACAACACACAGTGGGATGCAGCTTTAGGACCTTGCTTCAGTCACATAAGCTACCCCATCCTGTAAACCTCTGATATCTCTGATTGCTGACATGGCTGTTTCTTAGGTCCTGAAGCTGGGCTAGCACAGACATTCTAGTGCTATCTTACACTACTGGTTTCAAAAAGTATAACTGAAAAAATAATTGAAATGGCAAGAGGGTCTGAGCTTAGATTTTAAAACTACAGATGTGGTTAGATTCTTGATGTGTAAACTAGTCATGGTGGTTGATTTTATTTGCCAACTTGAAACAGGCCATGCAAGTTAAACATTATTTCTGGGGATCTTCAAAGGTGCTTCCAAATGAAACTAACATTTGAATCAATGAACTCAGTAAATTGTTCTCCCCAGTGTGGGTGGATGTCACTCAATCCACTGAGGGCCTGATTAGAAAAAAAAAAAAGAATTCACCTTCCCCCGCCGCCGCCCCCCGCCTGCCTTACTATTCGAGCGGAACGTCTACTCTCATCTTCTCCTGCCCTTAGACGGGCATTTATAGCATTGGCTCCCCTGTTCTCAGGCCTCAGACTCAGACTGAACTGTCTCCCCAGCTTTCCAGGGTCTCCAGCCTGCAGATGGCGGTTCATGAGACTTCTCAGGCCTCATTATTGTGTGGGACAATTCCTCATAATAAATCTCCTTTTATCCTTTTGGTTCTAATTCTCTGAAAAATCCTAACTAGTATACCAGCTGTGTTTCTGATTTCTGTATTAGGAATTCCCTGCATCGCTGAACTCTGTGGGACAAACATGCATTAAAATAGTTAATAAATAAGCAAGCATAGGAATAGTGCTCCCTCTTGTGGCCGAATTTCTTGAAAAATTTCCAGCAAGGGAACGCGCGCCCTCTTGCAGACACCAGGTGTGTTGTGGACCCAGCCCTCAGAGAAGCCCACTTCCCATTATAGGTGCTAGATGTATACAGGAATGTGATTTTAAAAGCTGGGATTTGGATTTGGGATAATGGACACAAATCAGGACACACCTTTAAGTCATAAAAACAAGGAAAAAATGTAATTCAGTGCTGGAGTCTGATGACATTATATTTTCACTTTTTAATTTCTACCATATGTGAAGAATATGTCTGCTGCTGCTGAGTCACTTCAGTTGTGTCCGACTTCGTGCGACCCCATAGACGGCAGCCCACCAGGCTCCCCCGTCCCTGGGATTCTCCAGGCAAGAACACTGGAGTAGGTTGCCATTTCCTTCTCCAATGCATGAAAGTGAAAAGTGAAAGTGAAGTTGCTCAGTCGTGTCCGACCCTCAGCCACCCCATGGACTGCAGCCTTCCAGGATCCTCCATCCATGGGATTTTCCAGGCAAAAGTACTGGAGTGGGGTGCCATTGCCTTCTCCGAAGAACAGGTCTAGAAACATCAAAAAGGACATATCTTCTAAAGGCAAGAACAGTCTTGGGGTTTTTGGATTCTTCTCCTTATTATAAAATACAGTAAGTAGCTCTCAATGAGGAGTGATTTTTGTCCCCCAGGAGAGTGGTGATGTCTGGAGACTGGAACCTACTGGGTAGAGGATAAGGATGCTACTAAACATTCCACAAAATACAGGACAGCCCTCACCCACAAACTATCTGGTTCAATATATCAATAAAGTTGAGATTTAAAAAAAAAACTGAAATAAGAATATTCTTATGAACTCAGTCTCATATCTGACTACATACTTTTGGATTATGCATTTTGTCTTATAATCTAATATATTTACAATGTTTAGCCATTGTTCTTCAAAACAGAAAATATATTTGGACATGTTGGTTGCTAGCGATGGTGAGATCGAAATTCAGATATTCTTTTCTCAGCAAAATGCTTGGAGAGTGAAGTTTTTAAATTAATTCCAGGTGGGCCTGAAATATTTTCATTAGAAAAACTTCCCTGCTAGCAACAGATGCATTGAGAGCTGGAGAAAAGAGAGAGAAAAGATTGACTGCAACATGGTTAGCTACCCCTCTGGCAACCAAGGAAAAACAATTCGTTTAGGACCAGGAGCCCCAGTCTGGGATCCCTGAATCCTTAGGCGCTCTGAAAATAAGAAGAGTCTGAAAGCTATTTTCAACATTTTAAAAATGCTCTAATAACAGTTGAACATGTATAGGAAAATGCCAGACTAAAATGAAAACAGTATATAGATGCTTATCATACATACAAGTTCATCTCAGATATCTGACATGATATTGTAGGAATTTCAAGATCCTTGGGGACCAAATAATATAAGGAGTCCTTTGTGGTTAACAGAAAGTTAGAAACTACTGCCTAAGGAAACCTAGCAGTTGAGATAAGTGTGAAGAAGTAAAATCCTAATACAATATTGCACTGGTTTTTTTCCCTCTAGTTTACTATTTGCAGGGCTTAATCACAGTGCTCGGTTGTCGTTTAGTTGCTCCATCGTGTCCGACTCTTTGCAACCCCATGGACTGTAGCCCACCAGGCTTCTCTGTCCATGGGATTCTCCAGGCAAGAATACTGGAGTGGGTTGCCATTTCCTTCTCCAGGGGATCTTCTCAACCTAGGGATCGAACCTGCATCTCTTGCATTGGATTCTTTACCACTGAGCCACCAGGGAAGCCCAGTACAGTGCTTGGTATATAACGATAAATTCAAATATTCTGGCTTAAGCCATGACTTTAAAAAGAAGTAGAGCCACCTCAACTTCAGAATGGTGGTGATGGCAGTAAGAAAACTCCAAGGGAAACAACAGAGGGATGACGGAACTGACTCCTAAACCCATCACAGAGAACCCTGCTCTCACATCGACCCTGAGGATCTGCATTTGTTTTTAATCAAGGACCTATGGGTTGTTCCCTTGTGGAGCTTTAGTGAAATTTAGAGCTCTAGTAACTTCTAGGCCCTCACCATCACTGCTCCACCACCATAGTCAAAAACAGTGTGCTTTCAGGGTAACTCCACTGTTTTATTTGGGGTCACAACTGTTTAGGCCAGTACATGCTAAGAACAGGCACAGAATCCACCCTCAGTCTCCTTTGCTGACTCTTCCTCTGTCCCTCCAGTGTTGGCTGATGTGCCTTGGAGACTGTGATCTGGACACTTTTCTCCCCTCTTTATTATACCCACCACCCCCAGGCAATCTCCTGCCCTCCCACAGCCTCACTTACTACCCATGTGCCAAAGCCCTCTCATTTATTCATCTAGCCTAGACATTCTTCTTAGCTCCACACCAACAATCTATTAATAACTCTTTATTCAGTTGGATATTTACTTGGCATTCTCAACCAGTCCAATGTAGAATTCCCGATCTTTGCTCTAAACTATCTATTTCTCTAGGTTGCCGTCACTCAGTATTGCTGCTGCTGCTGCTGCTAAGTCGCTTCAGTTGTGTCCGACTCTGTGGGACCCCATAGACGGCAGCCCATCAGGCTCCCCCGTCCCTGGGATTCTCAAGGCAAGAACACTGGAGTGGGTTGCCATGTTCTTCACCAATGCATGAAAGTGAAAGTGAACTTGCTCAGTAGTGTCCGACTCTTAGCGACCCCATGGACTGCAGCCTACCAGGCTCCTCCGCCCATGGGATCTTCCAGGCAAGAGTACTGGAGTGGGTTGCCATTGCCTTCTCCGGTCACTCAGTACACAGCACTGTAATTCACTATTTTACTTCTCCCAGAATCAAGGATAATGGTTTAATTAAACACGTAGTTTATGCTCAATAAATATTTGTGAGATAAACGAATGCATAAGTAAGTAAATAAAAGAGGTACAACAGAGTCAGAGGTGCTGGGGATCACAGGCGCTTCACAGAGGTGCCAAGACAGGGTATCTGCAGCAGAGCCGGCCACCAGATGGCTCGTCAGATGCAGATTCCCCAGGGAACAGTCTGAGCCGCTGTCCTAGAGCTCTTCCACCTCCCATCCAGATGGAGGCTACAGAAGGATGGAAAGACTAAGGACGTAGGCACAGGTATCATATGGAAGATTTGCAAAAAGCTGTGCTTGGGAAATCCCACCACTATCATGACCATCAGGAGAGAGGGGTAGGGAGGGTGTTGTCCTCTCACTCCAAATCTAGTGAGAGGAACCTCTTTAGAGCACTCCAACAGCCTGAAGAGATCCTAGACTCACACCCGGGCAAGGGAGACCAACTCTGCAGAGAAGTAACTGCATTCCCTCTAAAGGTGCATAAAATCCTGCATGCAGACCTGACAACAGGAAGGCCAATCTGGGTGTTTTTTGTTTTTTTTTTATCTTTCTTTTCATTTTATTTTTTTAATATAATTTATTTTAATTGGAGGCTAATTACTTTACAATATTGTATTGGTTTTGCCATACATCAACATGAATCCGCCATGGGTGTACACGTTTTTAAAAGGATCCTGCCCCCCAAGAGCAGCATGGCCAGAAGAGGGGAACCTACTTGAGGCAAGAAGGGGCAGAAACTGAAAGTGATCAGGAGGGTCACTGCCCACATCAAAGGAATGCCAATCAGATGTGTCTGGGTGGTGGTGGGGAGGAGGGAGGGGGTGGGGGAGAGAGAGGGAGGTGGTCCTCTGAGATCTTGAATATGCCCACAAGGAAATCAGCTTAAAATCTGCCCTGCCTAGAGATAGCATGGAGCCATCATTCAATGAACACTTTTGGTTCATTCCTACTTTGCTTCACTGCCCAGCAGAGTCAGAAACAGCAGCCATAGAGTATGAAAGGTAGTGGGAAAGGGGTAGGGGGAGCTTCCCAGAATCTCTACCTATACCTCAATTTCCTGTTTGTCCCCAGGCCTGACAAGGAGTGTAGAATCGTCTTTCCTTTGAATGAAGAGTGAAGCAGCGATTAGTATACTGGCTCTGACAGTGTAAATTACTGGTTTATATACAGAGTGGATGTTTTATTTTTATTGAGGTAGAGTTGATTTACAATATATTAGATTCAGGTGCACAGCATAGTGATGCAAAATTTTTATAGATCATACTCCATTTATGGATATCATAAAATATTTGTTATATTCCCAGTACTGTATCCTGGTAGCTCATTTATTTTATACATAGGTGTTTGTACCTCTTAATCCCCTCTGCTTGACCTGCCCCTTCCTGCTCCCCTCTCTCCATTTTTTGTTCTTTGTATCTATGAGTCTGCTTCCATCTTGTTATACTCATTTATTTTTTTAGATTCCACAGTAAGTGGAAACACACAGTATTTGTCTTTCTCTGTCTCACCTATTTCACCAAATACGATAGGGAGTGGATGTTTTAAATTGCTGAATTGAGATTATAATGAACATAAGGACTGAGAGACCGGAGAAGTCATGGAACCTGCTCAAGTTTTCAAGAGGCAGGAGAAAGACCAGACCCACTCAGCAGAATTAAAGAGACAAAAAATAAAGTGGCTCCTGTGATTACATCCCATGAGGGCAACGTGCTCCAAGTACAAGTCACAGTGGTTTCAGGGATCAGTTACATAAACTGGGTTGGGCAGAGAAGGGAAAAAGGCCAGGAAGGCTCTGCTGGGAGAATATAATCATTGTGGGTGTAGAGTCTCCAGGAGGCTATGGTGTGCATAACTGGGATAACATTTCTGAGGTGAAACAGTTCTGGGTGAGAACCCAGTGTGAGCCTGGGATTAGATCACCGACCTGCTTTGAAGTTCAAGAGGTAAGAAAGGGGCTTCCCTGGTGGCTCAGTGGTTAAGAATTCACCTTCCAATGCAGGAGACTTGGGTTCAATCCCTAGTCTGGGAAGATTTCACATGCCAGGGAGCAACTAAGCTCATGCATTATAACTACTGAGCCAACGTGCCCCAATCACCGAAGCCCATGCGCCCGGAGCCTGTGCTCCGCAACAAGAGGAGCCATCACAATGAGAAGCCCTCACACCAAAATGAAGAGCAGCCCCCATTCTCTGCAACTGGCAAAAGCTAGCAGCAAAGAAGATCCAGTACAGTCAAAAGAAATAAATCTTAAAAAAAAAAAAAAAGATTACAGGATCTTAAAATCAAATTGTTATATAGATGCAGAAATCTTCTGGGATCCTTTCATAGCTTAGGATGAAAAGAAAGATGATGCTCAATTCCTCTGTGTGTGTACTCAGTCGTAACTATAGCCTACCAGGCTCCTCGGTCCATGGGATTTTCCAGGCAAGAATACTGGAGTGGGTTGCCATTTCCTTCTCCAGGGGATCTTCCTGACTCAGGGATGGAACCCGCGTCTCGTGTCACCTGCATTGGCAGGCAGATTCTTTACCACTGAGCCACCTGGGCGGCCTACCACCCTGTGAAAACTGCTCTTATCAAGATGACCAGTGAGCTCCACAGCATCATATCCTATGCAGGCAATTCTCATTTCTCACCTAGCAGTAGCATTTGATGTAACTGAGCACTTCATTTTTTAAACACTTTCTTCATTTGATTTCATGGATCCCACCCTCTCTAATTTTATTCCTCTTTCCTGGCCATGCCCTCTCATATTCTTCTGCTGGATTCATCTTCTCTTCTTAACCATTTAATGTTAGAAGACCTAGAACTGAATCACAGGAACTTTTCTCTTTGAGAGAAAACTTTTCTCCTAAGAGGAGACACATGGCTTTAAATATTTCTCTATAGTCCCAAATGTGTATATCTAGCTTCAAAATCTCCCCCAAATTCCAACCGCTTACTTGGTGTCTGTGCTCAGATATCTATCTGGTAGAGCTCTCAAATTTAATATGTCCAGAAACAGATGCCAAGCCACAGTCTGCTCTACATCTAAATTTGCCCCTCACCAAAATTCCCTATCTTGGTAAATGGCATCATGATGGCCCAGTTGTTTGAGCCAAAAAAATTTGAAGTTGACTTCTGTGCCTCTTTATTTACATCCCATCTACCAATCTTGTCAACTCAGCCTTCAGTTTATTGCACCAAACCCAGCCAATCTCCCCTCCTCCATCACCCCCACCTTAACCCAAACCATCACCATCTCTCTGCTTCCACATTTACCTTTCTATAGTCCCACACAGCCAAAACAATCCATTTAAGTGTAAATCAGATTTACATCTTTGCTCCCCTCCCATAGCTCCCACCCTCTCAGATTAAATTCCCAATCCTTGACATGAATTACAAGGCCATGTGTCTGGCCACATCCCAGAGTTTTTCTAAGGTTTTGTAAAGGTCACCTTAAACAGAGCTGTCTCATCATGCTGGTGACTTAAGTTTTAAGAGTTATCACATACCGTTTCAAGAAATGTCTCTGATGGCATGCACTGTTTTTGAATTTCATCATCTTGTATTTCATCATTGTCGCCTTAGTTAAATGAAAATTCTACCAGCCATGTACTATATACTTTCCAGAGTTTCTAAACCGCACTCCACCCCACCCCGCTGCCAAGGAAGCAGTGCTTCAAGTCCTCCTTTGCCCTCCATGCTCAAGTCGATCATCCCCTGTTAGGTGAAGCCTCTGTCTACTGGCCTCCTAATCACCTTCAGTCTCAGTACCCTACAGGGAGAAAAAAAAAAGATTCTCTCTTATATTTCTTTAGTTCTGTGTTCATACATAGTGATTGAACGGAAATCTGTGAAATTTGTGTCTACTGTGCATTTCTACTTGGAAGGGCAAGTCTATTAACTCACACTTTAAAAATATGCATATATGTTGTATTTAATCAATTCTAAGCCTCACTTTTTCTCATATTTTCAAGGCTGAAAATGAGGGCACTCTTAAATGATACAATTAGAGAGCAAAGTTTTTCAGCGACTTTTCCTTCTTGGTGGTATATAAAATAATGGCACCTTGAAATTGATACTAGCTGGGGGCTCAGAGGTTAAAGCGTCTGCCTCCAATGCGGGAGACCCGGGTTCGATACATGGGTCGGGAGGCTCGCCTGGATAAAGAAATGGTAACCCACTCCAATATTCTTGCCTGGAGAATCCCATGGACAGAGGAGCCTGGCGGGCTACAGTCCACGGGGTCGTAAAGAGTCGGACACGACTGAGCGACTTCACTTCACTTATATTTGATTAAATACAGAATATAAATCCTCCGCGTTTATGTTCCTCTGTCTTCACTAGCAAAAGTTTAATATATCATTCCATATGAAAGTTTATTTTTGTTGCATTAAACTTAATTATAAGTTTAGTTGGGAATGGGTAATAACTTCTCACTTCCAAATTGTAGATTGCATCTGTATGAAAATTCTCCAGAAATTGTAAAACATTATATATATCCTGCGTATTTTTTCACATTTAATGATTACTATTTAATAGACCGGAGAGGCAATGGCACCCCACTCCAGTACTCTTGCCTGGAGAATCCCATGGACGGAGGAGCCTGGTAGGCTGCAGTCCATGAGGTCGCTAAGAGTCGGACACGACTGAGCGACTTCACTTTTACTTTTCACTTTCATGCATTGGAGAAGGATGGCAACCCACTCCAGTGTTCTTGCCTGGAGAATCCCAGGGACAGAGGAGCCTGGTAGGAGGCCGTCTATGGGGTCGCACAGAGTCGGACACGACTGAAGCGACTTAGCAGCAGCAGCAGCAGCAGTTAATAGAAGTAATCAACACTTTCCGCGCCGACCAGACGATCCTAGGTCACGCAGTTCAACTCACGCAGGTACACGCGCCCCACCCACCCCGGAGCCGGTCCATACACGCTTTACAAGTACACACACAGGTGCAGAAGGCAAAGCTCTGATTGGCCGAGCGTCACGGGACGCGCACGCAGAGGCCCCTTCGGAGCATGCGCGGGAAATTAGACGCAGGCGCGGCGCCCCTGGCGCATGCTCAGTATGCCTCGGTCGCAGCTTGGGCGCCGGCGCGGGGTCGCGAAGTGCCGGCCGCCCCGCCACTGTCCGGCATGAAGGGCTGGGGTCTCGCAGCTCTCTCCTCCCCGCTCCAGCGCCATGGAATGCCTGCGGAGCCTGACCCAGCTCCTGCCCCGTGCGGTGGGGCTGCCCCGGCGTACCCTGTGTGCTCTGGCCTTGGGCCTGACCCCCGGCACTCGCCCCGTCGTCGCCTACGGCCGCGCCACCGAATTGCTCGGAAGGAGGCGGGCCGCGCCGCTGTGCTGGTCCCGCCGGCTCCCAGTGACAGGTACCGTTGTCCCTGCCCTGCAGTCCCGGGACGCCAGGCTTGCGGTGATCCCAGGGCCAGACCCGACCGCCCGAGCCCACGTGGCTGTGGCTGCCTGCCCCGCGGCCTGCTCAGTCCTCGGCCTCTGGGTCGGCCCTGGGCGCCAAGGGCCTGCCCTCTTGCACAGGTCTGCGGGAGGAGCTGTGTGCACCAGCTCCGAACTCGACTGAGCACCGTCCCCTGGGCCCTGCTAGAGTCCCGCCAGCCCTCTGTCCTCCCCACCGGTCCAGCTGCAAACAGGGCTGAGTGCGCTTGTGAGGTTTTTGAGAGTTTCGCCCCCATCCATCGTAATAGTGCTGAAACCAAGATTAGGCTTATCTACCTGGAATGTTTTTTATAAGTACTTCTCCTGTCTGTCTCTTTCTTTTGAACGGACACATTTAGACATTTGTCCAGTTGCTCAGGAAAAGGATAGTGAGGCTGAAGACTTCAGAAACTGCTTCTGAGAAAGATCTGACTTTTCTTCAAGTACTGTATAACCAGATAGAAGGGGATGGAGGTAGAAGTCTGAGGTGTTCCCCCCTCCCCCCCAAATGATAAACCACGATGCTACCTTGACATTTTCAGAAATGTGACAATGTGGGTGCTGATGCTAAGTCGCTTCAGTCATGTCTGACTCTGTGCAACCCCATAGACGGCAGCCCACGAGGCTCCCCCATCCCTGGGATTCTCCAGGCAAGAACACTGGAGTGGGTTGCCATTTCCTTCTCCAATGCATGAAAGTGAAAAGTGAAAGTGAAGTCGCTCAGTCGTGTCTGACTCCTAGCGACCCCATGGACTACAGCCCACCAGGCACTCCGTCCATGGGATTTTCCAGGCAAGAGTACTGAAGTGGGGTGCCATTGCCTTCTCCGAATGTGGGTGCTAATACTGCTCAAAAACCCAAGTCATGTATGGCTTCTCAAAAATGTTCTCAAACAAGTTTTCGCGATTGTACTCTAAAAACGCTCCTGAAGTAGCTCACTATCTCCACCTGCTTCCTCATGCTCATTAGGAGAGTCTTTCCAAATTGGGTTACATTTCACAGTCCCTTCCTTTGGTAACTGCCTGAGAAACCAGGCTTAGCCGATCTAACCTTTTAGGACAAGCATTGAGATTCAGAATCTCCCTCTGATACCTTAGGGTGAACGATGTCAGATTTGTGATCTCTGAAGAAGATTTAGTTTTGGGATCAGAGACCAGGCTTGACCCCTCAGGGCTCTTGTGTGGCAGTTTTATTAAAGTGAAAAAGAGACAGAGAAAGCTGACATAGACATCAGAAAGGGGCAAAGAGTGCCCCATTTGCTAGTCTTAGCAAGGGAGCTGTATACTGTTTTAATTCATTATTACAATAAGTCAAAAGACTGTCTCAAGGTTGTAAAGATCTTACCAGACCCACTCCCACAATTTACATTTTACGATAACGGGATTCAGTTCAGTTGCTCAGTCGTGTGGGACTCTTCGGGACCAATGGACTGCAGCATGCCAGGCCTCCCTGTCCATCACCAACTCCCGGAGTTCACTCAAACTCATGTCCATTGAGTCAGTGATGCCATCCAACTATCTCATCCTCTGTTGTCCCCTTCTCCTGCCTTCAGTCTTTCCCAGCATCAGGGTCTTTTCAAATGAGTTGGTTCTTCACATCAAAGGTGGCCAAAGTATTGGAGTTTCAGCTTCAGTATTAGTCGTTCCAATGAATATTCAGGACTGATTTCCTTTAGGATGGACTGGTTGGAATAACAGGATTAGAATTTAACAATAGAAAGATCTTACCAGACCCACTCCCATAATATACGTTTTAAGATAAAAGTATTAGTCAGAAGGTTTTCAGGAAGAAGAAACTGTCCTCAAGCAGGATATGTTGTTGTTATATAATCCTTAGTACAGAGCTTAAACTGAGTTGTTTTGTTTTGTAATCATCAGTTCCAGGCTTAAAGAAAAAAAATGTTTTATGTGACTAATACTAAGGAATGTAGAGCAGAAAAAAAAGACCTTTGTCCTTTCCTCCTCCTTGAGAACTCCAGACCCCTATCTCCTCTTCAGGAACCCCAGACCTGTCTCTCCTCCTTGGGGACCGTGGACTTCTTATCAATCTCCCTAGAAATTGACTTTCTCACCTCAGGTAACACTTGATCTAACTTGTGATGTATTAGCAAATGCTGATTTGTGGCGCTGTAACTTTTAGTCTATCTATCAGATCTAGTCCCTTAAATCTATTTCTCACTTGTATAATCATAAGGGATTTGATTTAGGTCATACCTGAATGGCCTAGTGGTTTTCCCTACTTTCTTCAATTTAAGTCTATATTTGGCAATAAGGAGTTCATGATCTGAGCCACAGTCAGCTCTTGGTTTTGTTTTTGTTGACTGTATAGAGCTTCTCCATCTTTGGCTGCAAAGAATATAATCAATCTGATTTCGGTGTTGACCATCTGGTGATGTCCATGTGTAGAGTCTTCTCTTGTGTTGTTGGAAGAGGGTGTTTGCTATGACCAGTGCATTTTCTTGGCAAAACTCTATTAGTCTTTGCCCTGCTTCATTCCATATTCCAAGGCCAAATTTGCCTGTTACTCCAGGTGTTTTTCTTGACTTCCTACTTTTGCATTCCAGTCCTCTGTAATGAAAAGGACATCTTTCTTGGGTGTTAGTTCTAAAAGGTCTTGTAGGTCTTCATAGAACCGTTCAACTTCAGCTTCTTCAGCATTACTAGTTGGGGCATAGACTTGGATTACTGTGATACTGAATGGTTTGCCTTGGAAACGAACAGAGATAATTCTGTCATTTTTGAGATTGCATCCAAGTACTGCATTTTGGACTGTTTTGTTGACCATGATGGCTACTCCATTTCTTCTAAGGGATTCCTGCCCACAGTAGTAGATATAATGGTCATCTGAATTAAATTCACCCAGAGGAATTGGGGGCAGGAGGAGAAGGGGACAACAGAGGATGAGATGGCTGGATGGCATCACTGACTCGATGGACGTGAGTCTGAGTGAACTCCGGGAGTTGGTGATGGACAGGGAGGCCTGGAGTGCTACGATTCATGGGGTCGCAAAGAGTTGGACGCGACTGAACTGAACTGAACTTTTATTCAGCTGACCCTCATAAGGTGGTTTGTACAGGGGAACCAACAAACCTCAGGTGGTAACAAATTATGTCTTTGAATGTATAGGAAAGAATAAGATCAGAAATGAGAATATAGCTTCATATTCTATGGATAGGAATTCTGCCCATGCTTCTTGTGTTTAGTACTGTGAACAGGGTCCTTTCTCAGGCATTAAATTTACTTGGTTATACTTGAGAGCTTTTCTTCAACTTAGTCTAATCACATTTTCAGGTAAAGGTTTGCCTTTATTCCAGTTCACCGGGGTCTTTATTCCAGTGCAGTGAAATATTTCACAAGTATTCACTCTAAAGTATATCAGTGGATGTAGAAAATGGACTTGTGAAAATGCTGGGTAAGGAGAGGGTGGGATGAATTGAGAGAGGAGCATCGACGTATACACACCATGTGTAAAATGCATAGTTAGTGGGGAGCTGCTGTATAGCACAGGGAGCTCAGCTCGGTGTTCTGTGATGACCGAAAGGGGTGGGACCGGGGCAGGGAGGCTCAAGAGGGAAGGGATGGATATGTACACATAGCTGATTCACCTACAGCAGAAACCAAGACAACATTGTGAAGCAGTTATGCTCCCATTTTTAAAAATAATTAAAAAAGCATATCAGTGGGGAAGAAATTAAATATAGAGTTAAAATCTGTAGGTGTCATAATTTATAGATTAATCAAATAGTCCTGATATTTGAAATGCTGAGAGGTCAGGTAGTTCTTGGAATGTATGTTTTCTAAACTATGTCTTCCAATGTAACTTTCATGAAAAACCCTTCTACATTGTATGAAAAGGAATAGGCGTTTTACTTTCATCTCAGAACATTGTTAACACATTTGATGTCCAACTACAAGATATAATAATTAGAAAGGAAAAGGGGCGATTGGAATCCATAAATTTTTCTAATGCCTCACCTAAACTATTACTTTTTAAAAACCATGTTTTGCCAAACCTAACATCAGATCAGATCAGTCGCTCAGTCGTATCCGACTCTTTGCGACCCCATGAATCGTAGCACGCCAGGCCTCCCTGTCCATCACCAACTCCTGGAGTTCACTCAGACTCACGTCCATCGAGTCAGTGATGCCATCCAGCCATCTCACCCTCTGTCGTCCCCTTCTCCTCCTGCCCCCAGTCCCTCCCAGCATCAGAGTCTTTGCCAATGAGTCAACTCTTCACATGAGGTGGCCAAAGTACTGGAGTTTCAGCTAAATGTTAAAAGTGTTTCTTATTTTCCTTCTGGGAAAAAAATTCAAAACATAGTGAAATAGTTTGAAGACCTCTACAGACTATGAGAGTTGTATCTTAGCTATATGTGAAAACCAATCGTATGCTCACAAGGAATTCTCTAATTCACTCTTCAGGTGAAATTTACCGGAATAGAACTTCGGATGTGTCTCAAGCCACTTTAGCCAGTGTATCCCCGGTGTTCACTGTGGTGAGTATGTGTGATCCATTTGATGACTTACAGAGAGTACGTACTTATTAAGTTAACTGGGCTGGACTGATCAGCCATGAAACTACTTACTTAGTTTCATAATGTATAAGTCATTGTCTTTTGTTTAGCCAATGACTTGAGTGCCAGCTAGATTTGCTGCATAGCACTCTTGAGTCTTTGCTAATATCTGCAGAGCTTGTCTTAGTACTAGAACGAGTGGCTCAAATCACAATTCAGAGCTTCCTAGTTGAAACTCAAGATTTCTCCAGAAATCTGTTCAGAAGTCCTTGAAGGCTATTAGCCACAAAATGGCTTGAACCTGTGCTATGCAACATAATACATGCAGAAGCATTTTGGAGGCAGCACAGGGTATTACTTAAAACTGCAAGCTTTGTTGGATCTTGATCTCTGCAACGTTCTCTAGAATGGTTCAGAGAAAAAAATTGAATAAAACAACATAAATGGTGTGTATCTACACACATATTTAGAGAGAGAAAAATAAGGCCATTGGGGCACATATTAACAAAGGGAGACTCTAGGTCAAGGTTACATGGAAATTGGTTGTAATATTCTTGTAACATTTTTGTAGGCTTTTAATTTTTTTAAATCTTAATTTTTAGAGAAAGTGCTTGCTCTGAGCCGGAGTTTGTAAATTCAGATCTCAACTGTGTCTCTTACTAACTAGACGGACTTGGACAAGTTACAATAATATCTTTGTGCCTTGGTTTTCTCATCTGTATAGGCTGGGAAAGATTGAGGGCAGGAGGAGAAGGGGATGACAGAGCATGAGATGGTTGGATGGCATCATCAACTCAGTGGACATGGGTTTGGGTGGACTCCGGGAGTTGGTGATGGACAGGGAGGCCGGCGTGCTGCGGTTCATGGGGTCGCAGGGAGTCAGACACGACTGAGCGACTGAACTGAAACTAGGAGTAATAGTACCTACCTTGTAGAATTATGAGATTTAAATGAATTTAAATATGTAAAACCCTTAAAAATAATACCTCACACATGGTAAGCGTTCAGTGTATATATTAGCCATTATATATTGTCATTATTATTTAGGCTTTTTAACATAGCTTTTCTTTATGAACTATACAGAACAAGACAACTCCCAGAACTGCATGGAGAAATTGTCACTGTTATTCACTCTTCTGGGAGTTAGCCAGTTTAATTAATTAAACAATACAAAGTCAGATGTTAACATTGAAAGAAGGTTCTTTGCAGGTGAACTCATTGTCTACCAAGAACACTTAAAATCAGTTGATGCTATTTGAAATAATGTGAGTTCCTTTACAAGGTAAACATTTTTTAAAAAACCAGTTTGTATGATCTCATTTTTTAATTAAAAAATCCCATTAAAAATGATACAGATAAATACAAAGATGCAAAAATTTTCATCATACATTGTTCAGTTGAAAGGAGAGGAGAGACTGCAAGGAAGTGTATGTAGCGTGAATGTATTTAGTAAGAATAAGTCTGGAAGGGCATTTAGTAAAATATTAGCATGGTTTTCTCTAAAATTTGTGACCAAATAGTTTTATTTGCGAATTTTCTGCAGCAGATGTATGTATTTGAAATAAGCTTAAGGAGGAAAGCTAGTATATATTACACAAAACAAAACTTTCCTTGATGTAGGTTTCCCTTTAACTCTGATGTTTTATGGTACTTATATATTCCTATTGATGTTATCTTTGCTCACAAGAAGCGAGCTGAAATATACTATGCAGTTTTATTGTGGTATTATTAACATAGCATTCATATTTAGGACTTTTGTCTTAGAGTGTGTCTTCTGAAAATACATATTTAAATAGTAATTAATGAAGCCCAGCACACAGTGATTCATTTAACATTATTTTGACATCTTCAGACTTGACTTGTGGACAAGTGTTACAGGAAAATGTTCCCTCTGCTTTATAGGAAGTAAATACAGTTTCTGCATTGTGTCCTCTCTGCACTATCAGAAGAGGTCTTTTCTGTAAATATTTATTGATTCTGCAGCACCCACCAGAGAGACCTCTTAGCATCCCACAGATATTAATACTTAGATTCTCAAGATAAGCCACGTTTGGTCCCAGTCTATTTAGAAAGCAAAAGGATAGGAAATTCACAAGGGCAGTATTTGGTGTTTTCTCTTCAAAAGAAGTCCTTCCAGCCATCCAGGGGGTGCTGTGGCCCCCTGTGTGACGCTCAGTACGAGGAGAGGATATTCTCAAAGGTGGGTGCGAGATCCACCTTGGCTTAGACCCCCTGAGGCCCTCTAGTGCCAGTATCTCTTGTCACTATCCCAGGGGCACATCCCAGGCTCCTGCAAGGAGCAGTCAGTTCCAAGAGCCACTGTCTTCGGCAAAGGCAGAACTGTGGCTCCCCTCCAGGTATCACGATCCATTCCCAGTCTCTCCAGTGCAGCCTGTTGAGCAGTGATGGGGCATTGTTACCATGAACGATATGGCCTAGTAACACAGCTGACACTCCTTTATCAGATCTTCTGAGGAACCAAGGTAGATGGTTAATCCAAGGTCAGATTTGTCCTGGCAAAGTAAAGGGGACTTTTTGTTTTAATCCTGAACTCATAACTGAATTTAACTTAAGAACAGCAGATATAGTTTATATCTTCATTATTTTAGAGTTATTTTCATCATACCATATGATATGATACCACAAATCATGTGCTGATATGGGAGAAAATAATGCTTTTATTATCTGTCTCCAGACAAAATTTGACAAAGAAGGAAAGGTGACTTCTTTTGGTGAGTATCTGTAATTTTCTTTTAAATCAACCCACTGGAAGTAAAGAAACTATTATATTTTGAGTAGAATATTGTTTGCCTATATGGATGTGTTGAAGATGATCTTTCTTAAGCATTTGTCCATTAGGCCTAATTACTGGCAGCATTTGACCTGTACTGTAATTTTTGGGGGTTGGGGGTGGGGGCTTAGAAGCCACTCACTCTAACAGAATGTTAAAGGAAGAGTTTTGGCTGGTATGCAGCCAAGAGAAAAACACTTTTCCCTCTTGTTTCTCTTCATTAGTCTCCCTTTCACTGCCCTGGTCCTCATGTTCATTTCCTCCTGCGCCATGTTGAAGGCAGAATCGAGTAATACCACTGCCGTTGCAGTTGCAGTGGGTGACAGCAGACAGGAGGGACAGGGAACTGGATGATAGTTATTGAAGCTCTGCCAGCCATGGCTCTTGTGGACGGTTACTTTTTAAAATGAAACTCAGCATTACTTTACTGTCTGACCTCAGGTGCAGGTTTGGGTCTCCCTGTCCTTCCTACCCTGTAGTCCTGTTCCTACTGTTGCTGAAATCCTAGTGGGGTATATTGGATATTTTTTGGCTCAGTATCACCTCAAAAAGTTGTTCTACTTAGAGCTCTATCACAGGTGTGGCTTGATACTATAAGAATAGATGCTCCCATTACCAGCATGATTTCTTGAGTTTCTTCATCTATTTTGCCTTTTCTTAGGTGATAAATTTAGTTTTCAGGTAGGAGAATCTAGTGATTTTATTTTCTCATTTTGTATTAGTCTAAGAACAAAGACAATTGGACTATCTGTTCATAGATTTAAAATACTGAACTTAATAATGTAGTAAGGAAAAAATAGAAAATGTAGTTCTGTACAGTTCATATTTAAAAATCCATGCATCTAGAGCTAGGAATTGTTACTGTAAGTTCTAATGATATATAACTATGGTTTTTATACTGGTCCCAAGGGGTGTCTCTAAGTGCAGAGAAATTTTAGGAAGTATGGTTAAGAGAAGAAAAGAAAAATTAGTTTGACTAGATTTAGCCTGAATATGTTTTTGAGGTAGAAATGGGTGTTAAAAAAGACCCATTTTGATTACTTAGCCATTAAAAAGAATGAAATAATGGCATTTGCAGCAACATGGATATAGAGATTGTCATACTGAGTTAAGTAAGTCAGACAGAAAAGGAGAATTATCGTGTGATATCCTTTATATGTGGACTCTAAAAAGAAAAGATACAAATGAACTTACAAAATAAAGACTCACAGACTTAAAGAACAAACTTACGGTTGTAGGGGGAGTGGGGAAAGTCAGGGGAAGGGATAATTAGGGAGTTTGGGATGAACATGTACACACTGCTATATTTAAAATGGATAACCAACAAGGACCCACCATATAGCATATGGAACTCTGCTCAGTGTTATGTGGCAGCCTGGATGGGAGGGGAGTTTGGGGGAGAATGGATACATGTGTATCTATATGGCTGAGTCCCTTCACTCTTCACCTGAAATTGTCACAACATTGTTAATTGGCTATACCCCAATGCAAAATTAAAAGTAAAAAAAAAGTGCAGTGGCATAAATTGCAAAAAAAAGCAAAAAGACCCATTTTAGCTCTTGTTTCTGGTAGTAATAGAAGATTATCTCAATGGTGTTGAGAGGGGTACTCTGACATAAAAATCTAAACTTTTTGGTTCATAAGTTTACCCACTCTTTTTATTGAACACATTTCTTTTTTAGAAAGGAAGAAAACTGACTTATATCAAGAATTAGGTCTTCAAGCCAGAGATTTGAGGTTTCAGCATTTAATGAGCATCACAACCAGAAACAATAGGATTATCATGCGAATGGAGGTAAAGGATTTTATTTCATTTATATTTCTCCCCTGCAGTCTTAAAGTTCCTTCCTCACTATCTTGATCAGTAGTTTAAAAGTAATTTGTAATAAAAAAATAGATGTGTGAAACTATTGTGTAATATAACGTGGTGTTAGGAGTAGAACTCCTTTTACGTGAATTGTATACCTGTGCTCAGCAGGTGTAGCACTGCTCTGTTAATAATGGAAAAGGTCTGACTGCGGTCTCCTTTCTCACTGTTTGAATTTAGTCTCTAGTTTCTGAAATAAGAGAAAGATTCTTGATTTATACCAGACTTTTTCAGTCATATACAGTATATATGTAATTGCATTGTAACTTCAGCTACTAAGAATATATTCTGGTTTTCAAAATAGCCTAGAAATAGCCTTTATATTTTATCATCTTTTGTTTTTTAAATATTTGTTTATTTGACTGCTGGATGTTAGTTGCTGCATGTGGGATCTAGTTCCCTGACCCGGGATTGAACTGGGGGCCCCCTGCATTGGGAGCACAGAATCTTAGCCACTGGACCACCAGGAAAGTCCCTAAAGTTTATAACTAGCATCTTTCAAAACTTTTTAAAAAGTGCCTCTTTAATAGAGAAGTATGTGATAAAGCAAACTATTTTATAATATAACATGTTAGGAGTAGAACTCATTTTACATGGATTATAGAAGAACGTTAATATAGCATCTAATTGGTATGTGTATAGGTATTCACTGTATAATTTTTCAACTTTTCTGAATAAAAATGTTCATATTACAGTTGACCTTTGAGCCTCATGGGGGTGGGGGCACCGAACCTCCAAGCAGTAAAAAATACATGTATACGTTAGAGTTCCTCCATCCCTGCTGTCCTCAGATTCAGCCACCGCAGATCATGTATTTGTGTGGTATTTACTGCTGAAAAACATCTGCATGTAAAGTGACCCAAACAGAATATGTTAGCCTTTCTCTTCAGAATAAATTTTTAACTTCATAGTGTTCTAAATTAGAGCACTAAGGCTACATTTTATCTTTATGATTTCAAATTAGCCTAGTATGTTTTGGTGATATTTTAAAAAGGAAACTTCCGCACTTCAGCCAAACCAATCATGATTAAACTAATATTTTCTAAAAGTCTGCTGAATGCTTGACTTTTAAAAAGACCTTCTCTTGTTTCCTTTGTTCTCTATATTTCTCTTGATTTCCTGGAAATCCTAGTAAATGCATAATTTGCTTAATTCTAGTTCTGTTGAGAGTGAGTTAGAGGTATTAAGACTTGCATTTATTTTAGGCTTCCTTTCTTTAAAAAAAAAATCTTGGTTTTTTGTTTTTGTTGATTTGTTTTTGAAAAACCAAATGAACAGTGATTTGATTTAGGCTTAGTCCAAAATTAATAGAGTATTGGGACTTCCTGGTGATCCAGTGGCTAAGATTCCTTGCTCCCAATGCAGGGCCTGGGTTCGATCCCTGGTCAGGGAACGAGGTCCCACGTGCTGCAGCTAAGACTCAGTGCAGCCAAATAAATAGTTTTTAAAAATTAATGGAGTATTAAATCCTAAATATTTTATGACTGTTACTTTTCCTCTACAACTTACATATATGCCTGTGTACATATATCTATCTACAGATATGTGTGCGTGTGTGTGTCTGTGTATATATATATATATTTTTTTTTTTTTTTTTAAACAGTATTTGAAAGCTGTGATAACTCCGGAGTGTCTTCTGATACTAGATTATCGTAATTTAAATTTGGAACAGTGGCTTTTCCGGGAACTCCCTTCACAGTTGGCTGGAGAGGGTCAACTTGTCACATACCCTTTACCTTTTGAGTTTAGAGCTATAGAAGCACTCTTGCAATATCGGGTAAGCCTGTGTTTGTCTAGCTTCTTGAATGTTTCCTGATTTTACAGTGCTATGGAGGAGGAAGACACTCTGGTTTTTTCTTTTTTTGGCTGTGCTGGGTCTTTGTTGCTGTGTGGGCTTTTCTCTAGTTGTAGCAAGCGGGGCCTTCTCTCTAGCTGTGGTGCACAGGCTTCTAATTGCCGTGGCTTCTCTTGTTGCTCAGGGTTTCCCTGGTGGCTCAGATGGTAAAGAATCTGCCTGCAACGCAGGAGACTTGGGTTCGATACCTGGGTCGGGAAGATCCCCTGGAGAAGGAAATGGCTATCCACTCCAGTATTCTTTCCTAGGAAATCTTATGGACAGAGGAGTCTGGTGGGCTACAGTCCATGGGATTGCAGAGTCGGACATGACTTAGCCACTAAACAAGACTCTTGTTTCTGAGCACAGGCTCCAGAGTGCTAGGGCTTCAGTATCAGTAATTGTGACTCCTGGGCTCAGTAGTTATGACTCCTGGGCTCTAGAGAACAGGCTCAGCAGTTGTGGTGCACAGGCTGAGTTGCCTCCCAGCATATAGGATCTTCCCAGCTCTGGGATCAAACCCATGTCTCCTGCATTGGCAGGTGGATTCTTTACGATTGAGCCACCAGGGAAGCACTGGTATTGTTTTAATGGCACTTGCCGTAACCACACCCTCCCCCCAGATAGAAGCATCTCAGGGTCTTATATGCGGAAAGTACTTAATTCTTAAACTTTATGACTCAAATAGATCTAAAGTCTCTAGGTATAGCATACAGAGTCTCTTTAACAGTCATGTTATGACATTGAGTGAAACACATCTCAGGTTGTCTATCCTGACATCCTGTTTAAGGATGCTAATTCAAAATACTTATCTTAAATATATAAATGAACATACCAAAAGGTTTTAGCTGTATGCCATTTTATTCTCTAACTAAATTGTATGTTGGGTAACTGTTTACACATGATAAAGTGAAGTGAAGTCACTCAGTCTTGTCCAACTCTTTGTGACCCAATGGACTGTAGCCCACCAGGCTTCTCCATGCATGGAATTTTCTAGGCAAGAATACTGGAGTGGGTTGCCATTTCCTTCTCCAGGGGATCTTCCCGACCCAGGGATCGAACCTGGGTCTCCCGCAATTCGGGCAGACGCTTTACCGTCTGAGCCACCAGGGAAGTCCTACACATGATAAATATAATACAAATATTTCATCAGATCATTCTGATACTTACCAACCATTCTTTGTACAATCCTTTGTCGAGGTAGCTAAATGATGCCTCTGTTTGAGACCTAGTTTGACGTAGGAATTGTGTACACTTCTCACAGCGCTTGTATTGATAATCACTGAGGGTCTGGGGATCCTGTCAAGCTCCAAACAAGGATGGTCACTGCTTTCTTGGCTGTGACAAATCTTTCATCATCTATTCTTCCCCCATCAGTCAGGATAGTACTGTTCAGGACCTGGCTACAAGCAAGAGCCAGTGCCATGAGCATCCTAACCAGAGTGGGAGAAGAGGAGAGAAGAGGGGAGAGTAAAGGGGGCATGAGGTGGGTGGGGGGTTGGTGGTACCTGGCACCCTTCTCTTTGTCTGCCTTGCTCTATTGAGGTAGTAGGAGATGGCTCCATTCCTTACTGGGGTTAATGAGGCAATAGCACCGGCTAGTACCAGCCATGGAGAAGGCAATAGCATCCCACTCCAGTACTCTTGCCTGGAAAATCCCATGGATGGAGGAGCCTGGTAGGCTGCAGTCCATGGGGTCGCTGAGGGTCAGACACGACTGAGCAACTTCACTTTCACTTTTCACTTTCATGCATTGGAGAAGGAAATGGCAACCCACTCCAGTGTTCTTGCCTGGAGAATCCCAGGGACGGGGGAGCCTGGTGGGCTGCCGTCTATGGGGTCACACAGAGTCGGACACAACTGAAGTGACTTAGCAGCAGCAGCAGTATCAGCCAGTGAGATGGTGGCTAGTTGAAGCCTACTCAGTAAGCAGGGAAATAATAGAAAGAAAGGAATGAAGGTACATGAACAGTGGTCAGCGGTGAAGCTACGCAGACTGAGTCAGCTCTCAGGAGCCCATGCTGGGGTGGAGAGTGTGTTGGAATTTACACTATTAATTAATTTCACTACTTAATTCAGCTACTGTTATGCTGTGTACTAACAGTTATTGGAAGTATTTTAATATTTTAACAGTATTTCTATATCATGGAGAAGGGCAACCCACTCCACTATTCTTGCCTGGAAAATCCCATGGACAGAGGGCTGTGGTCCGTAGGGTTGCCGAGAGTCTAACACAACTGAAGCGACTTAGCGTGCACATAAACATGTCTGTATCAGTGCATACCTGCTGATTAATCCTGCTGTGCCTATATTAACATGAATAATAAATATACATCCGACTTTTCAACTTTACTTTTTAGAGTTTAAGATATGTTTTGTTTTTTAAGAGCTTTTTTATTTTTTCCAAAAGAACTTTATTCATAGGAGTTTTGAACTACATCCTATTCTGTTACAAAGAACATAGGTGTTGTTTACCAGATGTGAAGTTCGTTTTAACCAGGGAATGGCAGCTTTTCTTTTAATCACTCTTCCATTCCTTTCATACTAAGTGTCTATAGGGGGAGGACTCTTACAGGAATTAATTTCCTGTCACCCAAATGGGAGCCTGGCAACAACATTATGCATGATTATCTTTTAACCTAGGAGATCCAGTTTTTTAATCATCTGGGATAGGCATTCCGACAGTAACCATGTTCTGAAATGTTACCAGCCTTCCTAGCTGTTTTCGATTTCTGTATTTAATCAGAGGATTCACTGACCCCGAGTATTCTAAAAAGATTGTTTTAATTCTTATGAAAGGTCATGTTGTTATCTAGATCAACACCCTTCAGGGGAAACTTAGCGTTTTACAACCACTGATCCTTGAGACGTTGGACGCTTTAGTGGATCCCAAACATTCTTCCGTAGACAGAAGCAAACTGCACATCTTGCTACAAAATGGCAAAAGGTAAATATGGGTGATTTACCAAGTTGGGAATTAGACACAGATGTCTTAAACTTCTCTTTCAGTAGTCTTAAGAGTGAAATGTTTAATGTAAATTCAGGTCCAAAATTAGTGTAATTATTAACTATCTTAAAAATACCAACTAGTCTTGCAAATGGTAATGACATTATTTACTTTGAAACTTACTCTCAAGGCCTTCATTGCCATATCTGGTTTTCATTATTGTTAAAAATCTGTCTTTCATAACTTTTAAGTAGGAAAGTAGCCTAGGTGGGAAGTTGAGCTAAAGGAGGAACACAAACTAATGTTTATTGAAAAGCTGTTTTCAATGAAATGCTGTATCTGTCTCTTTTATATGTGTGATCTCATCTCAACCTGTCATCAGTCAGGTGACAGGTCACCATGTCATCGACATGGTCCTCATTTTGAAGATAAGAAAATCGAGGTCTAAGTAACTTGTCTAAACTTTAAGAGCTACTAAATGACAGGTCTATATTCAAATCGTATTTTTTTTCCCTCCAAAGTTCATGAGGTTTTTGTTTGTTGATGATAATGCATTCCAGAATTTAATATATTAATTTGTATTACAGATTGAATGATCAGTCCCTCAGGATTTGTACCCCCTAAAATCCCTTCAAGAGTTAACAGTTAAAATTCCTGAGTCAATTTTTTGTCCAAAAATATTAGGATGTTCTTATCAAATAAAAGTAAATGGTCTCTTCTTGTATTATCACTGCCATAATTAAGAATAAAAGTAAATTTCTGGCCCCAAAAGCTTACATCACAGTGGTTGTATGTTTCTGAGATAAAGAACATATGCTGAAAATTATATTGTTGTTTAATTTTATCACTTAATATATTAACAGTCTTGTATTGGGAATTGATTCTCAAACTGCGTAGTAAATACCAAAAATTTTTTACAAGTCAGTGTTTATCATGAATGTATAAGGGAGTCTGCTTGATAAGACATTAGAAAGGTACTACTCCTGTAGGGAAATTTTTTTACGGGTTTATGTTATTGATCATTTCTATACAATTATTCTTACAGCCTGTCAGAGTTAGAAACAGATATTAAAATCTTCAAAGAGTCCATCTTAGAGATCTTGGATGAAGAAGAGCTGCTGGAAGACCTCTGTCTGACAAAGTGGAGTGACCCACAAGTCTTGTAAGTGAACAGTGATGCTTTGTTAGTTTTTCCCTTAGAATCAGTTGTCTTCTTCAGAGAACTTTTTATAAAGAAGAACATTTTTCTGGAATAGAGGGTGCACTTTTCATCCCCAGTTTCATTATTTCCTTTTCCGTATTGCATCTAACTGAATTTAATGAAGACTTATTAAGTGCTTGCTCTGTATACAACAACTATAAAGATAAACACGCCATTGCCTTTATCTTCAAATGCCTGACCAGCAGAGTGACATACACAGCTAACTGCTGGAGAGGTCAGCGGGAGAGATGGGGAAAAGGGTGGATGGAGTGCAGGGAGGCAAGTGAGACACTGGCACAGATTCTGTAAGTCTGGTTAATATAAAAACACTCACCTTACTGACCTTTCATCTCTTATGAACTTAAAAATCATGTATGCTTGTGTATATGCAAGTTTAAGTGCTGCCTTTTCGAATGTTTTTGTTCTTTGTGACTATCAGTATCAGAGATAATACAGGCACCTTTGTAATGTGCATAGTTTCTGTAGTGTGTACAGGTATTTTAATTGAGAGATTAGTTACCTATATCTTAATAGGGACGCAAAATAAAAAGGGCTTTATAACCCTTGATATTCTAACAGATAGATACAGTAGCAGAAACTCAAACACTTGAACCAGAGTGTTTCATTCCTGCTTATCCTCTTTGGTAGGATTGGGGTATAACTAAAGAGGGGGAAAAAACTATTAATTTTTTTTTTTACTGAAGTATAATTGGTTTACAGTTTTGTGCGAATTTGTGTTATACAGCAGAGTGACTCAGTTGCACACCTGTGTATATTCCTTTTTTAGATTCTCTTCCGTTGTGGTTTCTCCCAGGAGATCGGTTATAGTTCCCTGTTGTGTACAGTAGGGCCTGGTGTCAGCCATTCCATATGTAAGAGTTTGCATCCACTACAGACTCCCGGTCCAGCCCTCTCTGTCGCCTCCTCCCCCTTGGTAATCACAAGCCTGTTCTCTGTGTCTGTTTTGTGGATAGGTTCATTTATGCCACATTTTAGATTCCACGTGTAAACGATACCATGTATTTGTTTTTCTGACTTCACGTAGTATGATAATCTCTAGTTGTATCCACGTTGCTGCCAAAATGGCATTAGTTCATTCTTTTTATGGCTGAGAAGTATTCCATTGTACACACATACCACATCTTTATTCATCTGTCCGCAGACGTTGAGGTTGTTGCAATGTCTCGGCTGTTGTAAATAGTGCTGCTACACTATGCATATGCTACGTTGGAGTCCATATAGCTTTTTGAATTATAGCTTTGTCCAGGTATATGCCCTGGACTAGGATTGCTGGATTATACAGTAATTTTATTTTTAGTTTTCTATGGAATCCCCATAGAATACTGTTTTCCATAGTGGCCACACTAATTTTAGTTTTCTATGGAATCCCCATAGAATACTGTTTTCCATAGTGGCCACACTAATTTACTTCCCCACTAACAGAATAGGAGGATTCTCTTTTCTCCACACCCTCTCTAGCTTTTGCTATTTGTAGAGTTTCTGATGATGGCTGTTCTGACTAGTGTGAAGTGGTACCTCATTGTAGTTTTGATTTGTATTTCTCTAATAATTAGTGATGTTGAGCATCTTTTCATGTGCCTACTGGCCATTTCATGTCTTTGGAGAAATGTCTGTTAAGGTCTTCAGCCCATTTCTCGATTGGGTTATGTGGTTTTGGGTTTTTGTTGTTGTGTTGTATGAGCTGTTTGTATATTTTGAAAATTAAGCCCTTGTCAGTTGCATCATTTGCAAATATTTTCTTCCAGTCTGTAGGTTGTCTTTTGGGTTTTTTTTTTTTTTTAATTGTTCCTTTGGTGGCTCAGAGGTTAAAGCGTCTGCCTGGAATGTGGGAGACCCGGGTTCAATCCCTGGGTGGGAAGATCCCCTGGAGAAGGAAATGGCAACCCACTCCAGTACTCTTGCCTGGAGAATCCCATGGAAGAAGGAACCTGGTAGGCTACAGTCTGTGGGGTCACAAAGAGTCGGACACGACTGAGCAACTTCACTTTCACTTTTGCAGTGCAAAGCTTCTAAGTTTGCTTAGGTACCGCTTTTTTATCAATATTTCTGTTGCCTTGGGAGACTGACCTAAAAATACTGGTATGATTAACATCAGGTTATGTTTTGCTTTTGCTGTCTTATGTTTAATGATATCATGTCTTACGTTTGAAGTCTTTAAGCCATTTTGAGTTTATTTTTGTGTAGGGTGTGAGGGTGTATTCTAACTTCATTGTCTTACATGCAGCCGTCCAAATTTCCCAGCACTGCTTACTGAAGAGACTGTCTTTTTCCCGTTGTATATTCTTGCCTCCTTTGTCAAAGATTAATTGATGATAGGTGTGTGGGTTTGTTTCTGGGTTCTCTATTCTGTTCCATTGATCCCTAGTCTTCATTTTGTACCAGTTACCACATTGTTTTACTGTAGCTTCCTGGTATTGTCTGAGGTCTGAGAGAGTTTATGCCTCCTGTTTTGTTTCTGTTTCCTCGGGATTGCTTTGGCAGTTCTGGGCTTTTTATGGTTCCCTATAAATTTTTGGATTATTTATTCTAATTCTGTGAAAATGTCATGGGTAATTAGATAGGGATCTCATTAAATTTGTATATTACTTTGGGTAGTATTGCCATTTAAACAATATTCTTTCAATCCAAGAGCATGGAATATCTTTCCATTTCTTTGAATCCTCTTTAATTTTAACATTCCCTTTTCTGTATTTCATCGTTAGTGTAAAACTGATTTCTAAATGTTAATCTTATATTCTGCTACTTTGCCAAATTCATTTATAGATCTAGTAGGTTTATTTCCTGCAGTCCTTAAGGTTTTCTATGCATTTTCATGTCTTCTGCATATGATGGCAATTTTCTCTCTTCCTTTCCAATTTGAATACCTTTTCTTGCCATGGTTAGGACTTCCATTACTACACTGAATAGAAGTAGTAAGGGTGGGCCTCCTTGTTCTCTTATTCCAGATATAGTGGGAAGACTTTCAGCTTTTCACTGTTGAATATTATATTGGCTTTGGGTTTGTCATAAGTGGCTTTTACTGTGTTTTTATTATGAATGGATTGAATTTTGTCAGATGCTTTTTCTGTATCTGTTGAGACGATCATATGGTTTTTGACTTTTATTTACATGGTGTATTACATTGGGGACTCCCAGGTAGCACTAGTGGTAAAGAACCCACCTGCCAATGCAGAAGATGTAAGAGACTCAAGTTTGATTCCTGGGCTGAGAAAATCCCTTGAAAGGTATGACAACCCACTCCAGTATTCTTGCCCCGTGAATTCCCATGGACAGAGGAGCCTAGCAAGCTACAGTCCATGGGGTTGTAACTGACTGAGCACTGATTGATTGATTTTGCATATGTTGAAGCATCCTTGTGAATTTGTGATAAATCCCTCTTGGTTTTGGTACATGATCTTTTTTATATGTTGTTGGATTCAGTTTGCTAATATTTTGTTGAGAATTTTTATATCTATATTCATTGAAGGTATTTGCCCTATGGTTTTCTGTTTTGGTGGTATTTGTTTAGTTTTGTTATCAGGTGATTGATGGTGGCTTCATGGCAATCCACTCCGGTATTCTTGCCTGGAGAATTCCACGGACAGAGCATGGTGTCACAGAATCAGACACGACTGAGTGACTAACACACTTTCCTATTACTAGATAGAATGTCTTTGGGAGTGATCCCCCCTCTCCAGTCTTAGAATAGTTTAACAAGGATGAGTTTAAGAAGTTCTTTGTACGTTTGGAAGAATTCACCTGTAAAGCCACCTGGTCCTGTACTTTTGTTTGTAGGGAGTTTTTGTTTGTTTTTTTAAATTACAGATTCTATTTCACTTCTAGTGATCAGTCTGTTCAGATTATCTTGTCTCCTTGATTTAGTTTTGGTGGACTATATCTTTCTAGAAAGTTGTCCATTTCTTCTAAGTTGTCAAATTTGTTGGCATACAATTGTTCATAGTATTCTCTGAAGGGTTTTTTGTATTTCTGCAGTATCAGTTGAAATTTCTCCTTTTTCATTTCCTAATTTATTTGGATTCTATCTTTTTTCTTCTTGGTGAGACTGGCCAGAGGTTTGTCAATTTTATTTATCCTTTCAAAGACCCAGTTCTTGATTTTACTGAATTTTTTTTTTTAATTTTATTTATTTTGGGCTGTGCTGGGTCTTCATTGTTGCATGGACTTTCTCTGGTTCTGGCAAGTGGGGATTACTCCAGTAGCAGTGCACAGGCTTCTCATTGGAGTGACTTCTCCTATTTCGGAGCACAGGCTCCCAGGCACTCGGGACTTCAGCAGTTGCAGCTCCTGGGCTCTAGAGCACAGTTGTGGCATGCGGGTTTAGTTGCTCTGAAGCATGTGGGATCTTCCCAAACCAAGGATCAAACCCATGTTGTGTCTCCTACAGTGGGAGTTGGGTTCTTTACCACTGAGCCATGAGGGAAGCCTGGTGTTGGGGTGTTTTTTCTATTTTTTTTTAATCTCCGTTTATTTCCTTCCTGATCTTTATTATTTCCCTCCTACTGACTTAAGGTTTTGTTTTTTGTTTTTTTTCTGATTCTTTTAGGTGGTATGTTAGGTTGTTAATTTGAGATTTTTTTTCTTGTTTTTTGAGGGAGGTGTGTAATTTCCTTTTTGATTTCCTCATTGACCTGTTGGGTAGTAACATATGGATTTCTTTTCCTTTTGTTGATTTCTAGCTTCGTCCTGTTGTGAGGAAAAATGCTTGAAATAATTTCTTTACTCTTACGGTTGTTGAGGTTAGTTTTGTATCCTAGTATGTGGTCAGCCCTAGAGAATGCTCCATGTGCACTTGAAAAGAGTGTGTGTTCTGGGTGTTTTGGAAATAATGTCCTGAAAATACCAGTTAAGTCTTAACTGTTTTATCATTTAGGATCTCTGTTGCCTTAGTGATTTTTCTGTCTAGAGGATCTGCCCATTGATGTGAATGGGGTGATAAAGTCTTCTTATCAGTTTCTTCTTTTTTAGCTGTTAGTATTTTATGTGTTTGGGGCAATATATGTTGACAAGTGTAAAATCCTCTTCTTGTATTGATCCTTTTACCATTATATGTTTTCCTTCTTTTCCTTTATGGCTTTTGTTTTAATGTCTATATGTCTGGTAAGATTATTGTAACTCCTGTTTTCTTGTCATTTCCATTTGCATGAAATACGTTTTTCCTTCCGCTCACTCTGAATCTGTGTGTGTCCTTTGCCCTAAGGTGGCTGTCTTGTAGGCAGCATATCGTAGGCTCTTATTTGTTTATCCAGTTTGCCATTCTGTTTTGATTTGAGTGTTCAGTCCATTGACATTCAAAGTAGTTATTGATACTTACATATTTACTGCCAGTTTAAACCTTTTTTCCCAGTCTATTCTGTTTCCTTTTTGTTCCTTTGTCTTTCTCTGTTTTCTTTTTGTGGTTTGATGATTTCCTTTTCTCTTACCCTTGTATTCTCTTTGGTTTTTTTTTTAAACTATTGTATGTTTTTGATTTGTGGGTACCCTGTTTTTCAGGTATGTTAACCGTTTCCTATATCTGCTTGCTTTAGGCTGATAGTCATATTAGGCTCACACACATTCTAAAAAATAAGAATCCACATTTTCGTACTCTCCTTCCCCACATTTTATGATTTTGACGTCCTTTTTTACATCACGTCTTGTTTATCCTTTTACTGTTCCTTGTGTTTATCTTCCTTTCGTAAATAGGTTTTTTTCCTATTTGACCTCTATACTGGCTAACTTAAGTGATTTATTTTCCAACTGTGAGTTCCTCTTTACTGTATCTTTCTTTTCTATTTAGAGAAGACCTTTCAATATTTCTTTAAAATAGGTTTCATATTGCTGTATTCTTCATTTTTTGCTTATCTGAGAAATTCTTTATTTCCCCATCCTTAATGGTATTCTTGCTGGGTAGCGGACTTCGTGTTGCAGATTTTTCCCTTTTTAAACTTTGAACATAGTTTGCCACTCCCTTCTGGCTTGCATCATTTCTGTAGAGCAATCAACTGATAGCCTTCTGGCAGTTCCCTTGTAATTAACTCTGTCTTTCTCTTGCTACCTTTAGAATCCTCTCTAACTTCTGCTGTTTTTATAATATGTCTTGGTGTGGATTTGTTTCTTGTTTGGAACCCTCTGTGCTTTCTGTATCTGGATGTCTGATTCCTTCTTTAGGTTTGGATAGTTTTCAGCTATAATTTCATCACATTTTTCCAGCTACAGTTTCATCAAATACATATTTAATCCCCTTTTCTCCTTCTGGAATCACGTTTATGTGTAGATTGGCACACTTTATTCTGTTATCCCATTGGTCTCTTATATTGCTTTTTTTTTTTTCCAGTCTGGCTTTCTGTCTACTGCTTTGATTGGGTAATTTTCATGATGACACCTGAGCCTCAACACCCAGCCTCCACTTGTCCCATCGAAGGAACATCTGAGTCTGGGGAGTGCCAAGCACCCATACCAACCGACTATGTGGGTCTTTCCACTTTGCCCTCCACAAACCTGTTGCTGCGCTCTCTTCCAAGGCTCCCCACCTGCCTCTCCCCCATCCCAGCTGATCTCTCCACCAGTGAGGTGCCTTCCCCAGGGATGAAAACCTTTTCTTTTTCACTGTTCCCTCCCAGGAGCAGTCCCATCCAGTTCCCTTCTCTTTATCTTTTTCCCTTTTTCTTTTGTCCTACCCAGTTATGTGAAGGTTTTCTTACCGTTTTGGAAGTCTGAGATCTGCGGTGTTCAGTAGATGTTCCGCGAGAATTGTCCCAGGTGGATGTATCTTGATGTATTTGTGGGAGAACGTGAGAGCCACATACCGCTCCTCTGCTGTCTTGAGCTGTTTTGACTGTATTTACATTTTTCAGAACCAGTTTTCTTCCTCTATGGAAGTGATACTTTACATTTACCTTGGAAAGGACATGCTCATTATGTTTGTTTTTACTTTTTGGTTGTGTTTTACCTGATAGTGATCTGGACTTTGCACTAATTTGTCAGCATTCACATGTCTGGATTTTCCTGTAAATGGTAGTGTGTGTATTTGCATGAGTGTCCCTGGGTTCAGGGATGTGGAATACAGTAAAGCCTGTGTAGGGATAAACTCGTGTCCTTAACTTATCTGTGCCATGTTTAGGATCAGTTAGCAAAGCCACTCAGACTGGCCTCAATCACAATAATAGAAAAGGCAGAGGCTACTTTTTTGTGTGTGATACCTGAATTACTGTTGTTGTTCACTCACCAAGTTGTGTCTGACTCTGTTGTCACCCCATGAACTGCAGCATGCCAGGCTTCCCTGTCCTTCACTATCTGCCTGAGTTCACTCAAACCCATGTCCATCCAGTTGGTGATGCCATCCAACCATCCCATTCTCTGTCACCCCTTCTCCTTTTGCCCTCAATCTTTCCCAGCATCAGGGTCTTTTCCAGTGAATCAGGTCTTCGCATCAGGTGGCCAGAGGATTGGAGCTTCAGCTTCAGTATCAGTCCTTCCAATGAATATTCAGGGTTGATTTCATTTACAATTGGTTTGATCTCCTTGCAGTCCAAGGGACTCTCAAGAGTCTTCTCCAAGACCACATTTCAAAAGTGTCAATTCTTTAGCACTCCGCCTTCTTTATGGTCCAACTCTCACATCCACACATGACTACTGGAGAAACTATAGCTTTGACTGTTCAGAGTTTTGTCAGTAAAGTGATGTTTCTACTTTTTAATACATTGTCTAGGTTTGTCATAGCTTTTCCTCCAAGGAGCAAACGTCTTTTAATTTCAGACTGCAGTCACCATCCACAGTGATTGTGGAGCCCAAGAAAAGAAAATCTGTCACTGTTTCCATTTTCTCATCTGTTTGTTATGAAGTGATGAGACCGAATGCCGTGATCTTTGTTTTTTGAACATTGAGTTGTAAACCAACTTTTTCACTCTCCTGTTTCACTTTCATCGAGAGACTCTTTAGTTCCTCTTCACTTTCTGCCTTTAAAGTGCTATCATCTGCATATCTGTGGTTGTTGGTATTTCTCCCAGCAATCTTGATTCTTGCTTATGATTCTTCCAGCCCTGCATTTCACATGATGTACTCTGCCTAAAAGTTAAATAAGCAGATGACCGTAATACAGCCTTGATGTTCTCCTTTCACAATTTGGAACCAGTCTGTTGTTCCATGTCCATTTCTAACTGTTGCTTCTTGAGCTGCATACAGATTTCTCAGGAGGCAGGTAAGGTGATCTGACATTCCCATTCTCTTTAAGAATTTCCCACAGTTTGTTGTGATTCACACAGTCAAAGGCTTTAGCGTAGTCAGTGAAGCAGAAGTAGATGTTTTTCTGGAATTCTCTTACTTTTTCTGTGATCCAACGGATGTTGGCAATTTGATCTCTGGTTCTTTACCTTTTCTAAATCTATATGAAAGTTCTTGGTTCACATACTGTTGAAGGGTAGCTTGGAGGATTTTGAACATAATCATGCTAGCATGTGAAATGAGTGCAGTTGTATTGTAATTTGAACATTCTTTGGCATTGAAATGAAAACTGACCTTTTCCAGTTCTGTGGCCACTACTGAGTTTTCCAGATTTGCTGGCATATTGAGTGCAGCACTTTAACAGCATCATCTTTTAGGATTTGAGAGAGTTCACTTGGAATTCCATCACCTCCAGTAGCTTTGTAGTAATGCTTCCTAAGGCCTACTTGACTTCACACTCCAGCATGTCTGGCTCAGGTGAGTGACCACACACCATCATGGTTATCTGGGTTGTAAGATCTTTTTTATATAGTTCTTCTGTGTTTTGTTGCTATCTCTTCTTAATCAATGCTGCTTCTGTTGGGTCCTTTCCATTTCTGTGCTTTATTGTGCCCATCTTTGCATGAAATGTTCTATCTCTAATTTTCTTGAAGAAATCTCGTAGTCTTTCCCATTCTTTTGTTTTCCTCTATTTCTTTGCATTGTTCACTTAAGAAGGCTTTCTGTCTCTCCTTGATACTCTTTAGAACTCTGCATTCAGTTGGGTATATCTTTCCATTTCTCCTTTTTCTTTTGCTTCTTTTCTTTTCTCAGCTATTTGTAAGGCCTTCTCAGAAACCACTACACCTTCTTGCATTTTTCTTGGGGATGGTTTTGGTCACTAGGTCCTGTATAGATTCACGAACCTTTCTTTGTCCATAGTTTTTCAGGCACTCTGTCTACCAGATCTAATCCCTTGAATCTATTCGTCACTTCCACTGTATAATCGTAAGGGATTTGATTTAGGTCATACCTGAATGGCATAGTGGTTTTCCCTACTTAGTTTGAGCCTTAGCTGATTATCTGAGCCGTAGTCAATTCCAGGTCTTGTTTTTGCTGACTGTATAGTTTCTTCATCTTTGGCTGCAAAGAATAAATCATTCTGATTTCAGTATTGACCATCTGGTGATGTCCATGTGTTGAGTCATCTCTTGTGTTGTTGGAGGAGGGTGTTTGCTATGACCAGTTCATTCTCTTGGCAAAACTGTTAGCCTTTGCCCAGCTTCATTTTGTAATCTAGGACCATCTGAATTAAGTTTACCCTTTCCCGTCCATTTTAGTTCACTGATTGCTAAAATGTTGTTGTTCATTTTTGCCATCCCCTGTTTGGCCGTATCCAATTTACCATGATTCATGAACCTAACATTCCAGGTTCCTGTGCAATATTGTTCTTTATAGCATCAGACATTATTTACACCACCAGACACAACTGGGCATCATTTCCGCTTTGTCTCAGCCTCTTCATTCTTTCTGGAGCTAAGTCTCTGCTCTTCCCCAGTGGCATATTAGACACCTTCTGCCCTGGGGGGGCTCATCTTTCAATGTCATATCTTTTTGCCTTTTTATACTGTTCTTAGGATTCTCACTGCATGAATACTAAAGTGGTGTGCCGTTCCCTTCTCCAGTGGACCATGTTTTGTTAGGTCCTGACTAGCAAGAACATGCCCTCCATCTGTTCCACGTAGCCTGGCGCCCTGGTTGTCCCATTGCTGGTCCTCTTGAGTGTGTAAACCTTTACTGGCTGCTGGGTGTTGGTCAGCATACCGCCTGGGGACCTGGGCAAGATCCCTGAGTTGCTGGGAAGGGGGGCCCAGGAGCAGAGGGCTCCAGAGGGCTCCCTGGCCTCTCTGCTGCCGCTGGCCACCCTGGGGCCAATCTTCCACCCAGGAGCCACAAGGAGCCGAGGATAACTGAATATTGTATACTGATTCAGGAAGCTTTGTGGTACTAAATGTTTAACACATGTATCGAGGGCATGTTAGTCATGTGAACTCTTTTAATTAAAGTGAAAAGAGCAGCGCTGGGATTGACCATGCAGAGGAGATGGAGTTGCTGTTGGAAAACTACTACCGATTAGCTGAGGATCTTTCCAACGCAGCTCGGGAACTCAGGGCACTGATCGATGATTCACAGAGTATCATATTCATCAATCTGGACAGGTAAGAGGGTGTCATAGAAAACTATCCATGTTTTTTTAATAAAGTAGTTATTGCACAGTATAAAGTGTTTAAGGCTGGCTTTGTTTTTCCATTTTGGAAAGAATTATCCCATTTATCCCATCATTATCATTTATAACTACTACACGGGAGTGTCTTTTTAAGGTGTACGTTTAGCCCCTGTGATCTTTAATAGTGAATTTGTGGTGCTCGGTTGGTGGGCCCTTCTGATCTAAGCAGTTGTTCTCCTCCCCAGCCACCGTAATGTGATGATGAGGTTGAACCTACAGTTGACCATGGGAACCTTCTCCCTTTCACTCTTTGGGCTAATGGGAGTTGCTTTCGGAATGAATTTGGAATCTTCCCTTGAGGAGGTGAGAATGTATTATTTCAATAATCTAGGGATGGTTTTTAATGTTTTGAAGATCATTTCTTTTTCATGGATTTTGTTTTGTTTTCATTATTTACTTTACTCGGTCAGTTTTTAGCTGTGGCACTCGAAATCTTCATTTTTGCATGCTGGATCTTCTATTGTAGTGCATGGACTCTGTAGATCTGACTTGGAGGCTCCAGAGCGCATCAGCTCAGTAACTGAGACACACAGGCTTAGTTGCTCCAAGTCATGTGGGATCTTAGTTCCTGGACCAGGGATTGAACCCACGTACCCTGCATTGCACAGTGGATTCTTAACCCCTGGACTACTTTAATGGATTTTAAAAAGAAAGTTCTAACCTCTATAGTTGCTTATTGGGATAAAATATGTACTGTAAATCATTTGAAATTCAAACAGTATTGTTAGACCCTGTAATGTAGAATGGCCTAGGTTTGAACAAACCAGAGCCTGTGCTGGGATTCAGGAAACTGTCACATAGGGCAGTTTAGGACTACCTTATGTTTCTTATAACAGATAACTACACATGGGAGAGATTTGACAATAGTATTATACTGTGAGGCAGTGTTAATGAGGGATTTTTTTTTTTAACTTATATGTCAGGCAATGTGCCATGCAGTTGCATGCTTTGATTCAGTCATCAAAAGTCTGAAAATGAATGTATTTTCCCTGCTTTTTTTTTTTTCCTGAATATTTATAATTTTTATTTGTCAAAAACACTATGTGACTATGAATTTATACCCTCTATCAGTAATTCTCAATTTAGCCCTAAATATATGTATTACATATATATTTGCCTTGAGAAACAGGATCCATTATCCCTTATCTGACACCATTGGGGCAGATGAGCGCAGAATTCAGAATTTCTCAATTTAGAGTTTTGTATATTACTGCAGCACCTGTGCCTGATATTACTAACACTCCCCGCACAGCATCTCATAACCACATATAACATTTCTGCAGAGAAACTCATAAACATTCACACTAAGTAGGATAAATGAAGATCGCAGATAATCATTTTTGACATTATCCTGTTCCTATAAATTAGTATGTACATGTTTAAGGTCCTAAGACATATTTGGAAAAACAGACAAACATATCAAACCCATTTTCCCTTTTCAAAAGGAACTAATGGGAAATTCATTGTGCATCAGTGAGTCACAGCTCGTGGGCTCAATGCGGGGGCGGGGAGGGTTCCTGAATGATGCCATTTGGCAACAAGGACAGTCTTTACTGGTCAGGGCCAGCAATTTAAATGGAAAATGAAAAGAACTTGATTTATTCATTAACTTTTATACTAGAAACACAAAGGCACTGAGTTTCCATCACTAGCATAAATTTCATCGACCAGCCAAGCAGAGCCCTGCTGGGTGGCCACACACAGACAGAGAATCTGAGGTTTCCAGGATCGTTTAGCCCCTCAAGGTTCTCCTTCCAGCCCTATTGCCCAATTGTGTCTAGTGGCTGCAGCCCCAGAGGGAACCCTGAGCACCCTCAGCCTGGACACAGAGCTCTACTCCCTGTTCTGCCCACCCCCCACCCCAGGGTCTTCCCTCTGCTGCTGGGAGGGACTCAGTCTTTAGACACCAGTGGAGGAGTCAGCGGGAAGCCCCACAGCTGGGAGAACGAACCAACGTGGAGACCTCCTGCTCCCAAGGTCTTTCATCAAGTGGCCTGAACTCCTTTGCCTGGCCATGGTTTGTTTCCATTGTGTGTGTGCTCAGTCGCTCAGTCATGTCTGACTCTTTGCAACCCCATGGACTGTAGACCACCAGACTCCTCTGTCCATAGGATTTCCCAAGCAAGAATACTGGAGTGGGTTGCCATTTCCTTCTCCTTCCCTGCTTTTTTTAATAGGTAGAAAAACTGAGGCTCAGAAAATATAATTTGCCCAAGAGCACAGAGCTAGGAAACAACAAAACTAGGATTTAGACTCCAAGATTTGCATCCTTCACTTTGCTCCATATTTAACACTGACTGGCAGAGTTTTCATGTCCTTGTAGCCTGTACTTTCAGAAGATGTCCTACTGTGAGATTTTTTTCTTTTTTTTTTTTTTTTTTATTGAAGGTTAATTGCTTTACAGAATTTTGTTGTTTTCTGTCAAACCTCCACATGAATCAGCCATGAGTATACATATATTCCCTCCCTTTTGAACCTCCCTCCCCATCCCACCCCTCTAGTTCGATACAGAGCCCCTGTTTGAGTTTCCTGAGACTTACAGCTAATTCCCATTGGCTATCTATTTTGCATATGGTAATATAAGTTTCCATGTTACTCTCTCCATACATCTCATCCTCTCCTCCCCCTCCCCATGTCCATCAGTCTATTCTTTATGTCTGTTTCTCTGTTGTTGCCCTGTAAATAAATTCTTCAGTAACATTTTTCTGGATTCCATACATATGCTTTAGAATACGGTATTTATATTTCTGACTTAATTCACTCCATATAATAGGTTCTAGGTTCATCCACCTCATCAGAACTGACTCAAATGCATTCCTTTTTATGGCTGAGTAATATTCCATTGTGTATATGTACCACAACTTCTTTATCCATTTATCTGTCAGTGGACATCTAGGTTGCTTTCACGTTCTAGCTATTGTAAATAGTGCTGCAGTGAACATTGAGGTACATGTGTCTTGTTCAATTTTGGTTTCCTCAGGATATATGCCTAGGAGTGGGATTGCTGGGTCATATGGTGGTTTTATTCCTAGATTTTTAAGGAATCTCCATACCGTCTTCCATAGTGGCTGTATCAATTTACATTCCCCCCAATAGTGCAAGAGCGTTCCCTTTTCTCCACACCCTCTCCAGCATTTGTTGTTAGTAGACTTTTTGATGATGGCCATTTTGACTGGTGTGAGGTGATCTCATTGTAGTTTTGATTTGCATTTCTCTAACAATGAGCGATGTTGAGCATCTTTTCATGTGTTTGTTAGCCATCTGTATGTCATCTGGAGAAATGTCTGTTTAGGTCTTTTTCCCACTTTTTGATTGGGTTGTTTGTTTTTCTGATATTGAGTTGTATGAGCTGCTTGTATGTTTTGGAAATTAATCCTTTGTCAGTTGTTTCATTTGCTGTTATTTTCTCCCATTCTGAGGGTTGTCTTTTCACCTTGCTTATAGCTTCCTTTGCTGTGCCAAAGCTTTAAAGTTTTATCAGGTCCCACTTGTTTTTGTTTTTATTTCCGTTACTCTAGAAGGTGGGTCATAGAGGATCTTGCTTTGATTTATGTCATAGAGTGTTCTGCCTATGTTTTCCTCTAAGAGTTTTATAGTTTCTGGTCTTACATTTAGGTCTTTACTCCATTTTGAGTTTATCTTTGTGTATGGTGTTAGGAAGTGTTCTAATTTCATTCTTTTCCATGTAGCTGTCAAGTTTTCCCAACACCATTTATTAAAGAGGCTATCTTTGCCCCATTGTATATTCTTGCCTCCTTTGTCAAAAATAAGGTACCCATAGGGGCATGGGTTTATTTCTGGGCTTTCTCTCTTGTTCCGTTGGTCTACATTTCTGTTTTAGAAAAATATGGAATGCTTCACGAAGTTGCATGTATGTCATCCTTGTACAGGGGCCATGCTAATCTTCTCTGTATTGTTCCACTTTTAGTATATGTGGTGCTAAAGTGAGCACCTACTGTGAGATTTCTTTAGAAATGAATTTGCATTTGCGTTCAGCAGGCACACTCTGGTGCTAAATTTTGTGTCCTGATTAACAGGTGTGTGCTCTATGTCTGTTTTAAAGTGGTCCCTTTTAAAAAGTGGTCTTTAAAAGAAGCAGTTCTAATGGTCACTCTTCTGTGTAAAACTATTTGGGTGTAGGGGGGTGGTGTTGATTCTCCTTAAGATAGAAATCCAAACTCCCTGGCCGGTAAGGCTTTTCCTGGCCTGCTGTGCCCACATCCCCATCTTGTCTGCAGCCATCTTGTCCTCACTGTCCGTTGATTCATCAGTATTCTTACACTGCTTCCACACATCTCTTCTTACGTCCCACCTTTTTTTGCCTGGTCTGGTCTGTAGTTGCTAAGTCATTTGCAACCCTATGGATTGTAGCCCACCAGGCTCCTCTGTCCATGGAATTTCCCAGACAAGAATACTGGTGTGGATTGCCATTTCCTTCTCCAGGGGATCTTCCTGACCCAGGGATTGAACTTGCATCTTCCACGTTGGCAGGAGGATTCTGTACCACTGAGCCACCAGGGACCCCCCCTTTTTTTTGCCTAGTTAATGTCTATTTGTCTCCCAGGTTTCAACTGTTGTGTTATTTCCAAGGAGACTCTTCACTGACCACACCCCCAACCCACCTGAGTAAAATTACTCTTCTAGTTATTTATGCCAAAATAATCCTACACTTCCCTTTGCCATGATCCTCAGACTTGGAATTGCTTGTCTGCAAAAGATCATAGGTGGCTCAAGTGGTAAAGAATCTGCCTGCAGTGCAGGAGACCTGGGTTTGATCCCTGGGTTGGGAAGATCCCCTGGAGAAGGGAACGGCTACCAACTTCAGTATTCTGGCCTGGAGAATTCCATGGACACTACTGAACAACTTTCACTCACACACACCTGAGAAAGGTCATAAGCTCCCTGCAGCAGTGTTTGTCACCTCCTTATAAGATGTGAAAGGAAAGTAAATGCAGTACATTGATTCATTCATCTTACAGATACGGTGTTTGGTGCCTATTACACACTAAACACTGCTTTTAGCTGTGGGGGTGTAGCAGTGAATCCCTGCCCTTATGGTGTCTGTTTCAGTGGGGGAGAGAGAAGAAACAGATTCATGGTAGGTTAGGCGATAAGTACCATAAAGAAAATTTTCTAAAGGAAATCAGTCCTGAATATTCATTGGAAGGACTGATGCTTTGGCCAATACTTTGGCCATCTGATGCAAAGAACTGACTCTTTGGAAAAGACCTGATGCTGGAAAAGAGTGAAGGCAGGAGAAGAAGGGGACAACAGAGGATGAGATGGTTGGATGGCATCACCGACTCAATGGACATGAGTTTGAGCAAGCTCCAGGAGTTGGTGATGGACAGGGAGGCCTGGAGTGCTACAGTCCATGCGGTTGCAGAGAGTCAAACATGACTAAGTGACTGCATAAAGAAAATTAAAGCTAGGTAGAGGGAGAGAGACTGTTAGCAGGAGGAGAGACAAGGGGCATTGTAGAGATGGCGTGGTTGAGGAAGGTCTTTCTGTGAAGGTGACCCTAGAGCAGAGCCTGAATGAAAAGAGAACGTGGAAAGACCTGGGAGAAAGGGTGGTCTAAGCAGAGGGAACCACACATGTGAAGACTGAGGCAAGGGTGCACTGAGCTTGTTGAAGGAGCAGCAGGAAGGCCAGAGTGGTCAGAGGAGGGGTGTCAAGTGGAGGAAAGTGGTAGTGAGAGGTCAGAAGGACAGAAGAGGGAGAGCATGTTGATTTGGAGCTTGGTAAGGGTTCAGGCTTATACGAGGTATGATAGGAATCTCTTAGAGGCTTTTAAGCCCAAATCTAGTAAAAAGTCCAGTAGTTACCAAACTATCTTGTGCAACATAAACCAGCCCTGGACATCCTCAGAAGGTCCTTCCGAAGACCTTTGCCAGTTTCCCAGCTCGTGAGTGTGTAACTCTGTACAAGTTCCTGTCCTTCTCCCAAGTCATTCTGTTTATGTACATGCACTCTTTCTGCAGGCTAACTCCATCTTATACGCGTTCTAATGTTTTTTTCTAAATGCCTGTTGTTGTTGTTGTTAATTTTTTAAAAGAATTTTTAGAAATTCCTTTCTGATAGTTTCTTGTTTAAGATAATATCAAACTATTTCAAGAATAGTAAAAGAATTCCCATACAGCCTTTACCCAGATTCTTGAAACAGCAACATTTTATCATATTTATCATTCTGTCAGTATATATATACTTTTTCCTAAATCATTTGAGAATAAACAACACATATGAAACTCCTGATGTCTAGATATTTCAGTATATATTTTCTAAAAACACTGACATTCTCTTACATAACCACAGCTCACTTGTGAAAATCAGAAAACAGCATTGAAACAACACTGTTTTTCTGATCTGTGGACCCTGGTCAGGTTTCACCACTTAGCACAGTAGAGCCGTTTACCTCATAGAAAATCTTAAATGGTGTGTTGCGTGTATTAATAGTCATTGTGTCTCCTTAGGTTCCTTTAACCTAGGCCAGTTTTTCTGACTGTCTTTCATGGCCTTGATGCTCACAAAGAATGTAGGTCAGTTGTTTGGCTCTTGATTACTCTTCGTTACTAGAGTCTGGTTGTGACACGTTTTTGTCAGTGTTCTTCACATTGAATCCCATCAGGAGACCTTGGTGTCAGTTTGTCTCATTACTGGTGATACTAACTCTGATCATTTGGTTAAGGTGGTGTCTGCTGATTTTCTGTCCTATGAAGTTACTTTCTCTGTGGAATTAAGTATATTCTAAGAACCCTGCCATTCATCAAATTTGCACCCTCTAGTTTTTTTTTTTTTAATTAAATATAGTTGATTGTGTTAATTTCTGCTGTACAGCAAAGCGATTCAGTTATACATATAATACATTTTTTAATGTTCTTTTCCATTGTGGTTTGTAATGGGATATTGAATGCAGTTTTCTGTGCTGTACAGTAGAACCTTGTTATCCATTCTGTATATAATAGTTTACATCTGCTAACCCCAAACTCCACTCCAGTCTCCCCCAAGCCCCTGGCGAGCTCAAGCCTGTTCTGTATGTCTGTTTTGTAGACAGGTGCATTTGTGTCATATTTTATTTATTATTTTTTTATTTAAATTTATTTATTTTAATTAGAGGTTAATTACTTTACAGTATTGCATTGGTTTTGCCATACATCAACATGAATCCGCCATGGGTGTACACGTGTTAGATTCCACATATCAGTGACATCATATGTCTTTTTCTTTCTGACTTAGTGTGATAATCTCTGGGTCCATCTGTGTTGCTGCAAGTGGTGTTATTTCATTCTTTTTGTGGCTGAGTAGTACTCCACTGTATGTAGGCGCCACATCTGTATCCAGTCATGGGTCCGTGGATACTTGGCTTGTTCTCGTGTCTTGGGGCTGTCATGAGTAGTGCTGCAGTGAACACTGGGGTGCATGTGTCTTTTTGAATTATGGTTTTCTCTGGATATATGCCACGGAGTGGGATTTCTGGATCATATGGCAGTTCTGCTTTTAGGTTTTTAAGGAACTGCCCTCCTGATTTCCATAGAGGCTGCACCAACTTACACTCCTCCAGCAGTGTAGGAGGGTTCCCTTTTCTCCACACCTTTTCCAGCATTTGTTAATTGTACATTTTTTAATGTGGCCATTCTGACCAGTGCAGGATGGCATCTAATTGTAGTTTTGATGTGCATTTCTTTAATAATTTGCACCCTCTAGTTTTAGTATCTGCTGTTGATCCAAAAAATGCTTCATGCCTGAATCAGATACTACAGGGATGATTATCAATGGTCATTGCTAATTCCATCATTCTTCCTACTTTTGTTCTTTGTCAGATAGAGCCTTCCTTCTCTCCCAATTATTTATTCATTTGTGTCAGTATGGACTCATGGGATCTTATTTAATCAATGAGTTACAATCTGTCACACTGCCCTCATTATTTATCTTGATATTCAAATTGTTCCTTTCATACCATCTTCTAAGTACTTTTGACATGTCCCCATCAGTTTAGGGCTTTTTTAGTAGCCTTTGGCATACCAGGATGCTGTAGGTGTCTTATTTCTAAGGAGTAGATAGGCTAGACGGTGGAGATGAAGAGCTCAAAACACAGGTACTTATGCATGCCGTAATACTATAGGGAATACCCAAAGCGGGGGGCGGGCATTGAAAATCCAACTTTCAGACACATTCCCCTCCCTTAATTTCCTAGAGGTCTCACACTCTGCTCTGTGTATATTTTAATGACACATGGAATTTTTAACTTGCTTACCTCTCAAGTTCATCATATTTTAGCAATCCCAGGCTTCATTTATAGAGCATTACAGAACCAGTCTACAGGAAAGAACAGTAATCTGGGTATGCTAAATCTTATTTAAACATAATTTTTACTTAATAAATTAGGGTCTTTTTTAGAATAACTGGAAATGTATTCATCCAGGCAGTTAACTGACATTAGCACTTGTCTTCTTGATAAATGATGTCTAACATCTAACTTCATGTTAAAAGGAAGCAGATTTCTGCATCGTATATGGCTTGAATTTCCATCAGTGGTTATTGGTCATTTATGCAATGGCTATCTTGGAGGAAATTGGGCTCCCAATCATTGGAGACCAAGCCATTGTTGATAATAAATAATGGCATTTCTATAGCTTAGGCTCCTAACATGTGAGAGATTAAATTCTGTGATTCTGTATATTCACACATGAACTTGAAAGCCCTGCACTGCAAAAAATACAATTTTGAAAATGACATGGGAATTCCCTGGCAGAAACTAAGATCCTACAAGCCATGTTGCATGGCCACAAAGAAAGAAAATGACAGGGAAAATGTTTACTATAACTTTGAGGTTTCCAAACTTTCTTGGTTCATGATGCTTTTAGTGTTTGGGGCTTCCCTGGTGGCTCAGTGGTAAAAAAAATCCGCCTGCCAATGTCGGAGACGCAGGTTTGATCCGTGGGTTGGAAGATCCCCTGGAGAAGGAAATGGCAACCCACTCCAGTATTCTTGCCTGGGAAATCCTATGGACAGAGGAGCCTGGTGGGCTACAGTCCATGGGGTTGCTAGAGAGTTGGACGTGACTGAATAGCAACAACAGTTGTTTTACAGCATCCCAGGCCAAAAGTTCCTTTTATTATATTAGAGTTTCTGTCGTGTTACCTAAGAGTTTCTTTTATGAAAAACAGTTTAAGAGTAGCAGTTGTCACCGTGTTGCACAGATGACACTTGTGTTTTCCTTGAAAATTTAAAATACTCTTGAGGTGGCTGTAAGGCCAGGATACCTCACAGTTTAGCAAGGGTGGCCATAAGCAGAAATTTCAAGTTGTATGTCCTATATATTAAAATCTGTGAATGTAAACAAAGACTGGAAGGAAACAGAGTAAAAGCAGTTACATTGGTTCATTGATGATCATAAAATAACTCTTAAATCATGTTTTCCTTCCAGTTTATGTTCTGACTCTTGGTCTGAGTGCTGTTAGGGCACTTGTTCTTAGTTCCTATAGGAAAGAACAGCACAAAGTTTGAAAATTCCTTTTAAACTCGGGCAGTGACAAGTTCGGGAAGTTTTATCACGAAGGAACCTAGCCTTTGTGGTTGAAATTGACTGTGTTCTCTTCTAGGACCATAGAGTGTTCTGGCTGATCACAGGAATTATGTTTATGGGAAGCGGCCTCATCTGGAGGCGCTTGCTGTCATTCCTCGGACGACAGCTGGAAGCTCCCCTGCCTCCTCTGGTATGAAGGGTCAGACTCAGCGCAGTACGCAGACGGGCTGCAGTCCCCAGCACGAAGTCCTGTGGCCTGGGTTTAAGTTGTCACAGGCTTTGAGACACTGAGCAGGTTTTTTAATGTCTTTAAGCCTTGCCCAGCTTTCCCACTTAAGTCAGTGCCTCCTGCTTCATGTAGTTAAAAGGAGAATTAGATGTTATGTGGAAAGCAGTGGCGGAGTAAGTTAGAAGTTTATGGTGGAACGCTGTGACAGGCACTGTACATTTAGACAGGTGTTAGTAATTCCGGTGCAGGTTTGTCATGATCAAAATTGAAATGTAGACAGTATTTATCGTGTTAGGAAAAGATACAGTTTCTCTCTTTTTCATAGCCTTCTACTTGTAGTTTATACCCCTGGAGCAAGTACTCAAGACATTGATACATGGCTGGCAGTCCTTCCCTCATTTAGTGGTTAATGTATTGTTTTTATTGGTGGTTTTTCTTTTAAACCCACACAACTAAAATTATGAATTTTTTCTGCTTTTATTTAGATGGCCTCTTTACCTAAGAAGACACTGCAGGCCGACAGAAGGCTGGAAATGAAACACAGCTTCAGGCCGGATGGACTTGGATCAAGCAGGGGTATCCTAACAAATCGTTAGGAATAACCTGATGGAAACTGAACTATTTTTTTATGGTAGTTACAGGGAAATTCTAGTATCTTTTTATTATTTTATGGAGTCAGAGACTTGAAAGAAAATCACTGACACTTAAATTATAATGTCTGATGATAAAAATATTATGGCAGCCATAGTACTAGAACTTAACTGTATTGTCGTGCTTGCTTTGTAAAAGGCCAGAATTCTATTTCCTACAAACTTAAAAGGCTGTTTTTATAGATGTAAGACATGGAGAGATTAACTTAATCCAGGATTAGATTGTGGTATTGATTTTATTTAATTTATACATGTTAACAAAACTGCAGCCTCATGCCAAATGAAGCCTGGAAACTTGCCAAACCCATAGTTGTGAGATTAGGTAACCACAGTTCTTACTGTAAGGAATCATGTTCTTGTGAATTTCCTGACTCTCAGGTGACTAAAAAGCCAGCATAATATATATTAACCTTAGAACAAACTTTAAATCAGTCTTTGACATAACTGTATTTTCTTATATTTGTGCCCCACCCCCACCTTTTTTTTTTTTTTCCTTCTTCTATTCTTTGGCTGCATGCAGGCTCTTAGTTCCCTGACCAGGGGGAACTAGTTCCCATGGGAACATAGTTTCCATGCCCCCTGCAGTGGAAGTGTGATATTTCAACCTCTTAACTGCCAAGGAAGTCCCTGCCCCTATTTTTATATAAGGAATACAAAAAGGAAATGAGACATTAATATCAGCTTTGTATAGATTGCAATTATTCAGAATTTTACTTCCTCAACCTATGAAACTATTTTTCTTTGCAAGCCTTTGGAAATAGTTGAAAGTATTTCCATTCTGTTACTGTTTTATAGCTGTTTTGATCATTCCTTGGTTTTTAGGACAGACATGTAACACCAAAACGGAAAATGTGTAGCAGGATTAACTAGGCTACACATTTTTCAGCTGTTTGGCTACACCCAAGAGGCTGACTGATGGGCTTCCTAAAACAAGAGGGTAGATAAATTTTTAAATTGTGTTACCTTTTTGTTTTCACAGAGTTGAGTTTAAAACAAATGGCTAATATTTTTAGGTCTCAAGCACCTATGCTACCTGATATCTTCTATGTTTTTTATATTTTCTGGAGGTTAAAAAGTTACACAGTAGAATATTACAGTTACATTTGTCTCCAAAAGCAACATACATAGACAATTCTAGAGTCTAAAGCAGCTCTTACACTACAAAATTAGTCAATAGAGTCCATTTGCCAGGTGGGTAAAAATGAATTAAAATGCTTTTTCCAGTTGCTGATCTGAAAGAGACAAATGAAGTTTCCCATTTCCATGTGTGGTTAAGAAAGGACATTAGAACAGCATGAAACCCGCTGGGCTTGTCTTGGCGCGTGCTTTATGGTGTGGCTGTGGAATGTAAATGCCATCATGGATCTGTTTGATTTTTAAGATAAAGTATCTTTGACAATGTTTATATTTCACAGGGCACTCTTCTTTGGTATACCTCAGAGTACTATGCTGTTTTTGATCTTCAGGTTATCACTGTAAAATAGGTAATATTAATAAATATTACTTAACTGTGATGAAAACTTGGAAGTCCAAGAGGCAAAATGTGATTTGGTTTAAGGTCAGGTACAGGATAGAATTTTGGTCTTTTCTTTCTGATGTTACTTAGCTAAGTATCATCATTTGAGGGCTTAGCTAAAATAATTTTGAGTCAGTGTCTCATCAGTAAAAGGGGAAGTAAGGGCAACTACCTCATAAGTCTGATGTAGGGAAGGTACTAATGGTTTATAAAGTTCTTGAACATGGTTCAATCAAGTTAATTTCTAGATGTCTGCTGCCTCTGCTTTGGTGATAGCTCTTTAATGTAAGAAGCAGCCTGCTATCTATCAAATAATAAAACAGCCTGTGCCAAAAAAAAAAGTTCAGTTTTAAATATTGAATTTAAATAGACAGAGTATATAAATTATTTGTAAATAAGGTGAAAGAATACGAAATATTCAGTTATGAGTAAGCAGGCAATCGTATCCTCTTTAACATGTACAGGGAATGATATTCTTAACATGTCATTGTAAGACCTCTAAGAAAGTGTAGCAAAAATAAGTGTCATTTTAAGATACTATTAATACTTGCTTTACTCTTGATAGACTGATAACCAGTATATAATCATTAAAAAGCCGTATATTTTGGTGAGTTATTCCAAGATTTGTACACAGCTTTATGTTTTGGAAAATTAATATTAAATATTAAACTCACTTTAAATTCAGGATTTACTGTCATTACTTTGGTAATAGTTATGTAGTTGGAGCATGGAATAGGGAATTCAGAGACCTGAATTTATTCCCAAACTCACTTCAAATCTCTCTAGCTCTGTGATACAAAGGCATAAATCAATTCCAGTCTTGAAGCCTGTAAGACAAGACAGTCTTTGCATATACAGGTAATAGACAAAAATTGCAAATATGTAAATGTGTTCTGATATCATAAAGGTAATTTTGAATTAAATTGTTGTATAAGTTCAGATTTGTGTTCCTGAGAGATTTAAACCCTATAAAGTATTAAGTATGTCAGAATCAATTCAAAAGCGTCAATTGATGCTTTTGAACTGTGGTGTTGGAGAAGACTCTTGAGAGTCCCTTGGACTGCAAGGAGATCCAACCAGTCCATCCTAAAGGAGATCAATCCTGGGTGTTCATTGGAAGGACTGATGCTGAAACTCCAATACTTTGGCCACCTGATGCAAAGAGCTGACTCATTTGAAAAGACCCTGATGCTGGGAGAGATTGAGGGCAGGAGGAGAAGGGGACAACAGAGGATGAGATGGTTGGATGGCATCACTGACTCAATGGACATGAGTTTGAGTAAACTCCAGGAGTTGGTGATGGACAGGGAGGCCTGGCGTGGCACAGTCCATGGGGTCACAATGAGTTGGACCCGACTGAGCAACTGACCTGAAGTCAGACCAGTGCTTAGAATTAATTTAGTGTAGAATGGAAACTTAATCCACCTGTTAAGATAATACATTAGTCTGTTGGATATTAGATTTTTTTTTCTGTATGCCAGGTTTTTACATATTTTCCATATATGCAGTAGGATACAATTTATATAATTTCTTGATACAGGTTAGCATGGTTAAATATCCTATATGAAGATCTGCTTCTAACTTAGTAAATTTTAACCGTCTCCTCTTGCTGGTTGCTGTTATGTTTAGGCATTAAGAAAAATATAACTCCTCAGGTAAAGAACAGTCATGTTTAAACACTGGCCCGATCATTTAGTAAAGCGTAACACTTTGTTTAGCAGCCCAATGAAGGTACGCATCCTTCTAAATGAAGAGACGCAGTACGAGAGCATGCCTTTACTGAAATGCAGCATCATCAGCTTGGTCTTCACTCAGAATAAGGGAATATGAGTAAGGCGTTTCTGGTCCCCTAAAAATAAACTTTAATAAAAACAATTCTTCAAACAGGTTGAGCAGCCAATAGTTGTTAACCGAAAAGCAAGTGGTGTTTCTGTGCTTTGTGCTGCGCCGTAGGGAACCATGCGGCTAGTATACCTCTTTCAGAAAGATGAGATGGTCCTGGGAGTGAGCCAGAGGTCCCGTCTAGGTGTGAGCCTGGTTATGCTGTTCTCCTATATACACATTCACTATATCCTCACAGTTGTAATTCTACTGGTTTTTCCTTTGATTTCGAATTCAACTTAACTCTTCAGCCGAAACCCTGTGTCCTTTGACCAGTCTCTTTACTGCCCCAAGAGAAGCTAAGAGAAGGGCTCTGGTCATTTTAATTTTTTCCTGGTTTTAGAATCATTTCATTAGTGTCAGAAGAAAAGAGGTTCTACCCTGATAGAGAATCAACTAGTTACAGTTTACGGATAACAGTGCCCGCAGATTTTTAGTGAAGCTGAAATCCTGTGGTCCGTTCCTTCCCCTAAACGTGCCACCGTCCAGGCCTGGCAGATGAGACCTGCCCACTGAGACCAGCCCCGGAAGTAGGGAGGCCAAGCCTGCCTCACTCCTTTTGGTCCCACACAGTCACCTTCAGCTCAAGACAGGTCTCTCTCCTTCCTGTTCTGGTTCTGTTGGTGAGGCCTGTGGCAGCCTCGCGCTGCCTGAGGCTTCCTGAGATGACTTCAGATACGCAGATCACTAGGTGCATCGGCTGTTGGAACAATCATTTCTCCAAAAGCATCTGAGGGCACAGTCAGGTGATGTTTTACTCTTTATATTTGCCCTTCACTGTATGAAACACTGAAAATACAATAGTCCTCCTAAGAAAGGACCACATCATTTACAACGTGATTTTGGAGTTGTGAGGTTATGCCTCACCCCCCATATTGTCTCCTCGTTCTCTCCTCATGCTTTTTTCCTGTTTATTGTGCTTTCTGTTTCACTTTGATTGGAATGGGTCACCAGTTTTAAGAGGACATTTTTAGCAAGAATTGTGCTATAGGCATCAGAAAGACACAGGTGCTCAAGTGGAAGAGGAAACGGGTTTTGCAGCAGGTCTGAGCACAGGAAGCCAGTTAGGAATTAAGTTCAGGTGCACAGGAAACAAGTTTTGCAAAGGGACATGGCTAACCAGAGCGTCCACTGTTCCACGTGCTTCGGGTGCTGTCACCACTTCTGTGGCCTGTTGGCAGCCAGACTGTGTGTGTCTCCACCCCAGGAGCCCCCACCTGTCGTAGGGCTACCAGGGCTCCCCTGGATACGCCACTTTGTCCCCCAGAATGCTCACCCGGAAGATGACTCAGCATGAGAGAGGGGGACAGGTGAGGAAAATGGAGTGAAACCTTTAATCTTGGCCGAGCCTATAGATATGAAGCACCCCAGAGAGTCGGGCTCCCAGAGAACTCCTTCCAGCAGCAATGATGACTTGATTCTGTAGGAGACACAAAACAGGATTCATTCCAACCTGTGTCATGTTCCTGCTGTAGTCCAGGCATCATGTTATGCTCTGAGCTAGAAAAAGCAAGCTAGACATTGGCCAGACAAGGGCTTGAGCTTAAATGCCTTTTTCCCTGGGTTTAAATACCCTCTCTCAGCTCTGTAGGTTCAGAAAACCATAGCTGAGGAAGTTCTCGCTAATTCCTTCTCAGGTACACAAGAGAAAAGGACATCTGTGTGTGTCTGTTCAGCATGCTAGCTTGGTGCAGTGTAGACAGCATATCTGGAGTAATCTGGCTTTGTCAGTGTGTTCACACCACCTCTGCCCCTGCTGCTTTCAAAGTTGCCTTCAAAGCTTATACAAGTTTTTAAACATTTTTGGAAGTGGATTTTAGTTTTGAAACTACCAAGAGTATTTCTGGACCATGGCTGATAGGTGAGGTGTGGCTGATCAGACTGACTGACGGGTACAGCAGGGTGTGACCAAACCTGTGAAGTTTTTCACTGACTTAATTTTGAAACCTCCCAATGGAATCCAGATGTGTCAGGTACTATGCATAACCCTTTGCGTGTATCTTTTTAAATACCACAGTGTCAATTAAGAGGGGAAGAACAAAGCTGTAAACTCTTACTTGTGGAATTGCTCATTTACTGGATACATCTGTAGTTTGGCCACAAGCTGCCTCCTGTTTTCCTGGTTAAACCATCTTCATTCCTAAAATCAAATCTTCCCCTGCTCTTGCCCTCTCTCTGCCCAGTCAGCCTCCTCTGATTTCGGATCCACTCAGGCCCCAGGGGCGCTGCAAGGCCTTCCCCGACTCCCCCAGCCAATTTCCACTGATCTCTGACTGCCTTGGGATTTGGGTCATCATAAATGGGCCTGGATGGGCTCATGGGCATGTTTCATTTTTCCACTTAGATTCTAAGCACCTGGGGGGCAGGGGGCATGTCTCAGGTTTCTTTGTCTACAACACTGTTCCACCAGGGCTGGCAGGCTGGCTGAAGGCAGCCCCACAGGAGGTTCCAGAGACCTGGTGGCAATACCACAGAAGTAAGCGGTCCTCCTAATTCTAGTTGGTTACTTAATGCTCACACAGAGAAAGGAAGAGAGGAGTCTTCAAAATCGTAACTTTTACTCATGTCTTGGTGAGAGGCCATCCACTCATCATTCTCAGGTTGTGTCCATTTTTAAAACATAACCTTTGATTTATCTTCACACTCAAAAGAGTTCTTCAGGGCCCCCAGCCTCAGGTATGTGTTGGGAAAGTGGAGTAATTTTAATATCGACTCATGAACTGTAATTAGGGAGATGAATTTGCAGTGTTAAACAGAAAGGAATCAAATTATCTACACGACCCCCTTCAGTTGGTATAAACAATGGTTCATTATTTGTATACAGTTCATGGGTTCTTAGTAACGTCTGATTCTTGGAAAGTGAATAAAATTTAAAATGCAAACCAAATTTATGATATTCTTATGATCATGTCTTTTGAGAAGCCCCCCATAAGCTTATAATCCATCTCTCTTTTTGTTGTGGTTAAGCTTGCCTATAAATGAGTTAAAGGGCTACTTGCACTGTTGGCCAGTAGAGGGCAGTTTCACCACAGTGCCTTCAAGTCCAAGCCACAGCGCCTACCAAGCCCTGTAGACCTGGTTCTGTACTCAAAAATCTGACGGCTTCCCTAGCCTTTCATAGCACAGTTCACACTTCCAGTTAGCATGTATTACTATACTTGCTTGCCATTTAACTTCCCACATGTTAAATAAAATAAATCTTAGTTTTCCTCAAGAGCAGACACTTGGTCTCTTTCTCTCTCGTAGCCTAGCACAGATCTGTACAATGTCATGTCCTTAAATAAATGAGTGAAATCAGTGGTTTAGCTGTATGTTTTCAGATAAAATCCTTTAAATGTGTCATGGCTATTAAAATTCAAAGTGTGCATATCCTTTGACCTAGTTGTCTTCCAGAAATCTAGCCAGCAGAGATATTTGCACAATTATTCTAAAGTCATACAAAAAGAAACAAATACATAACAAATATATTGTTAGTATGTATTTGGTTCATTCCTAAAGAACCAAAATATATTGACAGTGCTTAGCCATTATGGCAAGGGTTGGCAGACTTTTTAACAGTGAAGGACCAGGATAATTTAGGCTTTGTGGGACATCAGTCAGCTGCAGTTGTGGTGGAGTATCAGAGGTAACTGCAGTCCATGGGGTTACAAAGAGTCGGACACGACTGAGCAACTGAACAAGCAGCAGAGGAAGAGAAAAGAATGAACGTGGCTATCTATATTCCAGTAAAGCTTGTTAGAGACACTGCAGTTTGAATTCTTATAAATATCTTGTGTCACAAAATATTCTCATTTTTTCCAGTCATTTAAACATGTCAATCATTTTTAGTTTGTAGATTACACAAAAACAGGCAGCCAGCTAGAGTTGGCCAACAGGCTGTAATTTGCCAACCCCTATTGGAGAGGATGAAATTGGAGGGGTAGGAAGGAGAATCTTTCACCAAAAAATTATGGGATTGTGTGTTTTCTTTTTTGTGAGTCCCTGTTTTTCAAATGAAATCTAAAATACATGCAAAATGAGAGCACTCTCAAATCCCAACCTTAGAACAAACTCATAAACACCAAAGCTGTACAGTCTTGGCACTTACCTTTTCCTTCGACCTCACAGTGATCACAGAGCTCCCAAACCTTGAGCCTGCCTGTGAAACACACGGTCTGTTAATGGCCTTTGAAAACATACCATATGATTTTATCAACTTGGGAAAGGGCATTTTTTTCTTTTAGAAGATACTTACTTCAGGAGAAATTAGTACATATTGGGCCTGAAAGAGAGTGATAAGAAAGGGAGACAGTGTTATTGCTGTTCACGGATTTTTTCTTTAACCGGTTTTAATTATACTCATTCAAATTTCTACATCTTAGAGAAGCCCTTTGTCACCAGAAATTCTTACAGGAATTTAGCTCAGAAAAATAGATGTATAAATATGTTTATGTGAATATTTATCTTACTATAACAGCAAAAATTTGAAATAGACTAAGTGACTAACAGTAGTCACTTAAATGGTTTATCTACAGATAAACTGCTAGGTATCTGGTAGATATATTGTGTAAGAATATAGAAAGCATAGAAGACTTATTACATTGATAGGTAGAACAAGATAAAGTTATAAAATTGTATACAAAATCATGTACAATAGGATCATATCCATTAATATATACACACAGACACGGTGTAACGGTTTAAGGGTGTGCTTCAGAATCAGCTCTTGGTTCAAGTCCCTGTTCTACCGTTTCCTAGCAGTGTGACCTGTAACAACTTCCTTCTCTGATCTTCAGTTTCTTTATAATGAACAAAATGCCAAGTTAATAACTTTGATGTGAATTAGATTTTATATGTTTATATAAAGCGCTAGGCATAGTGCTAGGCACTTCTTCAGTCCTGCCCAATTCTTTGACTGTAGCCTGCCAGTCCATAGGATTCTCCAGGCAAGAATACTGGAGTGGGTTGCCATGATCCAGGGATCAAACCCACATCTCATGCATTGGCAGGCAAATTCTTTACCACTAGTGCCACCTGGGAAGCCCAGGCACAGAGAGTAAATTCACAATGCTGCTACTAAGTCGCTTCAGTCGAGTCCAACTCTGTGTGACCCCATAGACGGCAGCCCACCAGGCTTCCCCATCCCTGGGATTCTCCAGGCAAGAACACTGGAGTGGGTTGTCATTTCCTTCTCCAATGCGTGAAAATGAAGTCGCTTAGTCATTTCCGACTCTTAGCGACCCCATGGACTGCAGCCTACCAGGCTCCTCCATCCATGGAATTTTCCAGGCAAGAGTACTGGAGTGGGTTGCCATTGTACATAAATGGTAGTAATTAAGTTCACAGAAAAAAATACTAGCAGGACACACATCAAAAGGTTACTACACATCTCTGCAGAGTGGAATTCTAGGTAGATTTTCATTTTCTTAGTACTGCATTTTCTAATAGTTTTACAATAAACTTTCCTTTTTCCAATTTGAAAATTAAATTTTAAGTTTAAAATAACAGCCAAGTGTTTTAGATCCAGGGAACTTAAGCAATGAAAGATGAAATAAAAAGAGCTGGAGTCTTCATGAAACTCCAGTGGCTATAGCCTGTTTTTTGCTGTGGGCTCCTAACCAAGAACCAGTAAGACACCACATCCAGCTGAACTTCAGCTCTGGGGGCAAACACTGCAGAACTGCAGGAAAGCAGGCGGCTTTCAAGCCAGCGACTGTGTTCTGACCTTAGGTATGGGTCAGGTTACCTGAGTCCAAGTAGAAAGTAAGTGTTCTAGAGTGGACATAATTTACCAAAGCATCAGCAAGTAGCCGTCCTTTCCCAGTTTGGTGTGGAAGTGTGTACAACACTTACCTTTTCTTCTGGACATGGAGTTACCCATGATTTGCATTTGCCTGTCACGTCACCCACGGTGATCTGTTTGCCATTAAACACATAAACACGGCCATCCTCTTCCCCCATCAGTCCCGCAGTTGCGTCTGTGATCCTCAGCGGGGCTGCTACGATGATTTCATCTGTGAACAATGAAAACCAGCAGAAGGAAGTGTCTTATTCCTTGCTGTCATCCTTTCCATTGTTCCACTGCTGGATCCTCACCCAGCCTCCCACTAATAATAATGCATCCTTCACTGGTCTACCCTGATTTCTTTCCAACGCAGTCAGAGGCTTTTGTTTTCTGTTTCATCATTCCTTGATGTGGGTAGCTCTCATGTCACCATGTTCAAGAAATACAACTCACTCTTGTACATCCGGCTCTGGTCTTGATTCATGAGGCTAGAACAGGGGTGATCCTATGAGGGGGACCCATCTTCTTGGCCAGAGCCACTGTTCCTTTCCTACCTAAGCCATCATTATCCAAGTCACTCAAGTGCAGAACGCCACCAAATCGGGAGAAGCGGCGGTTTCCACTGAAGGTGCTGAGCAGAGAAGGCTGTGAGTCAGGTGTCAGTTCATACATCCGAGTGCTCCCACCTTGGTGCAGGGTCATGGTCAGGAATGATACCTTAGACACGACATCTGAAATAAACCACGAAACAGTAGCTACCACCATCACAAGAACGAAGCGAGGACACAGACTTGCAGTGACACAGGAGAGACTATGTCAGATTTGTGAATGCCAAGACTTTACATATGATCATTGCAAAAGGTGTGGAAAACACCCAAAAAGAGTATAAAGAAGAAAATGTATATAATGCATATATTTGTTTCTGGAGAGTGATATATATGTACATATACACACACACACATTTTAATGGGGTTTTTTGCAGATTACAAAATTCCTTTTACAAAGTTTTGGTTTTGTAATTAATACTAAGATAAATGATATTTATGAATTACTATGATCCCTCCCCCTTTATTAAAATAAAATTTCATTTTCTGAGAGCAGATTTTTTAGAAGGGACCCATCTAGCATTGGATTTGGGGAATGAATATTAGTTTTAAGGCTCTTGCCATTTTGCCAAACCTCTTACTAGAGAAAGCACATCAGTTTACATTTCACCAGCAGTGTGTGAGTTCCCAGTCTCACCACCTTGCCATTGAGTATTCTTTTTCATACCATAAATACTTTGTAGCTTTTAATGAGTACCGTAAAAGCTCCACTGAATATTTAAACGGCTGTGCGTCATGGCCACAGTCGGACCCAGAGATCCTGCCGAGCCAGAGGCTGTGGGGAGAGTGAGGAGGATAGGCCTAACCCTAATTATTCGTTTACTCGAACTCACCCTGCAAGTGGGTCAGATTTTTCACATTTCACTCAATCTGTCCATAGAGCTGTGATTCCCCAACTCTACACGGAAACATTTCAGTGAACTCATGGGTATACTCAATTGTCTTTAATCTTTGCTGGTGAGACAGTGACATCTGTCTGATGCCACATGGCCCACCTGCTGGGGAAGGTCACAGTTTCCACACTAGATCCCTTCCCTACAGTCCTTTCAATGATGTCATATCTTTGCAAAATTGGAGTTTTATCATAACGGGTTGTTATGATAAAATGCAGGCACCACTGGAAAAGCAGTGCAGGTCAAAAGGATGATCCGATTCCAGGGTTTGGGAAGCGGCACAGTGCCCCAGAGGAGCTGTTAGGACAGAAACACACAGCACGCAACCTGTTCAGTCACTCGGGGCCCTGTGCTGAGAGGCCCTGTGTGTGGCTTTAGGCTTGTTCAGTTCAGTTCAGTCGCTCGGTCGTGTCAGACTCTTTGCGACCCCATGACTGACCTGCAATTCTGGATAATTTACTAGGTTTTTATTTTCCCTGGGCCCCTCAAATTACATGGGCAAAATACAAGTAAAAAGAGGAACATCTGAACAAGGTTGGTGGGTTATATCTATGTTGATAACATGCTTGTGACACTGGTTGTGGTTTGCAAGATGCCATTGGGGAAAGCTGGATAAAATGTAACGTGACCTATTATTTCTTACAGCTGCAGGTGAATTTATATGACTATCTCAAAAAGCATCATTTATATATCACATATATCATGATATATATAATTAACCTTTCTGTTTTACATTTTATACAGTATTTTATAATAGAGAAAATTACTAAGGCAGTAAAGGGGCCAAAACTAAGAAAATTTGGGATGCTCTAATTCACAGCACTCTGACACCAACAGTGGTGAGACAAAATTAGTAATGTGTGTTGCAGGAGTTTAACTAGACTCTGTAGCAAAAAAAAAAAAAAAAAAAAATTGCAGAGTTAGGACACAGCTTTATAACAAGTTGCTGACTTAACTCGTGAATTGAAAAATTTAACCATTCCTTTGCCCAATTCACTTATGCTTATTATTCAAGTACATTGTATGAAACAAAAATATTTCTGAAAAATAATTTGACAGTATGTATTAAGAGCCTTAAGACTGGGCCATCCGACAGTAAATGTTGGCATGTACATATGCAAAAAAAAAGTGATACAGGTATACTTAATATGAGAACATGCTCAAGATATAATATTAGGTGTGAAAATATATTTCCTTATATTTTCACAAATTTCTACAATAAGCATAATCCACTTTTATACTCTTGGAGAGAATCATTTTTTGCTTGTTTTGTTTCTAACTTTCCCATAAAGTAAACAAAATACTGTTTTATTAACAATAAACTCTCAGAGTGGACCTGTTCCCGGTGAACTGGTTTATAAAATTTGCTGTGTCTCCAAGCTCAGTGGGATAGGAGTTTTAAAAACACACCAAGTTACTTTCATGTGTGATTTTCAACAAATCTCTGAATGTGGATACTGTAAGCTGTATTTTGCATTCAGGGAGTTTAAAAGCAACTTCCCCCAAGGTAACCCAGGTTGCTATTAATGAGAAAAACAAATATTCAAACTCAGGTCCATCTGCCTCCAGAGCTCATAACTTTCCCTCAGTATGACATGGTCAAGGAGTGACACAGCTATTCATGAAAAAGTGAAGTTTCATGGCGGGTGACCTACCTTGAGTCGGGGCCCCCACCAGCAGCACTTGGGTCCGGGTCCCGTTCACCATCACGTGGCCACTAGACAGGGAGGTACCCAGTTTCCCCATTGCCTGTGAAATGCAGTAAGTCACTACAGTACAGCTGAGAAACTTTCTCTGTGGTGTCCACTTCGCTGGGGAGGGAGGGGGCCACCATACCTTGTCTCCGGAAATGGTAAACCAGCTTTGACAGATTGGCGGGAAATAGCCGTACACCCGTCCAGGGCTCTGTTTCTCATCACGAGTGCGGAACAAGTGGCCCTGACTGGAAGCAAGCACACTGGGCTTGGGTGCTGGGACACAGGATACCGCCCTGGGCAGGTGCTCAGGTCCAAGGAAAGATGACCCACATCTTCCCCACTCACGGCGCCCCCTCCACCCCATGCTACTGGTCCTTGTCATCGCTGTAGGGGAGCTTTCAGAATGAACCCCAATATCAAGGCTCTCCAGGTTAAGAGGTTCACATTCTACTTTCCAAATGACAAAATGGGGGGGGTACCTCCTGTTATGGGCTGGATTGTGTTCCCCAAAATTCGTATGTTCAAATCCTAACCGCCAGTACCTCAGAATGTGATAGCATTTGGAGACAGGGTCTTTAAAGAGGTAATTAATTATGCTAAAATGAGGTCATCGTGGTGGGGCCCAGATCCAATATGACTAGTGTCCTCATAAGAAGAGGGAGAGACACCAGGGATCAATGCACAGAAAAGAGGCTGCATGAGACGCAGGGAGAAGGTTGTAAGTGACAGAGAGGCACCCTGGAAGATAGCAACCCCCTCACACCTTGATCTCAGATCTCTAATCTCCGAAACTGTGAGATCATCGATTCCTGCTGCTTAAGCCATCCAGACCACCCTAGCAAAATAACAGAGCTCTCTCGCTCAAACTTCTAAAAAGGAACATTTGCAACTTGACCCAGTCTTTGCTTTTCCTTGAAGGGTAGGACTTTCAGAGCCACTTCCTGTGAACCCCACATTCAGTGGGCTCCCCGGGCTTCAGGCACCCGGCTCCTGTGTCACTGGTCCCTGCACCCCACATCAGGTCTCACCTACTGGTGTCCTTCCAGGTCGGGCTTCCAGCCAGGAGCAAAGTCCTGTTGTTGACATTGACACCGTGAAGGGAGTACCCCAACCAAGCAAAGTCCTCCTCGCCTTTCACCATCCAGTTGGCAGCCTCCACATTCAGCTTTTCTGCACAAGACAAGCAGTGCCTTCTACTTTACGTGGAAAGACTACAGGAATGGGAAGAGTGGCCCTTTGTGCAGGATAATGAGAAATGGGTTCAGTGGGCTGTTTTTGCCACAACTCTTATGTGCCCCCCACACCTGTCCCCAGCGCCCCAGCATCAGAAATGGGACTCACACTTCATACGAAAAATACATTTCTAGAGCTAGCCTCTGTGGAATGGAGGGTGCTGTTTAAAAAGAGGACCTGTTGGGAATTTTTTTGGCAGTCCAGTGGTTAGGATGCTGTGTTCTCACCGCCGAGGATCTGGGTTCAATCCCTGGCTGAGGATTCCACAAACTGCGTGCACCCCACCCCACCAAAAAAGGCCTGTTGGACAGCTGGAGCATCACTGGGATGCTTGAGTGATACTTTTGAAGAATGCTTTTCATCCTTCCATTGAGACACTATGAGGGTAACTATTGCCCACCCCCCTCCCCCTGCTTTGGATCCAGGTCGACATACTGGATCCTTCTGTATAGTCAGTAACTCTGTCCACATCACTTGCTGGAACATCTGGAAGAGTGTTAGAGATTTCAGGTGAAACCACACACAACAAGGAAAATAGGACCAAAATCCATATGCAAGAGAAGGCACCACAGACTAGAGCAGTGGGGATCTCCACCCACCCCACCCCAACCCTAGCAAGCACTACCTCGGTTGCTGTAACTGGAGCCAGAGTAAAATGCAGCCACAATTCCCTTCTGTTTCCCTCCACCTGGAGCAAAAGGGGAGCCAATCACCAGGTCCGGTTCACTATCTCCATTCACATCTGCCGCCAGGAGGGTCCAGCCCAAGTTACAGTAGGTATCCTGAAGAGAAAACGGGAACCCAACCACCTTTAATTCAGCCTTGAGGCAATTAGGATGTGGTGAGCTCTTGTTTTCTGTACCTGGTGAAGGTGGTCAACATACCTGGCAAGAGATGGTGACGTTGGGGGAAGAAGATAGTTGTCCTTGTTTGGAACCGAAGTAGACATACACTGCACCCTAGAAAAGGACAAACCACAGCGTGATCGTGAGACCCGGGAATCTTAAATAAGAGCAAGACAAAGATGACTGAGGATGAAAGAAATCACTGTCAGAGCCCTGTAGGGTCAGGAGCTCAGTTACTGACTGAAGTCAGTGTCCAGTCCATTGCATCAGTCTCTTCCATCAGATTATTAAGAGTCAGTCCCCAAAGCAGAAACCGTCATTTTCATCATGGTCTCCCCCACATCTTGCTCTGGGTCTGCCATCCATAATTGTTCACCATATTTGCAGAATGAGCTACTCAACTGCCCATGACCCTATCAAAGCCCAGCTCAGCTTCTGGCTCTTCCACGAAGCTCCACCACCACCACAACCCAGCCCATTACTTCTCTCAACACCAGTACATCTTGTCAGTATCACTCACTTGCCTTGGGACACAGGCCGTGCTGTTACTGTGTGATGAACCTGTTCCCATCTTACAACTTGCCTCTCTCCATCCCTCCTCCTTCTAGAATCATTTCCTTTCCATGGTGAGCTGAGGACTGAGTACACAGTGATGGATAAGACTAATCTCTACCCTCCCCAAAAGCTGGCCAAGGGGCAACTGTGACACTGCAGTGTGAGGAGCTACAAAGGGGCAGCGAGCACAGGACAATAGAGTCCCCTGAACCAAGGTTTAGATCACACTTCCTCCAGGAAGTGATGCGTTACCTGCTACAGGGGGGGAAAATGGAAAAGGGGTTTTCCAGGTAGAAGGAACTAGATGAGCATGAGTCCTAACATGAGGGCGCCCGATGGGTCTGGATGACAAATTGTTCCCACGACTCAAGAGTTGACGAGACAGGGAAGAGGTGAACCCGGTGGGAGAGGGTGACGAAGGGCTTTTGACTCCACAGCCACTCACGGTGCTCGGCTACGGTGAGGACTCAGGGGAGGAGAGCCCTGTGGGCCAGGACCCAGGATCTCTGCTCTCAGGGAGAAAAAGAGGGAATGTGCTGGATTCCATGCCTGAGAGGAAGGATCCAGGGACTCACCTCCCTGCCCCATGACAGGAAGCTGTGGATTAGCTGGAATTTCTGCCTCCCTTCACCATCTCTCAGCATCCCCGGGGGAGGAATGGAGGGAAGGAGAATGCAGGACCTGGTGGAATTGGAAAATCCCACCTGTGAAGCCAAACTGAGGCCAGGGAGGCAGGAACAGGATCTGCCAGGTAACCTGAGGTCACAGCAAGGGCCTGAATGGAGGGCCGGGATCATCTCCCCTCAAACACTGCCTGGCACCCCTTCTGCCTGCTTCTCTCCGGAGGCTCCATGGGCACCAGCCTCCACTCCCACTATCCTCCCCTCCCCACCAGCCTCCTTACTGTGTATGTGAGCTTCTCGGAGCCCACCGAGGGGGCTCCCACCGCCAGGTCAGGCACGCCATCCATGTTAAAGTCTAGCACAGCCACAGCCGAGCCAAATCGACCTGAGGGCTGAAGAGACACCAGTTACTCCCCCTGGGCCGAGCCACAACCTTCTGAAGAGCACACCTCACTCCCTGGGGACCCCATCGAGCACCCAGGACCGAGGAACAAGACTGTAGCCTGCTCGTAACACATCCATGACCCTCCAGATGGCTAGCTCACCCTAAAGATGTTTCTGGCACATCTGTCTGCCTCAAGGAGAAGAAAAGGTGCCGGAGAGAAGACTGTAGGTCCAAAAGATACACAAATGTAAAGAACAGACTGTTGGACTCTGTGGAAGAAGGCGAGGGTAGGATGATTTGAGAGAATAGCATTGAAACATGTATATTAACATATGTGAAATAGATCGCCAGTCCAGGTTTGATGCATGAGGCAGGGTGCTCAGGGCTGGTGCACTGGGATGACCCTGAGAGATGATGGGGAACACATGTACACCCATGGCTGATTCATGTGAATGTATAGCAAAGCCACCACAATATTATAAAGTAATTAGCCTCCAATTAAAATTAAAAAAAAAAAAGAGTATAGGTCCTTAAAAGTTCTAGGTTTTCAGAAAATGGTCTTGTGTATCCTTATTAAGGACTAGACTCCTCTTGGAAAGTACCCAAAATGATAATCACTTAACAGCAACTAATGTCTGTCTAATATTCAAGATGTTCTAGAGCTGTACTGACCAGTGCAGTATTCACTAGATAAATGTGGCTGTAACATTTAAATTACTTAAGTCAATTTTTCAGTTTCACTGGCCACATTCAAATGTTGAGAAATCAAAACACTTAGTAGCTCCTATACTGAACAGCACAGCTTTAAAGCATCTCCATCATTACCGAAGGGTCTATTGATTCTGCTGTAGACACTGTTCAAGCATTTTACATGGAATATTAGCCTCTAATTTCATGTTTTACAGATGGAAAATTCAGCCCATTCAGGTACCATTTTCTTCCAAGGTGGGTTTTCTAGATCTTCTATCTCCTGCTGTCTGGAATCAGCCTAGACATAAAGGTAACTGATGAGGTTCTCCTATCCTTTCACAGCTTATCTAGCAATGAAGAGTCTTGCACAAATGATGCTTGCTACATCACACACACACCCCAGAACCCACATCTCTTATTTGTTGGTTAATCTCTCTCTTATTTGTTGGTTAATCTCAGATGTGCAATGGCATCTGAGAACACAGCCCCTTTCTACCAGGAAGGGGGAGGTGTGGTGGGTACTTAATAAACGAGAAAGGATTGCCTGGAGATAGAAGCAAGCTGGGGCAGGTTGGGGACCCATAAGAAGGGGCCCCTGCCAGCTGAAAATAGGTTCATTTCATCAACACCAGCTCTACTAGCAAGCCCTCCTGCAGGGTAACTCATTCCAAGAAAAAGCATAGCATTCTAAAATAGGCAGATGCTTGATGGAATTCCAGCTGAGCTATTTCAAGTTCTAAAAGACGATGCTATTAAATTTTTTACTGCACTCAATATGCTAGCAAATTTGGAAAACTCAGTGCAGGCCACAGGACTGGAAAAGGTCAGTTTTCATTCCAATCCCAAAGAAAGGCAATGCCAAAGAATGTTCAAAATACCACACAGTTGCACTCATCTCACACACTAGCAAAGTAATGCTCAAATTCTCCAAGTGAGGCTTCAATAGTACATGAACCGTGAACTTCTAGATGTTCAATCTGGGTTTAGCAAAGGCAGAGGAACCAGAGATCAATTGCCAACATCCACTGGATCATAGAAAAAGCAAGACAGTTCCAGAAAAACATTTACTTCTGCTTTATTGATTATGCCAAAGCCTTTGACTGTGTGGATCACAACAAATTGGAAAATTCTTAAAGAAATAGGAATACCAGACCACCTTACTTGCCTCCTGAGAAATCCGTATGCAAGTCAAAAAGCAACATTTAGGACTCAACATGGAACAATGGACAGGTTCCAAATTGGGAAAGGAGTACATCAAGGCTGTATATTGTCACCCTGATTATTTAACTTATATGCAGAGTACATCATGCGAAATGCCAGGCTGGATGAAGCACAATCTGGAATCAAGACTGCCAGGAGGAATATTAATAACTTCAGATATGCAGACGACACCACCCTTATGGCAGAAAGCGAAGAACTGAAGAGCCTCTTGATGAAAGTGAAAGAGAAGAATGAAAAAGTTGGCTTAAAACTCAACATTCAAAAAACAAAGATCATGGCATCTGGTCCCTTCACTTCCTGGCAAATAGATGGGGAAAAAAATGGAAACAATGACAGACTATTTTCTTGGTCTCCAAAATTACTGCAGATGGTGACTGCAGCCATGAAATTAAAAGACTCTTGCTCCTTGGAAGAAAAGCTACGACCAACCTAGACAGCATATTAAAAAGCAGAAACATTACTTTGCTGACAAAGGTCCATTTAGTCAAAGCTATGGTTTTTCCAGTAGTCATGTATGGATGTGAGAGCTGGACCATAATGAAAGCTGAGCTCCAAAAACTGATGCTTTTGAAGTGTGGTGTTGTGGAAGATGCTTGAGAGTCCCTTGAACTGCAAGGTGATCAAACCAGTCAATCCTAAAGGAAATCAACCCTGAATATTCATTGGAAGGACTGATGCTGAAATTGAAACTCCAATACTTTGGCCACCTGATGCAAAAAACAGACTCATTGGGGAAGGCCCTGATGCTGGGAAAGATTGAAGGCAGGAGGAGAAGGGGACAACAGAGGATGAGATTGGTTGGATGGCATCACCAACTCAATGGTCATGAGTTGAAGCAAGCTCTAGGAGTTGGTGATGGACAGGGAGGCCTGGTGTGCTGTAGTCCATTGGGTCACAAAGAGTCAGATACAACTGAGCAACTGAACTGAATTTGAGATATCTATCTTAATCTTCCATTTTATAGATAAGGACCAGAAAGGTTAACTGCAGACCAAGAATGATGGCTACAAGATTCCCATCTTGTAATTCCCATCTCGCATGCCATATGTGGCATCTTCCCCATTACTTAAGGACACTGGGAGACAAAGGCATGGAGTTACCTCCTTCCTCACTCCAAGGATCTTGGATGGAGTTTCCCATCCACAGGAAGCAGCTGCTTCTCTTACTCCTTGTCTACAGGAGCCCAAAGGATTATACTTTACACCACAGTCTGACAGGGGAATGGCTTGGTGAAGAAGAAAGAAGTAACAGGAATGGGTTAATTTATTTTGGACCTTTTTCATGTGGTGTCAGAAGGGCCCAGAAAATGCTGTCCCTGTCCCTCTGGGACTGTGTGATCACGTATTCTGCCATCAACTTAGTAACACCTCTTGGACTCAGGGGCTCCTTCCATCAGAGCTTAAAGTGAAAGTGAAGTCGCTCAGTCCTGTCCAACTCTTTGCAACCCCATAGACTGTAGCCTGCCAGGCTCTTCCATGCATGGGATTTTCCAGGCAAGAATACTGGAGTGGGTCGCTGTTTCCTTCTCCAGGGGATCTTCTCAACCCAGGGATTGAACCTGGGTCTCCTATACTGCAGGCAGACTCTTTACCATCTGAGCCACCAGGGAAGACCTATCAGAGCTTAAACTAGATTATAAACCACTGGACTTTTCATTATTTAAAGTATGTTCAGGAGCACCATCCTATTTTTTCACACCATTAACTCCACAATGAAAGGTTTAGTGGGGTGTCTGGGACAAGTAAAAGTCTGACCCCCAACTCCCCTGATGCTTGACATTTGGAGTCTGCAGTGCCACCAAAGACCCCACACTCATCTGTGGTGGGTAACAGGGCTCAATCAGCCCCTCCTTACTTATCCCTCACGTAAGGACGAATACCAATCATGTCCAGGAGGAAAACTCTCCAGGTCTCTAGTGCTTCCAAGAGGAACTCATGCTGCCTTCATGTGGAACATCTATCTGTACAGTCACTGTGGGATTTTTCTGGTAATGAATAACCACTTAACACAAAGGAATAAAATCTGACCAAAGTCTAGAGTTTAGTTAATAGTAATTGACCAGTGTTGGTCTCCTAATTTGGACAAGAATGCCATAATTATGTAAGATGTTAACACAGGGAAAACTGGGTCGAGGGTACATGGGGACTCTCTGGACTGTCTTTACAACTTTTCTGTGAATTTAAAATTCTTCCAAGAGGACTTCCCTGGTGGTCCAGTGGTTAAGAATCCACCTGCCAATACAGGAGACATGGGTTCAATTTCTGCTCCAAGAAGATTCCACATGCTGTGAAGCAACATGTTGCTTAGTTGAGAAGATCCCTTGGAGAAGGAAACAGCAACACGTGTAACCCACCTGCTACAACTACTGCAGCTCGTGCCCCCCAGAGCCTGTCTCTCCAACAAGAGACACATGTGTCTGCCTCTTTGCAATCGCATGGATTATAGCCCATGAGACTCCTCTGTCTATGGAATTTTCCAGGTAAGAATACTGGAGTGGGTTGCCATTTCTTCCTTCAGGGGATCTTCCCAACCCAAGGATTGAACCCACGTCTCCTGCAATGGCAGGCAGATTCTTTACCACTGAGCTACCTGGGAAGCTCCACAATGAGAAGTCCACACACCTCACCTAGAGAGTAGACACCTCTCACTGCAACTAGAGGAAGCCCATCCACAGCAATGAAGCTCCAGCACAACCAAAAATAAATGTTTTTAAAATTTTTTAAATAAAATTCTTACAAGATAAAAAAACAATTTATATTAAAAAAAAACACCCCAACAAAACAAAACAAGGTTTTGTATTATCATATTATCAAGACATCACATCCTGATTGGTTATTCAAAGGCACTCGATAGTATGGGTGTTTAGGAAGGTGTCGGACAAACCATTAAAAGATAGAGAGACAATGAGATCAATGAAGTGAACATGCTTTTCAAAATAAAAGTCACTACACAGATGCAGGCCCCTGGCTGTTTGTTACTATCATTGTTCTCGCCATTGGACATTTATCCTGGAGAGTGTGCCGGGAAAGGCTGGCAGTGGCTTATCAACTTTGAAAGGGAAAATGTGAGATGCGGCCTCACCTGGAAACCCTCCAGGATCCCGTGGGCCTCCTTGTCCAGGTCCAGGTCGACAGGGGGCAAGCCCAGGTCATTGCCATAGATGAGGTACACGCGCCCCACGTGAATGCGGCCTGGGTGGCTGTAGCCAGGGGCACCCACCACCAGGTCACCATATCCATCCTGGTTGAGATCAGCTGAAGTCATTGCCCTGTAAGAAGAAGAGAGAACCCACGGCAGTGCTACTGAGAGCTCTGGGCAGAACTGTCTCCTGTTCCTTTCTAGATTTTAGAATTTAACTTCCTCTCATTGGTTTTTCCATCCAAAAATATTCAGAGGTTATATTCACTTCTGAGGTTATATTGTTTGTGGGATTCAGTCTTGTTCTCCGGAGGAAAAAAACAAAAGACGAAATTGGACAAATCAAGGCCTCGGAGCATTTCTGGACCATAGAACCTGAACACACAAAAAACACCCTCACAAAGCTTCTTGTTCTACATGCAAAACCCAGAGCAGACAAAGCACAATTCCAGGCTCCACCTGAGAACAGAGAGGAAACTCACCTCGAGCCAGTGACACAGATCGTTTTACAATTGGCTCGATGCAGCTCAGTTTGTCAGCTGATCAAAGACAAGCTTGTGGTAAGTAGACCATTTTATTTCTACCATAGCTACACAGAGTGCCTTATATTGGAAAAAATTAAAGAGACTTAGTGGATGTTTCTAAATAAGAGTCTATGACCTGCTGGTTAAAGAGAGGGACAAACTGAGTCAATTGTTCAAATGTCTCATTTGGGGCTGGAATGACCAAGTCATGTATTTATTTTGGCTCTGATGGCCACATAAAGAATAAATAGCAGGGACTGCTCTGGTGGTTCAGTGTTTAGGACTCCACCTGCCAATGCAGGGGACATGAGTTCGATCCCTGGTCCCAGAAGATTCCATGTGCTGCAGGCAACTAAGCCAGTGCACCACAACTACTAAGCCTGCGTGCTGCAACCACTGAAGCTCCCGTGCCTAGAGCCCCTGCTCTGCAACAAGAGAAGCCAGTGTGATGAGAAGCCCACACGCCACAACAAAGCAGCAGCCCCACTTGCCGCAACTAGAGAAAGCCTATGAAGACCGAGTGCAGCCAAAAATAATTTTTTTAAAAACAAGAAACAGCAGAACAGAGGAAAAAGAGAAGAGCAGTTTCTAACGGGTGTGACGCCTGTTGGATGGGGTCAGACACACACCATGGAGACACTGCTGGTCTGTATTCTCAAGGTGGGACCCTGGCCAGTAATGGCCCCCGAGAAGGAGCTCTGTGCTGCACCCCTGTCCATGTGGCAAACAGCCCAGCAGAAGGCCCTCATTTGGATTTTCAGGAAGGCGGCCAAGAAGAACCATTCATTATTCACAAATGAACAGCCAGTTAAGATAGCACTCACCCCCCATTCCTTGGGCTGGAGCTGAATACATTAGCAGCCTGAAGAGGAAGGGCTGTTGGTTTATTGTTCCAAGGAAATTGCAATGTTATTTGTATTTTAAAAGTGTGATTTTTTAAAATACATTTTATAAAAACCTCCAAAAAAAACACTTTTACATCCTTGGGCTGTTTGGTTGTGAAACAGAGTCCCCCTAAAACAAAGCTCCCTTATCAAGTTTATGATTAATCTCTCTATCCAAACCTTTATTCCCTTTCTTGTGCCCTCTGACCTCAATCCTGTGCTAACTGAACACTAATCAACCAGAGTAAGATGACTAAAACTACTATTGTCCATAACACTGTTAATGTACTGTAATTGATGTTGTAGATGTCATCATTAACGTACAAACACAGCTTGTTTCTTCAGGGCAGGATAAGCTAACAGATCCCCAAACCATGGACCACCTGGCCAGAGAATTGCAAACCAGAAACATCCTAACCCCTGAAATTATGATTAAGAAATGTCACAGGCTGTTGATCCCAGCTTCCTTGGTCTTCCCCTTTAAAACACTCTAACTCAGAGACCAAATTGGAGTGGACCTGAGGCTTATCCCCATCGCCCTTGCTTGGTGCCCTGCAATAAACGCTGTGCTTTCCTTCACCACCACCTGCTGTCAGTACACTGACTTTGCTATGCAGCAGGTGATGGAAACCTAAGTTGAGTTTGGTAACAGTTGTTCTTTAAAAATCAGAGGAATCCCTAAAATTCTCTTTATTATTGTGGTGTCCCAGGCTTTTGCCTTATGAAGTTATAATAGTCCTGTCAGTATAATAGCCACCCACTTTTATCCTAATGTCATTAGATGCCCAAAAACGTGTAATAATCTATCTCCAAAAAACACTGAAGTTTTAAAAATATTCTATAATGTAATAGTTTATTGCTGTGGTTATTTAATAAAGTCAAACTTCCTTATATTTAAACATGTTTTTTGGTCAGAATGACAATCATCAAAAAGTCTACAAATAATAAATGCTGGAGAGGGTGTGGAGAAAAGGGAACCCTCTTACACTGTTGATGGGAATGTAAATTGATACAGCCACTATGGAAGACAGTATGGAGATTCCTTAAAAAACTAGGAATAAAACCACCATATGACCCAGTAATCCCACTCCTAGGCATATATCCTGAGGAAACCAAAACTGAAAAAACATGTACCCCAATGTTCATTGCAGCACTATGTAATAGCTAGAACATGGAAGCAACCTAGATGTCCATAGACAGATGAATGGATAAAGAAGTTGTGGTACATATGCACAATAGAATATTACCCAGCCATAAAAAGGAATGCATTTGAGTCAGTTTTAATGAAGTGGATGAACCTATTATACATTAGATAGGATGAGCCTATTATACAGAGTAAGTCAGAAAGAGAAAGATAAATATCGTATACTAACACATACATACAGACTCTAGAAAGATGGCACCAAAGAATTTTTTGCAGGGCAGCAATGGAGAAACAGACATAGAAAACAGACCTATGGACACGGGGAGAGGGGAGGAAAGGGTGAGATGTATGGAGAGAGTAACATGGAAACTTACATTACCATATGTAAAATAGATAGCCAATGGGAATTTCCTGTATGTCTCAGGGAACTCAAACAGAGGCTTTGTATCAACCTAGAGGGGTGGGATGCGGAGGGAGATGGGAGGGAGGTTCAAGAAGGAGGGGACATATGTATACCTAAGGCTGATTCATGTAGAGGTTTGACAGAAAACAATAAAATTCTGTAAAGCAATTACCCTCAATTAAAAAATAAATAATTTTTTTTAAATCAAGGTTTAACAAAAAAACATTTTTTGAGCAATTTTAAGGAGATAGTTTTATCTTTACCATAAATTAAGCAATAAATTCATGTTTTTGTTGATAAACTGATTGGAAAATGAAGTGTTAACAGGCACCATGTTAAATACTTGCGAGTGACTGCTTGAAATTAATAGTGATGAAAACGTTCAGGAATTAGATACACTCATACCTACCAACCAAGCCTTGTGTAGGGAAATGACAAGTAGTAAGATGCTGAGGGGCTAGAAACATGTGTCAGTGGCTGAGAGCTGCCAATAAACATCTCCCGTATACTCCTCTCCAAAGACTTGTACATGAAGGATAAGGAATCCTGAAATTAAATGATTACAGACAGAAAAAGACATAGCATAATCAACAAAGCTACCACTTCATGTCAAAGGCATTAGACTTTAAGAAATAAGTTTGAGGTTTTTTTAACATCTATTTATTTATTTGGCTGCACTGGGTCCCAGTTGGGGCACACAGGATCTTCAGTCTTCATTGCAGCATGTGGGTCCTTTAGTTGCATCATCTGAACTCTTAGTTGTGGTATGTGGGACCCAGCCCCCTGACTAGGGATCAAGCCCAGGCCCCTGGGAGCACAGAGTCCCAGCCACTGGACCACCAGGGAAGTCCTAAGAAACAAGTTTTCACAAGTGCTGAAAAATAACTTATTGACTCCTATCAACATGTAAGGAGACTTAAGACTGGAAATTAGGAGAGTGAAATCATACCCGCAATATATGCTCAGGGATGGGAGTTCTAGCCTAAAGGTCAGGACCATCACGAGAAGAAAGAGTCAGTTGAGATTAACCTGAACCAACCAAGTTAGGATAGTCTATTAATGTGCAGGATGTAACCAAACAAAATAATTGTTAAAAAATTAAAATTTTTAGAAGGTAAGTCCACTCAAATCTAGAACTATAAATATATTTGTGTATATATATATCCACCTTTTCTCCCCACAAACAAATGAACTGGAATGCCACCACGATGCCAGAAACCCTCCCAACCATATTCAGATTGAGAGGCTGCTAGATTTGCTTTGAGTCCCAAGAAGCTGGGAAGGCATGAGGGGCTGGAAGCTGTGTGCAAGAGAAATGGGGGGACAGCAAGGCCCCCAGCTTAGGGTGCCGAATTGTTCTTAGTGTGGTTACTGCAGACACACACAGACAAGAGTGGGCCCAAGCAAACTGGCCAGGCACTAGATCCATCCAAGTTCAGGGAACACAACTCAAAATCCACCCCAGGTGACATAAGATCAAATGAGAACTGTCGGCTGCCCCAGAGCAGGTTCAGCTCAGAGCCGTGGGGAGCCCTGGACGCCCAGGCTCCAGAGAAGCACAGCTTAGAAGAGCCCTGCAGGAAGGGACTCAGCCTTCTGTTTTTCCAGTCTAACCTCTCTGGCAGGTCGCCCCCGGATTGCTCACCTGAGGCCCACTTTTGGCTTCCTCTTTCATTCAGAAATAGCCATACCAGGCATCACGCCAGGCCTTGGGAATGTAAACTCCTTCTCTTACACAACTTTTCCTTTCGTGAAGGAGACAGATACAAATAATTGCAGCATGCGTGATGTGTGTTTGGACAGAGCTTCCTGGTCTACGTCTCGGTACATCATTTGCAGAACTCATTGCAAAATGAAAATGCAGAGCTGCTTGTTCAAAAGTTATTAAGAATTTGACCCTCCTCCACTGCTGGTGAGAATGAAAATTGATACAACCACTATGGAGATGAGTATGCAGTTTCCTCAGAAAACTAAAAATGGGATTTATTATATGATCCAGTAATCCCACTCCTGGGCAAATATCCAGAGAAAACCATGAATTCAGAAAAATACATGCACACCAATGTTCATTGCAGCGCTATTTACAATAGCCAAGATATGGAAGTAACCTAAATGTCCATCAACAGAAGAATGAACAAAGAAGATGTGGTGTGTGTGTGTATATCTATTTACACACACACACACACACACACCAGAATACTACTCAGCCATAAAAAAGAACAATATAATGTTATTTGCAGCCAGATGGATGGACCTAGAGATTATCATACAAAGTGAAATAAATCAGACAGAGAAAAACAAATATCATATCATAAGCGGAATCTTCAAAAAATGATACAGGGAACTTATTTACAAAACAGAGACTAACAGACTTTGAAAACAAACTTACGGTTACCAGAGGGGAAACAGTGTGGGAGAGAAAATTAAGAGTTTGGAATCAACCCATACCCACTGCTATGTATAAAATAGATCATCAACAAGGACCTACTCTAGAGCACAGGGAACTCAATACTCTGTAACAATCTACACAGGAAAAGAATTTGAAAAAGAAGGGCTATATATGTACATGTATAACTAAATCACTTAGCCATACACCTGAAAGGAGCACAGCATTGTAAGTCAACTACACTTCAGTATAAAATAAAATTTAAATTTAAAAAAGGTAAGAATGTTAAGGCAATAACAGCAGAACATTAAACCAAATATGGGGAGGGACTCCTGGTAGTCCAGTAGCTAAGACTCCATGATCCCAATGTAGGGGCATCAGTTCAACCCCTGGTCAGGGAACTAGATCCCACATGCTGCAATTAAGATCGAGTGCAGCCAAATAAACAAATATTTTAAAACTTTAAAATGAGTAAATAAACCAAGTAGGCGGCCCTTCTAAGCACGACGAAGGGGACCTTCTACATGACTGCACAGGCGGCGCACCGTGAAGCGGGCTCTATGGGGCCCTCACCCAGGTCACAAAATCGTTTAAACCCTTCTCTACAATCTGATGCCGATTCCCCTTCCCGACTCTCGCAAGTACTTTGATTCCTTGTCTTGTGTTCCGGGCAAATAAGACTGCTCAAATTTCCAAACATCCTGAAACTTTCCTAACCCATTACCAGAAATACATGCTCAGTGACGAAAAACTATTAGTTGGCTACTATTTAAGGCCTAACTCAGATTCCAGCTTCTGCATGAAACCTTCTCTGATGACAGTTACATAATATTTTTTTAATCTGAGAGGCTGTGTCTCTCCTCCCACCAACCATGGTATAGTTGCATCTTACTCAGAAATGGTTAATTTTGTATTTATCACCCCATTAGACTAAAATTTTCTAAACATCAGAGACTATTTCCCTTTCATCTTCTATCGCCCCAGCAGAATGGCTGACACTTAAGATGATCTCATGGAGGAACTGGATAGGCAGTGGCATTCCCTTGGTGTGGGGCTTTGCACTATGAGCCTGCAATACTGCTGACACATTTTGCACCAAGGACAGAGCAGGAGTGACCCAAGGGCCACCTTGAGCTCCACTGGGCTTTCCAAAGGCCACTGAGGTTCAGACCTTCGACATAGGATGTCTCCAGAACAAACCAGACTTGAAGACCAAGGATACTTGTGAGCCTGGCTCATGCCCAGATGACTTTCACTGAACGATTAAACAGCCAGTGATCCTACAAAATGCAGTATCACAGGAAGCAGAATGTACCTCTCCATTAAAAGCAGAAAATTCTTACCATGGTCCAGGAATCCACACTAAAGAACACTCCTCTTTTGGTATAGTTTATATGCTTTCCAATATTTTTAGTTAGGGCTGCAGTCACATTTTTATGAAAACCATTTTTCTGTACTTTTGAGCTGTTAGAAAGAGAGAGGAATGAAATAGTTAAGACTGAGGAAATAGCAACTCACCCTTATTCAGGGTGAATTGAAGATGTAATCAAGTTAACCCCAGGTTAAAATGTCATAAAATTTTAACATCTGCAAGTTGAAGAAACAGCAACACAAAAAGCAAAATTTTAGAAAAACTTCTATAGGATATTCCACAACACCTTTTAATAAACCCATTTCCAAGGTTGAAAAAGCCAGTCCTTACAAAAATATTTTCTGTAGCCTCAAAGTTCTATAAGTGTATGAGTTTGAATTCTTTCCAGATTACTAAAAAAAAAAATCAGAAGTTAAATCAACATTTCATATTAATGGCCCAGAAATGGTCATAGCTATTCAGGAAACTGGTATGCAAGTGGACTGATTTTGCTTTAAAGACATGGGAGAATTAATTATACAATAAAAATACATTTTTAAATCCTATGTTTTCACAAGTCTACATATCAGATCCCTAAAAAGCCAGGCAGGTTTCAGAAATGCTTACAGATGGGCCACAGATGAACAAAGAGGGCCTAAGACATCAGCCAGTGTAGGGACCCCAACAATCTAGAGTTCTTAAACCCAACCTAAAGACATTCAGTTATATTAAAACAAAACTTGCCTGATTCGAATAACTTAAACAGTATGGGCTTCCCTGAACTGTTTTTTGTACACTTTCAATTCTCTTGAAGCTCTGAACTCTCTCCTTAGCATCTTTTATGGCAATGATTTTCTTTTTGAGTATCTAACACTTGCTCACCCTTAAATATCTTGGCCGAAGCATCAACTCTTCACAGGAAGTCTCCTGTGACTGAGTTAGGACACTCTGTGGTACATCATGAGAGCCCAGTGCTTGCCCTTCCTAACGCTCAAGGGTACTGACAAGTTCTCGTTCAGTGACCATCTGGCCACCCGCCAGGCCATCCATCCTCTGAGAGCAGAAGCTGTTTCTGTCTTGTTCACAATGAGGTCTCTAAATGCCTAAACTAGTTCCTGGTACCTAATGATGAGGAAATATTATAATTTGTACTATCTTATTAGTAATATAGTATCTATAGGATTAATATAGTTATTAAATGCATGAATAAATGGTTGGTACCCAACTCCAGCAGGGAGTACCACCTCATAGAATACAAATCAGACCCTCTGGCTCTTTTCCTCAGAAACTAACTGAAAGGGCTTCTCCCCACCAGTATCATTGATGGGAAGAATATGGTCACTAATGGCAATAATGGTGAAGATGATAATATGATTAGCTATCATTTACTAGTTAGTGAGCAGCTTAGTAATGTGGTTTGCTAAGTTGTGTCCAGCTCTTTTGCAACCCCATGGATTGTAGCCCGTCAGCCTCTTCTGTCCGTGGGATTTCCCAGGCAAAAATACTGGAGTGGGTTGCCATTTCCTTCTCCAAGGGATCTTCCTGATCCAGGGCTCAAACCCACATCTCCTGCACCTCCTGCACTGGCATGCAGGTTCTTCACCACTGGCACCACCTCGGAAGCCCTACTAAGGTGGTAATTGCTTTCTATCCATTCATGCACATACCACAACTCTGGGAGTATGGATATGTATTTTTTCCAGTTTTCCAGAGGAAGCTGAAGCTCAAAAAATAATTAGGCAACTTGTTTAAAAATCACACAATGGCAGCCCCGGAGCTGGAACCTCTGTCTACAAAGCCCATGTTTTCAGAGTCTACTGAGCACCTCTCTGAGTGAGATGCTCTTTTTCTGTGAGTCATTTGGGAGTCCACTTACCCATGGGTGTTGTTTTGTTGACCGCCACATGTGATGAACAGAGGGTTCTCAGGGAGGTTGCAGTTACTGGGGAAAATAGTCAAACGAGTTAGGTGTTTTTCTACCTTCTGTTCAAGCATGAATTTTTCTGAGAATCAGTGTCACATTTCAAGCCATCTCCCCAAAGTCTTAGTGTAGAGGTGTTTATGACTTAGCCAGACAGGACTGGTGAAGGGCCTGAGTCCTACTTGATAAGGGTAGATAAGCAGGTGGTGCCATGGTAACACAGGCCACCCCAAACCACTGGTCACCCCCAGACTCAGCTTCCCCTTCCTCCCAATTCCATCTGCTGAGTTCTCCCTGCTGACAGGAACCATCTCAGAGTTAGAGACTGAAAGAAAATCACTCCCAACTGTGTCACCTTCTGCCCATTGATGTTTGGTGTTATAATTTCTCAGTCTCATTCCTTTCAAAGCTAAAATTTTTTAAATTGCCTGGTGGGGATTTCCCTGGCTAACACTTCACAGTCCCTGTGCAGGGGGCCTGGGGTCGATCCCTGGTTGGGGAACTAGATCCCACACGCTGCAACTATGATCAAAGATCCTGAGTGCCACAACTAAGACCAGTGCAGCCAAATAAATGTTTTTTTTAATTTTTAAAATAAAATTCCCTGGTGTTCCAGTGGCTAGGACTCTGCACTTTCACTGCCATGGGCCCAGGTTCCATCCCTGGTTGGGGAACTAAGATACCATAAAGCCACTGGGCACAGCCAAAAAAACAAATAAAAATAGCTGCAGCGCTTCTAACCTTTGCTTTAATAAAAATTAAAAACAAAAATTTACAAACTCAATAATTAAGTAGGTAACTAAGTCTGCCTTTTTACAAGTAAAAAGGCTCTGATAGAATGTAAGACGTGAACTTTCTTCCTAACACTGAACAGACACACTAAGAGAGCGGGGATTACATAAGAGTTTATTCTAGGATGAAGACTATTTGGAGGGAGAGGAAGACTGGAAAATCCCCTGGACAGAGGAGCTGCCACAGACCCTCTTTCCCCCTGCTGGCTGATGCTTAAGCTGTCCTTTCCCTGCAGGAGTTCTGTCTACGGTAGTCCCTATCCAGACCCGGCCCTACCCTGCCCAGTTCAGCAGCATGGGAGGGGCTCCATCCTGAGTGGTGTGGTTGGAAATGGGTTCTGAGAGAACCTCGGCTCCCTCAGACCATGAACAGATCCTGTGAGAGCCAAAATGTCTAATGTTGCAGTTGGAACTGGGGACAAGACCCGTCTACCCTGGTCTGCATCTGAATCTCTGGTTGACATTCATCCTGGGTGTGCTGGGACAGAGCAGAAAAGGAGCTGGAGGTTGAGATGCTCTCCCATTGGGGCTGCATGTCAGATTCCAACAGAAGGCTGCGCCTTACAAATGCCTTCATTTCCGACTTTCTTTTGGAGTATGGGGCTTAAGTGAAATGCCCTCTGAAACCCTGGAGCCCTGAGTGCTCAATCAGTGTGGAGAGGAAGATGGCCGTATCCACTGCTGGAGCATGGGGAGGTGGGCACCCCAGCCCACAGCATGAGGTCTCCCAAAAGAAACAGATGTTGCACAGCTGGGGAAGCAGATTCCTTCTCACCTGAGCCATTTCTCCCAGGTCATGAACTTAGCAAAATCTACCTCTCCATCCCTAGGACAGGAGAGACAGCAGCAAACCCAACCAGATGGGAGTAAGTTGGAGTTTTGAAGTGACAGTTTCCATTCTTTCCCTGCTTCATTAGGACATGACAACACTTCCTGAGACTTTGTCCTCATTTGATCAACTGAAAAACCTGGGAGTTATGATGGGGATGGAACAGCAATACAGGGAGTGATTGGTAGGAGAAAGAGTAAGAATTCACCTGGTCCCGTTCTTTAACATGTAACTTGTCAGATGGTAAATATTAGTAGACCAAAACGCCATATCTTCCAGCCCTCCTAGGAAGTATTCTTGAAATTGTTCCACCAAAAATGGGGATTTTACAGAATAAGTGGGATAAAGCTATGGCAAAGAGAAAGAAAAATAATCTAATAAATAACTGAATCAAGTGCTTCTCATGGTATCTTTATAACACTTTCAATTCAGATTTTGAAGAATAAATGCCTTTACCTTGGAAATAGCTAACATCTCCGCATACCTGCAACATAAGCAATAATTTAGACTGTGAGTTGTGATTTCCACAAAGAAATGAAACAAATGAATGAAGAAAAAGTTCCAGCAACAGGTATCCACTATCACGCAACTGACTTTGAACAAGCAAAATCCATAAATCCAATACCCACACTCAGGCAGCTAAAGCATCGGAAAGTGTGTTAAGGAAGTCACAATAAAATCACTTGCAAATATTCCTCCAGTTACACTTACATTTCCAAGAACTGAAGGTATGAACAGTCAACAATGGCTTTTTTGGTGATGACTATTCGGCCGTAGAGTTCTCTATAAATTCCCAGGAGATCTTCAGCAGGCACATACCTGAGAAAAGCATTAGAATAAAATAAGGGCTGTTTTGATTCTGAAGTTGAAGATAACAACAGCAGTCACAGCAGCTACCAGTGATTCCAGGATTAATAGGTGCCAGACACCATGCAAAGGACTTTACATGCATTATTCATTTAATCTTGCCAACAACCCTGGGTGGTTGATACTATCACAGTCCTACTTCACGTACAGGAAACTAAGGCACAGAAAAATTCAATAATTTGCCCAAGGCTGCAGAGCAAACGACTGGCACCCTAATCAAATATTTATACAAAGATAAGAAACTATGAGTAGCTCTCACAGTCAACAAAAGGGTCTGAAATGTGGTACTTGAGTGCAATCTCAGAAATGACAGAATGATCTCAGTTCATTTTCAAGGCAAATCATTCAACATCACAGTAATCCAAGTCTATGCTCCAAACATTAATGCCAAAGAAGCCGAACAGTTCCATGAAGACCTATAGAACTAACACCTGTTCAGAACTAACACCAAAAAAAGATGTCCTTTTCATCATAGGGGACTGGAATGCAAAAGTAGGAAGTCAAGAGATACCTGGAGTAACAGGCAACTTTGACCTTGGAGACAAAATGAAGCAGAATAAAGACTAACAGTTTTGTCAAGAGAACACACTGGTCATAGCAAACACCCTTTTCCAGAAATACAAGAAAAGCCTCTATACATGGACATCACCAGATGGTCAATACTGAAATCAGATTGATTATATCTTTGCAGCTGAAGATGGAGAAGCTCTATATAGTCAGCAAAAATAAGACTAGGAGCTGATTGTGGCTCAGATCATGAGCTCCTTATTGCAAAATTCACGCTGAAATTGAAGGAAGTAGGGAAAATCACTAGACCATACAGGTATGACCGAAAGCAAATCCCTTATGATTATACAGTGGAGGTGATGAATAGATTCAAAGGATTAGATCTGGTAGACAGAGCGCCTGAAGAACTATGAATGGAGGTTCATAACACTGTACAGGAGGCAGTGACCAAAACCATCCCCAAGAAAAAGAAATATAAGAAGGCAAAGTGGTTGTCTGAGAAGGCTTTACAAATAGCCAAGGAAAGAAGAGAAGCAGGAGAAATATCAACAACCTCAGATACCACTCTGATGGCAGAAAGTCAAGAGGAACTAAAGAGCCTCTTGATGAGGGTGAAAGAGAAGAGTAAAAAAGCCATCTTAAAACTCAGCATCCAAAAAAACTAAGATCATGGCATCTGGTCCCATCACTTCATGGCAAATAGAAGTGGGGAAAGTGGAAGTAGTAACAGATTTTATTTTCTTGGGCTCAAAAAATCACTGCAGATGGTGACTGCAGCCATGAAATTAAAAGATGATTGCTCCTTTCCTCCTGTAAGGAAAGCTGTGACAAACCTAGACAGCATATTAATAAGCAGAGATATCACTTTGCTGACAAAGGTGCATATAGTCAAAGCTATGGTTTTTCCAGTAGTCATGTACAGATGTGAGAGGTGGATCACAAAGAAGGCTGAGTGCTGAAGAATTGATGTTTTTGAATTGTGGTGGTGGTGGAGAAGACTCTTGAGAATCCCTTGGACAGCAAGGAGATCCAACCAGTCAATCCTAAAGGAAATCAACCCTCAATATTCATTGGAAGGACTGATGCTGAAACAGAAGCTCCAATACTTTGGCCACATGATGCGAAGAGCTGACTCACCGGAAAATACCCTGATGCTGGGAAAGACTGAAGGCAAAAGGAGAGGAGGGTGGCAGAAGATGAGATGTTTAGATAGCATCACCGACTCAATGGCCATGAATTTGAGCAAACTCCAGGAGACAGTGAAGGTCAGGGGAGCCTAGCATGCTGCAGTCCATGGGGTCACCAAGAGTCAGACAGGACTTAGCGACTGAACAAGAAAAAATAAAAGGAATGTTTAGTTTTGTGAATTCAAAGAGCAATAAAAGATATTTTTATTCTTTTGAGTTGAATCATTCTCAGGAATCATTTTTCAAAAACGCTCCAAAATAACTCCTCACCCCAACATCCTACTTTCAGAATACACAGTGGTAGGCAGTAAAAGAGAATTCTAAGTCAAGTTTTTGATTCAAAGGTATTAGTCATTTCAGTTGGAGGAAGAGCCACATTTTAAAAACTAGGTTTATACTGTTATCTTTTATCTTTAAGAAACCTTAGATTATACCAGACATAAATATAAATACAAACAAAACCTAATTTAGTGTATCTATAAGAAGGAATCTATTGAAATGTCCATTTTTTACTTTACAAGCACACCAGAATGGTCTTCTCCATAAATATAGCTTAAAAGTTTAGCAAAAGGCCTAACAAAAATATTTTTTTAGATGAATCACCAAGTTAGCAAGAAAGTGAAACTTTGCCATGGCCCAAAATAAGTTGGAGCTGGAAACTTTGGCAGGTAAGTGAGTGGGAAAGCCAGTTTTTGCCCTGAAGACATCTGCTAAACCTGGAACTTAGGTGGTTTTTTTTTTTTTTTTTTCCCCCCTCAGGTAGTTGTATGGCATACAAGAGACAAGAGCTAAAGTATAGGAATCAACCAAAGTGGGCCATTTCCCACATGAAACTCCTCATTAAAGGCTATACCTTCTGCATGAATATTAGCCAGAAATAAATCCAACATACTAACAAAGACAGCAAAGAAACCTCTGTCTTCATCTTGGAAATGGAAGGAGAGAGGGAAAGCTATCTCGCCACTAAAATCGGTATCCACTACCCAACCCTATAAATGTTTGGTCTTGCATTCATGCTATCTGCGTAGTCAGAAAAACTTCTAGGGTTGAATATCATTTAAATGTGGTCCCAGTTAATGGTGCCTTGAGGTAGCCTGCAGAATGCAAGACAAGTCTTCCCTGGAGAAATGCAACTGTAACTTAAGCCTTGAGGAATTCAAGCACCACTGAATAAAACTGAAAGAAGACCAGATCCCGGATGATGTGCAATGTGAAATGGGCATCTCATCCAGGGCAGAGCACCCTGTGTGGAGAGTCGGTGGGGAACCTCAGGTCCCTGCTGCCGCCACCTCTTCCTGCGGCATCCAAAGGCCAGTTGTCCTCAACTGCCTTGAGAGTGACCTATTGGTTCTGGGTCTCCCTTAGTTCTGAGGCAGCTGGACCAGGAATGGGAACGGGCAACTTGCCAGGCCCCCAGCTCTAGTTCTTTGTTCTGTAAGCATTCCTCCCTGCTTCCAGCTCTCCATACTCAGAGACTAAGACTGAGGGACAGAGTCATGTCACCTCCCATCTGCTTAGTAAACATGTGAAGAAAAACAACAAAAAGAACAGTGTATCCAACAGTAATATCTGATAAATCGGACTTGAAGGCAGTAAGTATTGTAAAATATGAAGACAGCCACCAGATAGAAAATTCGATTCACCAGAAAGACATGAGATTTGAAAACGTAATACATGTAACAACATATGTTCAAACACATGTATAGCAAACTTTGACCTAACTACAAGGAGAAACTGAAAAATTTCATCATCATAGAAGGAGATTTTTAAATGAATTTCTCAGTAATTGTGAGACTGTCCAGATAAAAGTAGTAAGATTATATTATTTAAAACTTATGAATCTTCTGATTTGAGCAGTACATTTAAAAAGCTTGAGCTAATACATATATATATAATGTTAAACCACAAATTGGAGAATTAACATTCTTTTCAAGTTCAGATGAAAAATAAATAATAGATAATTAAATAAATGTTAATAGATAAAAATTAATCATTTGGTAGACCTTAAAGTCAAGACTCAAATTTCACAGGAACCAAAGAAGAGTAGAAGGAAAAAAATAAATATAAGAAAAAGTAATGAAAGAGAAAAAGAACATATAGTATTAATAGAAAGGATCAATAAAGCCAAAAGTTTTTTTCAATAATAAAACTGAAAATATTAGACATGATTAATTGTTTAAAAATATAAGAGAAGGCACAATAAATAACATTATAGATGCCAAACGAACAGAAGTACAAGTAAAATGAGAGGGAAAAATGAGGATATTATGAACTCCCTTATGCCAAAATGTTTAAACACTCAGACAAAATAGAAAAGTCCTAGAAAAATAATAAAACTCTTTAAGAAGAAACTGCAAAACAATACAGTCCTAAAACCAAAAGTCACTACTTTTTAAAACATCTGGCTTTATAGACGAGTTCTACCAAACATTCAAGAAATCAAAGTTACAATCTTACACAAACTTCCAGAAAACAGCGAAGGAAGGTATATTCCCACCTGATTTCACGAATCAAGTGAGGAGTATACCTTTGAAGAAAGGTACCTTTCTTCAAAGGTACATTTCTTCAAGGTACATTTGAAGAAAAAGGACAGGTTGGGAAATCAGCCCTGACAGATGTCAAAATGCATTAAAGCTGTCTTAGTTTTAAAACTCAGTATTGTTCAGGAAGAGTCGATTAGACCAATGGAACATGATAGAAAGCCCAGAAACTGACCCACATACACATGGAATTTTACGTTAGAGAGAACATTACAGATCAGTGAAGAAAATTAGACTATTGATAAATGGTTCTGAGACAATCAGTTATCTCTGTAGGAAAAAAATAAAATTTATATCACAGAATATACAAAAAATTAACTCCAGGTAAATTAAAGACATAAAGTTAATAAAGGAAACTATACTGTGATAACCTAGAAGGGTGGGAAGGGGTGGGAGAGAGGTTCAAGAGGGAGGGGATATATGCACACCTATGGCTGATTCATACTGATATATGATAGAAACCAACAACACTGCAAAGCAAGTATCCTACAATTTAGAAAATAAATTAGAAAAAAGAAAGAAAATGAAACTATAAACTATTTAGAAGGCTATGTAGGAGAATAACCTCATGCCCTCAAGGTAGGAAAGGATTTCTTAAATAAGATGTTAAAAGTACAAATTACAAAGGAAGAGACTGCTACATTCAACTACATTAAAATTAATAAACTCTATTTATCAAGATATACCATAAGTAAAAAGACATGCCACAAACTATTAAAAGATATGTATAACAAATAATTGATAAACTGACAAAAGATTAGAACTCAGAATATACCAAGAATACTCAGAAATAAAAAGGAAAGCCCAACAGAAAAATAGGCTAAAAACCAAACAAGGTTCTCACTTAAAATGAAATGCAATCAATAAAATAGGAAAGAATACTCAACCTTATTATAACAGTAACCTGGGAAATGCGAATTAAAACTTTAAGGAGATATCATTTTATACCAAATAGGTTAGAAAAATTTTAAAGCTGGACAATACCAAGTATTAGAGAATGCAGAAGAGGGAGAACAAAGCTGATGGGAGTATAAATTGGGAAGACCATTCTAAATGACAGCCAGGGATTATTTATTTAGGTTAAACATGCCGAAGTCCTATGGCCCAACAGTTCCACTTCTGGTGCCATTTACTTGAAAGAGATTCACCTCTAGTGCAAAAATGCATGTACAAAAATGTACATAGCAACATGATATATAAAGCAAAAACACTTAACACTACTTACACATCCGTCAACACTAGAATCAAGTCATTTTGGCAGATTTACATAAGGGAGGACCATACGGCGGTGAAAACCAATGCACTATCCCCGAACATATCAATATGATTAAATGTCAGGGAAATAATTTTAAACAAGAAACATTTTTAAATTAAATTCTAATTTAAAATTTCATTTTAAGCCAAATGCATGATGTAGAATTCTATTTAAAGTAAAAACCCAAATAATATTTTGCATACAGATATGACTGTGCTTATGTGCTCAGTTGTATCTGACTCTTTGCAACCACACGGACAGCAACCCACCAGGCTCCTCTGTTACTGGAATGTCCCAGGCAAGAATTCTGGAGTGGGTTGCCATTTCCTACTCCAGGGGATCTTCCCAACCCAGGGATTGAACCCACATCTCTTATGTCTCCTGCATTGACAGGCGGGTTATTTACCACTGGTACTACTTGGAAGCCCATGGATACGCCTACATGTAGTAAAACTCATGTAAGGGAAAAACAACTAAGTGATTAAGTGAACCTAAGGTTGTGGTTATACCTAGTGGGAGAAAACGTGATATGACAGAAGGAAAGGCAGGGAGCCTCTACATTCCAGCTATGGTCTACTTCTTAAGGTAGCTGGCAGCTATACAGTATGGATCATCTTATTTTTTATTTATAAAAAATACATTATTTTACATGTTTGGCATAATTCATAGATTTTTTCAAAGAATCTACTTAGACTAGTCTAATCTTTAGTTATACTTTCCAACATGTACAAATGTAGAAGGCTCCTTATTACATTGTAGGTTTTATTTTCTAAGGAAAAAAAGAGTCAAGCTCCTAACTGCCACTTGGGTATCACATATTTAAATGTACATTGCTCTTACCAGTGCCGTGAGAGGTAATTAAATTTAAACTCGAACTGGCTCAACACGTCTCCTCCTATGATATGAGAAAAATATTTGCTTTTGGAGAATTAATGACAATATATAGCAAGCTTCTTTGAACATAAATTTGCATGATCCAGTTTATTAGTTCTTCACACTGTTATAGGTTTCTGTTCATTATTTTAGTTGCATAAGCACATCTTTAAGAAAAAATGACCTTTTAAAATCTTAGTGAAACACATGAATTAAGAAAGAGAAGTAATTCAGAGAATAAAGAAACTCATATAACCAAAAGGTTTTTCACTTTAAGATGGACCATAAAGATTCTTCTATTTAAATAAACACTACTCACCAATACTGTGCATATTTAAAGGTAATTAAATATAGAAAAAGATGGAGTTTATCCATTTAAAGCTAAAGTATTAGGAGACACTAGGCAATGAATTTAAATCTGATTTTAAAAGTAATGCTTTTCTAAAATAATGGCACAAGTCAATGATAAAATATAATGGTGTTTTTTTGGTTGTTTTGTCCTTTTTTTTGGCTACACCTTAAGGCAAATGGAATTTCCCTGACCAGGGATTGAACCTGAGCTCGCTGCAGTGGAAGCACAGAGACTTCTTTACCACTGAACCACCAGGGAAAATCCCATTTTTTGTTTGGTTTTTACAAAATACATATATAATATTATATATTATATACATATATACATATATAACGCATTCATATATTTATAATCTTTGCAGATGTGCATCTCTATATTAAATGAAGAATTCCTGTACTCTAAACAATTGCAATGTTAAAATAGAAAGCTAGTGGCAAGAAACTAAAAGCATACATACATAGGGTTCAATAGTGACTACAGGTGAAATATAACTACCACGAAAGAAACTCTGGCAATATGTAAACAAGTAGTACCGAAATCACCAGCCGGATGTGCCTCGGGATAGGAGTTGTGAAAATCAATCTGAGGGAAAAAAGAGAACCATCTAGTATATATCACAAATTGAAGCCCACACTCCTACCCCGCAATGAAGCAAGGCGTGGGGAGATGATAGCCTAACCCAACGACTGCTGAGGACGCGTAGTGGTGACTGGACTCACTTTTCAAAGAAACATTTACTTTTATCATTTGTTAAAAAAAAAAAAATGATCCTGGCAGCTGAGTTGTATGCTTCATGTTTTAACAGATAAAGCTGCTGCAAACATTTGTATCTAATAGGATACATGAACAATCTCTAAGTGCAAGTTTATATTTTTTACAGGATAGTATTAACATCAATGAATAACCAGAGGGGACTTTCATCAGGTAAGGTCACAGTTTTCAGTGGGGATATGGCATCTTCACATAGAAAAGAAAAAAGGAAAAAAAAAAAAACAAAAAAACAAAAGCATGCTAACTTACTTTTAAATAGAAACAGATAGTAGGGCTTTATACCTCTGCTATTAAGATGCACAGCTTGAATAAAACATAAAATGCCTCAAATACTGTTTGTGACTAAACAGAATATGACATCTATGGCTGTTTTCAGGGCACATTAGTCAATCTGCCCACGTGGATGAATTTACCCGGGTAGCAAATGTGTAAGAGCAATGAACAAGAAGAGATGGAAATCTAATGAATACTACATTGGGCAAAGAGTCTTATTTCCATGTGAATCTGAATAACCTAAGTTTTTCTTTTCCTAAAATAGTCAGGTTTTAATAAATTTTTTTTAATTTCATTTTTTTAGCACTGAAAACATTTTGTATTTAGGTATAGCCAATTAACAATGTTGTGATAATTTCAGCTGAACAGCGAAGGAACTCAGTCATACATATACATGTATCCATTCTCCCCTCAACCCCTCTCCCATCCAGACTGGCACATAACATTGTTGATTATCCATTTTAAATATAGCAGTGTGTACATAACCTTTCCAAAGTCCCTAACTATCCTAAAAGAGTCACTTCTCAATCTTGGGTAGGACAATATCATTCCCACAAAGTCATTAACCTGAAGCTATGTACTCACGGCAGCCATCGTCCTAAGGAATCCTTGTTCAATACCCAGGCTATGCCAGTTGACATCAGCCACCATGTGAGACGTAATTCCAAACAAGAAAGCTACCAATTTCTCTGTGTCCTGCCAAATAAGCAAATTAGAGTTGGGGTTAGGGGGAAGGTAGTAATTTTATAACAATCTTATTAAAAGGATTAACAAATATGAATTCATTTCCATTACTGAGACTTAACAAAACATCAGAGACAGGTATGTTGTAGTTACCCGCGAACCACAAAGGACTTTTTTTTGAAATGTTTCTGAGTGCCTTGAAACTGCTTTCAGATTTATTTACTAGGGGAGCAAAATGACCACGTGACATGCCCCAAATTTTAAAAACATTGTTTATTGAAAATAAAACTGAAGATGTAAATTTTGAAAAATCATTTGTTTAACTGTTGACTAGCTATTTACTATGTCCCATATGCTGTGTTTGGTATTGAGGCAGAAGGGTGAGTAGCCCTCAGAGCCTGGATTAAGGGTTGGGGTTAGAAATGGAGTTACTGCAGGTGCAACAATAGTACTTGGCAAGTCTGGAACGAAGTATTTTTAGGGTTACAGGCTGTGCCTACCTCATCCCAGGGAAGAGGATAGTTCTTCCGGATATAATGAACACTTGCGTTAAGAAATGGAGTCCAGTGAGTGCTCTCTGACACGTCATGGAATTGTCCTGACAAAACAGAGGCAACCGTCAGAGCTCCTTCTTAAAAGGTTGGAGGTTCTCTTGTTTATACACACCACATCTTTGTTCATCCATTCATCTGTCAGTGGGCACTTAGGTTATTTCCATGTCTTTGCTAATGTTAATAGTGCTTCAACAAACACTGGGGTACTTGTGTCTATTTAAACAATGGAATATTACTCAGTCATAAAAAGGAATGAAAGTGGGTCATTAGTAGAGATGTGGACGAACCTAAAGACTATCACACAAAGTAAGTCAGAGAAAAATGTTGTATATTAATACATAAACATGCAATCTAGAAAAATGGTACACATGAACCTGTTTGCAAGGCAGAAATAGAGACAGAGATGTAGGGAACAAACATATGGATACCAAGAGAGAAGCAGGGGATGAACTGTGAGATTGGGACTGACATATGGACGCTAATATGCACAAAAGAGACAACTAATGAGAACTTGCTATATAGCACAAGGAACTCTACTCAGTGTTCTATGGTAACCTAAATGGAAAGGAAATACAAAAAAGGGGATATACGTATACAAATAGCTGGTTCACTTCAACGTACAACAGAAACCAACACAACATTGTAAAGCAACTATACCCCAATTTTTTTTTAAAGTTGGAGCTTCTCAATGAAATATTCTACCACCACCTGCTGTGTTGCTGCGTTCCTTCGCCTTCCCTCCAAACCTCTTAGTTTCCTGAGTCAATATTCAAAGGAAGCCTCTAGGAAGAACGGCCAGCCAAAAGAAAAAGGAGCCTTAACTGCTCATAGAATCTAGAAATAGCTGGGCTGCAAGAGAAGCTGGAAGTGTTAAGTTCTGTACCCTAAAGCTAAAGAAATAAGCTGTCCCTGTTTTTTTTTTTAATTTGGGTTTTTTTTTTAAATCTTCTTTTCCATCACAGTCAGCCTCCCTAATAGCACAAAAGAAAAAAGCAGATATTTCAACAGCTTTCAAGTATTTGAATTTATAATATTTTTAAATGGGGTGTGCTATATGCCTCTTTATTCCCACAGGAGGCAGGAGGAGTAAGTGAAAAAAAACAGGAACTGACATCTATTCTAAACCTTCAAGTGCCAGATTCTTCATGGAGTGTCACGTGACATAGAAGCAATCAAAAGCAAAATCCCAGAGTTCAGATCCCTCAAGTCAAATTTTTTATATCATTATTAAACTAAAAATAGCCTAACCACTTTTGTTTAAAGCATAACTGAAGCACATTTAACTTAATATTATCTTGGGTTTGCATAACACTTGACAAAATAAATAACATACGTTAATGCCAACAGCAATTCAGTATAGCAGCCAGGCCTGCGTTAATTATTACTATTAAATAGTAATTAATTTAGATATGGCTATGTTGCAGACATGGAAACTGAGACTCAGCATGGAAGGCGCTTTTTCAAGGTCACACGCTAACAGATAACATCCAAGGAATAAAAACTCGAACCTTTTGATTTCCTTCAAAATGTTCTCTCTTCTGCCACGAAGCAGGAGAGTAATTCAGAGTGCTTAGAATAAAGCTTTCAGAATTTTTACCCTTAAGCAAGTGAGTTTCGGTTAAATGGAAAACACAACCGAACTAAGTCATTGATCAACAACAGTGGAAAATATAATGTGTTGTTTGTTATTTTTTCGAGTCTGAGCTATTCCTATCAACCAAGGAAAAGCAACATCATCTGGTCTGTAAGTCTCCATCTTACCTCTCTCACAGATGCTAGGGTAAAATGAGTCAGGAAACACGGATCCAGCCTGATATGCATCCTGGTGCCTAAGTAACAGCTGGGGAGCAGGAAAATACAGAGGTTAGAGGGCAAGAGTCAACAGCCTGAGAAAAGCAGGCCCAGGTGTGGGAAGTTAGAATGATGTGATGGTAGGGGAGAAGTGATGGAAGGAAGAAGTGAAGGAAGGCAGGCATAAATAAATAACTCTTATATCAATATAATTCAAACAGCACCCTACCAAATGTAATTTCAGGTTCTTCCCTACCAAAAACAAACAAGCTGATTAAGTAGTAGTAAAAAAAAAAAAAAAAAAAATCACCTATTTAAATTAAATCTCTTGCTTTTGTTCTGTCCACCCAGAAGAATAAGATTTCTCCAAGACTATTTCACTGACCCAGAACTGGTGTGTGGTAAGTTTTTTGATGACCTAGTGACAACCAGTAAAATGAGAAAAATACAGACAGGTATACATATATATTTATTGGGGCTTCCCAGGCGGCGCTAGTGGTAAAGAACCCACCTGCCAATGCAGGAGGCATAGGAGATGCAGGTTTGATCCCTGAGTCAGGAAGATCCTCTAGAGAAGGAAATGGCAACCCACTCCAGTATTGTTGCCTGGAGAATCCCATGGACAGAGGAGCCTGGTGAGCTACATACAGTCCATGGAGTCACGAAGAGTCAGACACGACTGGGCAACTAACACACACATATATATATTCATACACATATACATGTATCAGTTCATATCTATTTGTGTGTGTGTATGTTTATAGTTGCTACCTGTGCTTTAGAGTAAGATGATATCCTTTATAGATTAAAGGTTAAGATTATAACCTTTTGGAGGGTTACAAAAATACCCTTTCCCATTTCCAAAAATGATGTGTAAGTCGATGGTAGAGGTTTTCTTCCCAGCATTCTTCCTTGGTGGCCTGGCTCACTCCATCCCATTCCAACCCCCTTATGGCTACACCCAGATGAGTGCTAGGGCCTAGAAAATGAAGACTACATTCCCCAGCCACTACTGAGGAGCCACTTCTCCCTTGTTTATTCCCAGCCAGCAGGAAGTGTTTGGCCTTTTGGCAGCAGCAGTAGAGGGGGCCCAGGTGATCACAGGCAGAGTAGAGGGCATCTATTTTGTTACTAAGGAACGTGGCTGAGGTGATGAGGTCCTGGAGCCAGCAGTCAATATGGCGGCTTCTTACTTTTCAAATCACACAGGAGACAGTTGGACATGGAGCTCGTGAATGGAACAGTGTCTGTTTGACTGCTTAGTGGCTCTGGCAGGCCAGTTCTGTGTGTTGTTCTGGGAGTCCTTTCTGGATACTCAACTCAATGGAGGAGGCTGCTCCTCCATTTCTCACAGTTTGTCAGCACTGAATCCCCTAATACGTGGTCTTGTACCCCTCTCCGCATAAGAGGGCTTTCCTCTTATGGAAACCCAGAGGGGTTTCCACTATCTGCAAATGAGCTCTGACCCAGTGGGCAAAGGAAAAGTCTGGCAATCCAACTTTTTAATTTTTCAATAGGGACTTACTAATAACATAGGCTAGATGTAGAAGCAACAAAGTATCTCAAATAACTTGAAACAGAAGGAAATACAGTATCACCTACTTTTTGTTTTTGCTTTTTCAAGCAATGTCTCATCCCCAGTCTTCTAAAGACAGAATCACTTCCATACTGAGCAGGTGAGGCAGACTGACCACAAGGGCAGTATATCCATTCCCACTACAGTATTTGGCTCAGAGATGTTTGCTTAACAAAAGCTACTTCAGCTAGAACGTCCCCCAAGACTTCTCAGCTAGAGCTGTGGGGAGAAGAAAGAAGATGCTTTCTTCTCCTCAGAGTTTTTGCTTGTTAGTTTAAGACATTCTTTTGTTTTTAAGATGATGCTCTCTCTCCGTCTTAATTTATTTATTTTTGGCCACATCTTGCAGGTAACTGGTATCTTAGTTCCCCGACCAAGGATGGTTGAACCTGTGCCCCCTGCAGAGACAGCGCAGATTCTTAACCACTGGACTGCCAGGGAAGTCTTCAACTCTCCAGGGATTTTAGACTAAGAAACTGAGTTCTGGATGGCCAGTGTCTTCCAGTGTCTAGGAGAGAGAGTACCACTTAGACCTCTCAGTCCAGCTGTGCCCCAGGCTTATCAGTTACATGAACCCTTAAAGTCTTTTTTCTAAAGACAGTTGGAGTTGGACTTTTGCCACTTAAAAGTAATAATTAACTTTGCTGAACATTTACCTTAGCAGCCACTGTAATGGTCACTTCATATGTATTAAGACTTGTTGAATCTGAATCTCCTGGTGAGATAGTGTTATTTAACAGGGGAAAATAATGCTAAAGCAAATTTTAAATAATTCTAAAGCAAATTTTAGAAAGTAAGGGTGTCGGGTGGGAGGGAAGCTCAAGAGGAGAGGATACACATATACATATAGCTGATTCATGCTGTTGTATAGCAGAAATGAACAACATTGTAAAGCAATTAAAATCCAGTTAAAAATAAATTTTAAGAAAAGGTGTCAGAAAAAAAAATCAGGAAACTGCTAGAGAGAAAAGAGTACAGAAGGAGGATATGTCCTTCAGATATAAAAATGCACCAAAAGACACAGATCAATGAAACAGAATAAAGAGTAAAGAAATAGATTCAACCATAATGCGTGATAGAGATGAATGAAGGATGGAGTAATTGACAATTGTGTTGGCACAACCCCACTGCAATGAACACTCCATTCTTGCAGGGAATCCATACTTAACCTATGTGACACTGACTTGAAATTGACATTATCAGTAACAGGTCACTGGATCCCTATCATGCTTTATGCGAAAATTAAGTACAAGATGAATTAGAGAGTTAAATGTCAAAAACAGAGCCATGAAAATAACAAGACACATTTTAAGTGAATAATTGTATAATCTCAGAATGGAAATGATGTTTCTAAGCAAAACATACAGGCAGAAACCATTAAAGAGAAGATTGATGCACTTAACTACACAACAATTTTAATGCTGTGCATGGTAAAAAGAACCAGACCGTGGCGGATGCATGTTGATGTATGGCAATACCAATACAATATTGTAAAGTAAAAAAATAAAAATAAATAAATAAATAAAAAGAACCAGAAACAAATTTAAGAGAAAAATAAATAACCATGAGAATCATTTGACACATGATAAGATGCTGTCTTTAGTAAAACAAAAAGTCATTCTTCACATCAAGATTAATATCCTAATAGAAAAATTAGCAACGACACAGGCAATTCATAGAAGAAGCAATAGAAATAGTCAATAAACACTTGAAAATATATTTAACCTCATTAATAATAAATTAATTATTTGTCAATATAACCTATAACAAAATACCATTTTCACATATTGGCAAAAATGAAAAAAATAATAAGAACAGACTTCTAAAAGTGAATCTGTTTCCAGAGCTGAAGATAAAGAAATTTCAATGAACTACAGGAACAATTAAGGATATTAATCCTTTCTTGGTCCCGTATGTCTTCCCTGTTCTGTTTTCGTTTTTCATTTGTTTCTGGGCCAAGGGGATTCAACTAGCAGTACCAGAGCTAAAGGGACTTGCTCCTTGGATTACCTACAAGGAGATCAAGCATGTCAGAACCAGAACTTGTATTAAGGATAATGGAGGTCAGGGTTCACTGTTGCAGAAAGGAGTTACAGATAAGAACCTGGAGAAGATTAGATTAGATCCTGTGCTGATGGATTGGAATTGGAGATGTTTTCCTGTGAATCCAGGGTTTTAAACAGACACAAAAGCCAACTTGAAATGAATTCTGGGACAATTGGAGCATCAGAATAAATAATATTAGTAATGTGATATAGGGCTTCCCTGGTGGTTCAGACGGTAAAGAATCTGCCTGCAATGTGGGAGACCTGGGTTTGATCTCTGGGTTGGGAAGATCCCTGGAGGAAGGCATGGCAACTCCAGTATTCTTGCCTGGAGGATCCCATGGACAGAGGAGCCTGGATGGCTACCGTCCTTGGGGTCACAAAGAGTCAGATATGACTGGGTGACTAAGCACTGCACATAATGTGATATAAACCATTGAATAAAAGAGGAATCCATGAATATATAATATAAAGAGATAGATAAATGGGGAAGAAGAGTCTTTACCTTATAGCAGAATCCAAATTTATAAATGTATAAGGAATGATAGAATCAGATGAACATTTGGCAAACATCAAAATTATTTCAGGCAAGAATCAATGGATGCTAAAAAGTTTAATGAGAAACAGAATATTTGCATTACCTCAATATATCTCCCTACAAAATATTTACTACTTAAAGAAGTAGAAAATATTTATTAACTTTCCAATGTAAAATGCGGCAGACTCCATCTTAACCAAAATTATCATCGATAGCAATAGGACTTCTGCTTCCAGGAAGATGGAGTGGGTGTACTTATCCCTGTTCTTTTTGCTAAATACAGCTGAAACCCTGGACATTGTCTAAGAAAAGAATATAACTTATGACTCAAAGGTGGATAAAAGTATGCACATTGAACAGGAGCTGAAGAGTAACACTGTGGTGAGTTCTGTGGATTTTCTTTTTGCTTCATGTAGTCCAAACTGGATATTGGAAAAGCCAGCTGCCTAGAAACTCCAATGGGTGTAGACAAAACAAAAGCCTGCAAACTCTCAGGCCACAAAACCAGGCATGGGACAGCCTAGCAAGACAGAACTTCTGCACAGTAACCTCTCTGCTCTAGACAAACACCAAAGAAGAAAACACAGACTCACGCTTCCTCACCACTAGCTAAGGTCTCGTGGGGAGCCTCGGCTTGCCCTCTCACCAGGCTGCAATGAGGTGCCCTGGCTCCCCCACTGCAGTGGTATCAGAGAGCGCTAAGGAGGGAGCCAGAACTTTCATCCCTGCCATCCTGTCCCCTACCCTATGGTATCAGTGAGACCATGAGGAGAGCCTGGACATCCAATCCCAACTGGAACAAGGGATTTCTCCCCTTCCCTGCTGTGGGAAGGGGGCAGTATAAGAAGAGGCCCAGGGGAGATCAGGACATCCACCTCCACCCAGGTAAGAGGCCACCTCTGCCTTCTGACATCAGTAAAGACCATGGTGAGGAGCAGCCATTAGGTATTCTTACCTATGCTAGCCAGGGAGGCATCAAGAGAGGCCCAGTGAGGAACCTTGAATTCTAACCCCCGTTGGCAGTTAGGAAGGAGTGTCCCCTGACTCCTTCCACTACCTGAGTGGTATCAGAAGAACACAACTAGAACAGGAAGTTTAAAGAAGATCCAGTCTCGTAACCTAATACCTAAAAAGTCCAGGCTACAATCAAAGATCACTCGTCATACCAAGAACTAGAAAGATGTAAAAAGGAATGAAAAAAGACAGTCATCAGGTGCCCACCAAGAGATGGCAGGAATTTCTGAATTATCTGACAAATATTTTATAGCAACCCTCAGAAAAATGCTTCACTGAACAATTGCAAACACATCTGAAACCAAAAAAAAAAAGAAGAAAGAAAAAAGTTCTCTCAAATAGAAGACATAAAGAACTGAATGAAAAATACAACAGCTGAAATAAAAGTTACATCACCAGAAATGGTTCAAGTTGACATTACGGGCCTTTTGGTAAAACACAATGAGAAGAGTACAGCGTCACTTCAGTGGTCTATCCTATTTCTGCCCAAAACTAACCTGCAGGAGAATCTAATCATGAGGAAACATCAAACAAAACCAAATGAAGGTGCGTTCCACAGAGTTACTGGGTTGTACTTTTTCAAACTATTGAGGACAATAAAGAGAAGGTAGGCCTAAGGAACTGTTCCAGGTTGAAGAAGCTCAGAGGGAACCAAACACATGCTTCCGTATCAGCCCTGAAACGATGAAGTATGTTGAGTTAACTGTTGAAATCTGTAAGAGCCTGGGATTGGGCAATAGTGTTATTTCTATGTTGATTTCCTGATTGTCATTATTATCATACTGTAGTTATATACACGTATATAGTAGTGTGTGTATATGTACACACACACATATATATAGTCCTTGTTTTTAGGAAATATAGTCCCTCCTTAACTACGGTTTTGCTTTCCTTGGTTTAGTGACCCAAGTCCAAAAATATTAAATGGGGCTTCCCTGGTGTTCCAGTGGTTAAGAATCTGCCTTGCAATGCAGAGGACACCCCGTTTGATCCCTGGTCCAGGAAGATCCCACATGCCATGGAGCAACGAAGCCTGTGTGCCACAGCTACTGAGCCAGCTCTCTCTGAGCCACAACTGCTGAGCCGTGTGCCACAACTATTGAAGCCCACGAGCTTAGAACCCATGCCCCACAACAAGAGAAGCCACTGCAGTGAGAAGCCTGTGCGCCACAAGAGTAGCCCCCATTCCTCATAGGTAGAGAAAGCCCATGCGCACCAGTGAAGACTCAGCCCAGCCAAAAATAGATCATCCCAGACGGAAAATTCCAGAAATAAGCAATTCCTGATTTTTAAACTGGCCACCATTCTGAGTATGATGATGAAAGCTCGCACCATCCTGTTCTATCAAGCCTCCCTTTGTCCACTATATCCTGCCTGTTAGTCTCCATCATTAGACCTGCGATTTAGGTAGTACAGTGCTTGTGTTCGAGTAGATCTTACCTTACTCAGTAATGGCCCCAAAGCACAAGAGGAGTGGTGCTGGCCATTTGGACATACCAAAGAGAAACTGTAAAGGGCTTTCTTTAAGTGAAAAGGTGAATGCTGTAGATAAGGAAAGAAATATCCTAGCTATGAAATTGTGAAGGAAAAGGAAATTTGTGCTAGTATTGCTGCAGCACCTCAAACTGCAAAAGTACAGCCACAGTATACAATTAAGTGCTTAGATAAAATGGAAAAGACAATAAATTTGTTCACTAAGTTATTTTGATAGGAAGACCATAGTTACATAATTTTTATTACATATATTGTTATACTTGTTCTATTTTTTAGTCACTGTTGTTTCTCTTACTGTGCCTAATTCATAAATTAAGCTTTATCATAAGTATGTACATATGTGTAGGAAAATATGGTATATATGAGGAACTTTTCCGGTAGTCATGTACGGATGTGAGAGGTGGACTATAAAGAAAGCTGAGCGCCAAAGAATTGATACTTTTGAACTGTGGTGTTGAAGAAGACTCTTGAGAGTCCCTTGGACTTCAAGGAGATCCAACCAGTCCATCTTAGAGGAGATCAGTCCTGAATATTCATTGGAAGGACTGATGCTGAAGCTGAAACTCCAATACTTTGGTCACTGATGTGAAGAGCTGACTCATTTGAAAAGACCCTGATGCTGGGAAAGATTAAGGGCAGGAGGAGAAGGGGACGACAGAGGATGAGATGGTTGGATGGCATCACCAACTCAATGGACATGAGTTTGGGTAAACTCTGGGAGTTGGTGATGGACAGGAAGGTCTGGCGTGCTGTGATCCATGGGGTCGCAAAGAGTCAGACAAGACTGAGCAACCCAACTGAACTGAACTGTCCACAGTTGCAGGCATCCACTGAGGGTCTTGGGACATATCCCCTGAGGGTAAAGGGAATTACTGTACACAAGGGTGCATTGAAGGGTAATTACAACCACTTCAGCAGTTAACTCTCAAATGGCTCAGGGGAAAATCATATGTATACATAGGCTCAGAAGGCAAATAGGATAAGTTATCAACAATTGGGGGAATTGGGTAAAAGTCATACAGAAAGTATTTGTCTAATTTTTTTCAACTTCTCTATCAGTTTTAAATTATTTCAAAATAAAAAGTTAACATAGGAAACTGGCTAAATAAATTATGGTACAAAGAATTATGTAATTGTTAAAAATTATTCTAAAGACTTCTATTAATATGGACATGAACAAATATATGATCTCTCTGATATAGTAAATTACCAAAAAGGCAAGTTTACAAAATAACGTAACTTTAAATTTTTTTAATGATCAGTTTCTATTAGTTCTATGATCAGAAAAGACCAAACCTATTCTACAGGCAGTGAGGGAGGAGCAGAGCAAAGAAAAGACAGCAACCAACCGAACACCATTGTTCTGATTTCCTGGTTAATACACCATATTTATTTATTTATCTAATAAATTATATTTATTCTTATAGAAGGACTAAAATCAGGGCAATAATGACCACCAAACTCTGGGAGATTGTGAAGGACAGGGAAGCCCACTGCAGACCATGGGGTCATAAAGAGTCAGACACGACTTAGCGACTGGACAACAACAAAATTACCACCAGTGTGAGATATGTTTGGTTTTTACAGTTCTTATACATTAATAAACTGACTTTCTCAGCTTTATGCATTAGTCTCTTATTAACTTGATTATGGTAAGTTAGCAGTGAAAGACGCTCAGTCGTGTCCAACTCTTTGCAACCCATGGACTGTATAGTCCATGGAATTCTCCAGGCCTGGGTTGGGAAGATCCCCTGGAGATGGGAAAGGCTATCCACTCCAGTATTCTGGCCTGGAGAATTCCATGGACTGTATAGTCCATGGGGTGGCAAAGAGTCGGACACAAGTGAGCAACTTTCACTTTCTTAATACTGGAGTGGGTAGCCTTTCCCTTCTCCAGGGGATCTTCCCAACCCAGGGATCGGACCCAGGTCTCCCGCATTGTGAGAGGATTCTTTATCAGCTGAGCCACAAGGGAAGCCCAAGAATACTGGAGTGGGTAGCCTATCCCTTCTCTAGGGGATCTTCCCGACCCAGGAATTGAGCCGTGGTCTCCTGCATTGCAGGTAGATTCTTTACCAACTGAGCTATCAGAGAAGCCATGGTAAGTTAAAGTCACTACAAATGCAGTCACCTCTGGATGGATCAGCAAAAGATAATCCCAGAACCAAAAGAACCCAGACCCTAAATGTGCAGGGCTTGCTGAGCACCACCAGCCTGTGGGATCTGTCTAGCATCCTTGGGGTAGCCTCCCTCTGGATCCTTTCACCAGACTGGACCAATGAGTCCAGCACTCACCAGAGAGCAGGTTTTAGTATAGAGAAGGAGAAACTTCAAAGCCCCACATACGAAGTTATAAAACAGATCCTCAATCTTTGAAAAGAGGTTTTCTGATAACATGAGAAAAGCTAACATAATCCCTGTCTTCATGAGTTAAAAGGGGGAGGTGTGTGTTCTCAGGGCACTCAAGCCGTTTCCAGTGACGACATCCGTATACGGATTAGGACCAGTGCTGAGGGGAAGGATGTGTGTCCATTTAACATGTTTTAAGTTAGTGATGCAAGCTTGAATACCTCTACAAGAAAATCACCCTGGGCACGCTCAGGATTGATTGTTCACACCATGAATGAGGCAGATTCTTGCTTCTCCTCTTTCCTACCACTTTCTATCAGGGTCAATGAAGACAACAGATATAAACGCTGTTTTTTTCCTAGCGGGCCTGTTAAATTGGTGAATAAGGAAGTTGAAACTAATGACAAAAAGCAGTTTATGAACAATGCTAGATTTCAGTTTTTGTATCATCCTGCGTTCCATACTGGATTACCAACACTCACAGGTAAATAATTTGATCCAATTCTGAAGTCATAGAGAATTTAACCACTCTTCTCAAAGGTAATATTTAAGAATCATCTTTGTCACAGTTTTATTTAGCTATAGAATTAGAAAGAGTGTATAGTGCCAGAATGGTTTCAACTAATTTGAAGATGGATAAAGGTGAGTCATCAGCTAGTTGTACTAAGAGCACAGTAGGCAGAAAAGTCTTAATCTCAAAGCACACTTCTCAATAAATACTTACTTCTTCCCATGATGATGCAGTTTTTACATAACACAGAGAGATAAGAAGTGGGAAAAAGTGGCTTACGTATAACTTTTCTTTACAAAAAGAAATAAAGTGTACCATTTTAAGAAATTCTCTCAAACACTGCTTTCAAATGTTTTTCGCACTATAATTTATATAAAATATTTCATTATTATATATATTCAAGTAGTGCTAAAGGAGATATACATTTTAACCCCAAATATTAATATTTTATAAAGACATAAAAAGGACTCATCTTTTTAATTGAAACTAAATATTTCAATATCTGTTAGGATTTTTGTCACCTATGAGAGGAAGCTAATGCCCAAGGAATAAAAGAAAAAAATCAAACTTTTTACCTCTTTGTAGTTAATACTCCCATCCTGAAGGTGGAGAAACTCCAGAGCTCTGTGTCCTGAAAGAATGAGTATATAAATGAATTAAATCCAACTATAACTGAAAACAGAACTGCCTGAAGATCATTTTAAAAGGAAAAGATAAAATTTTGTGCTTGTAACTGTCAAGGAAGTGGGATGTGAAAATTTAATTTGTACTAGTAATTTTCATTAGCTGATAGTTAGATTCAAACAATATTTATATTGTTATGATACAAATCAAAATTACAGTTTCTGCTTAACTAGCTCTTATGACCTTGGGTAAGTTACATTACCTCTCTAGGCTTCAGTTCCCCCCTATGTAAAATTAAGTAAATAACATCCACCTCATAGGTTTGGTGAGAGAATCACACAAAAAAAGAAAAAGGGCTAAGTGATGAGCTAATGACTGACACATGTCAAAAACTCAAACAGAAGTTATATTTTGCTTCAACAATTCACAACAAACCAAGTTTATCTGTACAATACACGGTGTAAACCATGGACTGAATTAATGACCCACAAGTGTTTTCTCATCATTGGACTATTTTAGAAGGAGAAAAAAAGTCTCAAAAAGCCATGTGCTCCACCTACACACCCACACCCATAAGATATGCACACCCACATCCTCAATCTTCTTAGTATCAATAACAGGAACACTCCTTGTGAAGAGACAGTCAAAGGTGACACCTTATTTCTATTGTAAGTCACATACACAAAAATGTAGCCACTACCATATTATAAGCATTTATATCATAAAGAGACAAAGTCGTAGCAGTCAGAAATAACAGGTAATAGGATTATAGAGGTTTACAGACTGAAACCAATGAAGGAGGCCAATTCTAATTAACTCACAAAAATGTCAATCATCCACACAGGCCTTATATAAGAAGTGAAAACAAGAACCAAGATATTTATTAAATCATGTAAGTTACTGGCAAATAATTATCAAAGTTTTAATCTCTTTGTATAAGAATCCTCACAATCTGTGCAGATTTGGAATTGCCTTCAATTATGTCCACATAAACATGTTATATTTATATTAACATATTAATTATTAGGGCCCTTGTTTGGCACCTACTGAAGAAAGGCAAGCAATTATCTGAATTTTAAAAATTTTGAAATTTCATCTGTCTTGCTAATTTTTTAACTCTTAACATTAAAAAGTTGAATATCCCCACTTATATTTGTTCCTCTTTGGCCCACTGCTAAAGTTTTTAGCAATTTCAGTTTCACAGAACTTAGATGTGCAAGATAATTTAGAATTCATTAAGAAGTTCAGCCCCCTCATTTTGCAAAAGAGAAAGAGAAAGTGAGTTGCCCAGAGTCACTCATGTAGTTTATAGCAGAGCTGGTATTAAAACCTACGCCTGAGTCTCTTTTCCACTGTCTCCTGACTTTAACATCTAACATTTTAGATGTTAAATGACTCTAACATTTTAGCATAGATGTTTCATGAAAGAATACTGGACCAACTGTTAGGATATGTAATTCTAGACTAGGTCACTAATGAGTTAGCTGTGAAAACTCTCTGCGATCAATTTCCTCTGTTGTAAAATAAAGGAACTATACTCAGTGACCTCTAGTATTCCTTCAAATCATAATTCTGTGATCATATAGTTCCTGCCCAGCAGAGCTCAATATTCTGTTTTGCACTGATAAATTTTCATATGTTCTTTAAATTGGGGAATAGTTGCTTTACAATGCTGTGTTAGTTTCTGCTGTACAACAACATGAGTCAGTCATAAATATGCATATATCCCCTCCCTCTTAAGCCTCCCTGCCCCCTTTCCAAATTTTCATTTTTCATTCATAATCTTGTTCTGCTTTGAACCTTCTAGAGGCAGCATAACTAAAACATTGTTACCGTTTTTATCCAAAGAGTAAAAAAACATTACGAATACATTTCATCCAAGAACCAACCTTTTGTGCTACCATCTACCTTTATCCAGATCACTCAGCCTTTGCCCCGAGCTCACAGGCATCAGCTTATTATATCCCCAGGCTCCCCAAATCCTGCCATCATTCTGGGTATCTCTAATACCAGGGACCATTCAAATTCCCCCACTTCCTTGCTCTCCCTGAAGCCAACCATCTTTAAAGCCGTTTGACTCAGGGGACCCAGTCCTGTGGCTACATGTGGTCCTTCACGTATACTTGAAAATGTAAAAACAAAAATAGATCCCTCTACTCCTACCACACTACCCCCATTTTTCTCTTCTCCTATTCTATCAGTTCTTCTGCTTCATGGGACGCCCCCCCGCCAAGTTTACCCAGTTCCTATTTCCCCATGCAGAGAAACAGCCCGAGACACAGTGATCAAAGCACCTTCCTGCTTCTCCATGGACTTCACTCCGATAGTCAGTCCCCAGCCCTGGACGACTCCAGCCTGGGCTTTCTCCCTTTCGCTGCCGCATGGCTCAGGGCAGCAGGGGAACTTGTTGTCAACAAGTGGGATAGATTTTAAATCCCCTCCTTAACGTTTCTGACAGATACACTGTCCTTCATACCACGACAAGAGGCTGCCACTTACCTATTTCTATGTGTGTCGAAATGCCACATGGTGAACTTCTAGGGCAGAGGAAGCCCAGTAGCATCAGCAGTCCTGACCAGAATCTGAAAGCAGACATGCTCTCATTACTCCCCGCTCCTATGGTGACGAGCAATGCTCAGAGCTGCGGCAGCACGGAGTCTAGAAGCCTGGCCCAGACCAGCTGCTCTCCCTCTAACCAGGTCACTGACACGGGAAACCCTGCCTCATTTCAAAATAATATCATTTCCCAGTGAAGTCAACTGTTTAACTACTGTTTAACTTCACCAGGACAGCAAACAAACTCCACCTGGGAGAGGAAAGGAGAAAAAAAAAAAAGGGATAAACTGAAATCTCAATGCCTCCTGGTATGAGCATTCCCATCACCGGACCCTGGTTTCTCCTGGATTTCTTTTTAATATGACATTTGGACGGAGATGCAAAGTGGTCTCCAAATATTCTTTGCTTTCTTTAAAAAAAAAAATATTGATAACCTTTATCTTTAAAAGTTATTGATTGTATTGATAATCCATATATTGGACCACCTCACCTCACAAGAGTCGATTTCTCTTGCATTTTTTCCGCACATATATCTGGTTGCCCTGCTTCCTCGGCCTCTGCAGCCACAAGTGCTGGGAAAGGTTTTATGATGATCAGTTGGAACCAGCTTCTCTTTCAGTATTTGGCAACAGATAATGACACTTGCATGGGATTACACAACAGCAACTTCTCCTGGTCTCTTTCTCCCCGGCTGTTCTTATAGCACTTATCCAGAACCTGCTGCCTGGTCAGATTCCTGCAAGCAAAGATGCTGATAACACTTTCAGTGGGGGAGAGGGGAGTGTGAGTGGAGAGCGACAGATTTTGGACCAAGAAAGAAGGATTCAGAAAATGAGAGGTTCAGAATACACCTGACGTTACAAGTATGCAATCTATTGCACTTAATCAATGGGAGAACTTAGGTATAACTCTTTGTAGAAGTGATGGTGATCTTAAAGCTCGAATGACGCATAACATTAGAAGCAGGAAAGTTGATTTTGAAAGAGGGGGAGGACACAGTGTTCATTCAGGTTAGCCAAATGGAAGAGAAGAAGAGAAGACGGGATGGTCTGAGACCCTCGGGTGTCTGCCAAGTTTCCTTTGCTCCTGCAAATCCCCAAGGAAAACAATGCTAACAGCTCTTCCCCAACCCCGATGGCATGAGGCCCTGCTGCTCCTGACTGTAGGTCAGAGGCCAGAAACTGAGTGTTTTGTTTGGCAAATGGATTGTTTTATAAACTTACATTTTTTTTTTTTAAAAAAACAGGAAAAATCTGCATATAAATCTAGATTTCTGGGAATTTGCTGCTGGTCCACTGGCTACGACTCTGTGCTTTCACTAGCTGAGAGCCCCAGGTTCAATTCCTGGTGTGGGAAATAAGATCCCAAAAGCTGTGCAGCACAACCTAAAACACAAACAAAAAACCTGACTTCTAGCTGTTTTTAAAAAACAAACAAACAAAGAACTGGCTTCATGAACTGATGCCCCCATGTGTGAGGACCATCAGCTGGACTCCATCCAGCTGGCAGGTCTCTGTCCCCAGCCAGAGGTACCCTCCCCACGTTCCCCCGTCCCCACCAGCCACACGATATGTGCAGACTACCGGACCCTTCTGGCCACCAGAGGCCATGGAATTTGCTCCCTTCTCACTCTGAGTTTTCTGAAGCCTGCATGTGAGAGGCTGGTGATTACAATTTAGGGCTCTGGTAAGCCCAGAAGAACTTTCCCTGGTGGCTCAGACAGTAAAGAGTCTGCCTGCCGTGCGGGAGACCCAGGTTCGATCCCTGGCTCAGGAAGATCCCCTGGAGAAGGAAATGGCAACCCACTCCAGGATTCTTGCCTGGAAAATCCCACAGACAGAAGAGTCTGGTGGGCTACAATCCATGGGGTCAAAAAGAGTTGGACATGACTGAGCAACTTCACTTCACAAGCCCAGAAGACTCAGGAGTATTCAGTGACTGACAAAGTAAGAGGTCTGCAAAGGGTCAACAGGGAAGATGAAGCACTGCCTGAAAACGATATCTAATCAGATTTAATAAGACAAATCCATCCACAAAGCTCCAGAGAAAGAAACAGGTTCAGGGATCCGTAACTAAGCAATACTGATCCCGAGTTTCTCATTACATATAATTTTCGTGTTTACGGTTCAGAATGACTTAATTTTATGTATGCAACAGAACGAGAGGTAATTACTTGCTTAGGCAGTCTAGTGTGATAAGTTATGAGATAGGGCCTTTACAGGACAATACTGCTTGAGCTTTTGTGAAGTTTGTATTACCTTTGTAACCATGAAAACAAAGATACGACTTTTAAAGGAAAGTTAAAATACAGTTTGCAATATTAAGAAAACTATCTGACAAATGTGTATGGAATTATTTTTCTTTCCACCCCCTGCCCTCTTTCCTAATACAGGTGGCTTCGTCATAAAATAGAGACCATGAGTCTACCATTCAGAGCTTTTCTATAAATAGAGATGCAAGTTGAGAAGTAAACAAGCAGGTCCATTAAGGAATGGGGGCAGGAAGTATAAGCTTGAGCACAAGGCCTTGGGTTTCATTTGGGTCCTTGTTCTACTGCCTTCTATTGGGGTGACATTGGACAAAGTTACTAGAAGTTTATTTGTCTCAGTTTCCTTACTTATAAAATTATCCATAAAAAATGGGAATAATAATACTGCCCACCACATAGGGTCGTCATGAAGATCAGATGATTAAATACAGTAACATGCTTAGAATAAAGACTGGTACACAGTTTAAGTGTTCAATACACGTTGGCTTCCCCAGGGGCTCAGTGGTAAAGAATCCATCTGCCAATGCAGGAGATGCTGGTTCTATCCCTCAGTCAGGAAGATCCCCTAGACAGGGACATGGCAAGCCACTCCAGTATATTTTGCCTGGTAAATCCCATGAGCAGAGGAGCCTGGCGGGCTACAGTCCGTGGCATGGCAAAGAGTCGGAAATGAGTTAGCAACTAAACAACAACATCGTCGTTCAAAAGAATTTGAATTTTGCCTTTCTAAAAGATATACCTAAGACTTCTATTGAGGGAATTCCCTGGTGATCCAGTGGCTGGGACCCAGCGCTTTCACTGTCGGGGCCCAGCTCGATCCCTGGTCAGAAACTAAGATCCCACAAGCCCCTCTCTCCCCCAAAAGACTTCTACTGTGTAACTATATTTCTTATTGAATTCAAAAATAAGAAAAATAATTTTACAGTCAACATATACAGCAATACATTTTTAATAACAATATAGATTTGTGTATAAATCCAGCACTGGGTAGGGCGTTTAAAGTGAAGCCGGATCTCCTTGTGTAGATAAATGAAATACAATTTTAAGGTCCAGAAACGTTTGAGATAAAGCAGACACTTTCAGCTCACATCTACACATTCTAATATGCTGCTGTCATCATAGTGTCCTTAGAGTGAAAGGAAGAGAGGATGGAGAAAGGTAAAAGCTAGGAGGTGGAGGTGCTCAGGACAGGGGAAAGCCAAGGGGAAAGGAAGAAAAGTCCCTGTCACTAGGTGGCCTTATCCTTTCAAGCACTGGTGAACACACCTGGCCAGCTCTGGGAGGTGTCAGAGCAGCCTAGAAGCAAGATGGGAGTCAGGAGGGAATCATTCCTGCTCTGAATGGGAGTTTGCAAAGAGCACAGAATAGTGGGGGAGTCAGGCAAGGGACATGGTGAATTTCCTAGGCCCTAGGCACTTTTGCCTTGGTGGGGCCTCCTCTTTCATAAGAATAAACATTTTTCTTTTTTAAAAAAATCACCTTTTACATCTGCATTGGTATCAAGGTTAATATCTTAATACTTAAAATCTTATTTTTTAATTCTGACTTTATAAGAAGGGAAACATTTTTGTGTTCCCATAAAAATACTATGGGCCCTATGCAGAGTGGACACCGTTTGAAATAGAACCTTGGAAAAATAAGAGTTATTTCAGATCAAGAGAAGCAACAAAGCCGACGTCATTATTCTGGGCCTTAGTTTGCTCAACAAAACAGATTTCCCCAAACCTTAGAAATCAACCATCCGTAGAGCTTCCTCTGCAGGCAGAAGATGGAAACACACCAGTTCCCCAGGCCAGTTCAGTTCATCTGCTCAATCATGTTCGACTCTTTGCAATTCCATGGACTGCAGCATGCCAGGCTTCCCTGTCCCAACTCCCCATCACCAACTCCTGGAGCCTACTCAAACTCAGCACTGCCTCTCATCCACAATTCCTTCAATAGAATACAAGATTAAACTCTGTTTGAAAGTGCAAGTAGCTCAGTTGTGCCCAGCTCTTTGAAACCCCATGGACTGTAGCCCGCCAGACTTTTCTGTCCATGAAATTCTCCAGGCCAGAATACTGGAGTGGGTAGGTGTTCCCTTCTCCAGGGGATCTTCCCGGCCCAGGGATTGAACCAAGGTCTTCCTCATTATAGGCGGATTTTTTTAACCATCTGAGCCACCAGGGAACCCAATGCTATTGCCATTTCTGCTACAAATGTGACCGACTCAAGAATGAATGACAGTAACTCAGCAAAAACCAAAGTCAAAATATAAAGTACAACCTCGGCCTTTCACAAAAAAAATCTAGAAAAAGTTGAAGAGCCCACTGTTCAGTTCAGTTCAGTCGCTCAGTCGTGTCCGACTCTTTGCGACCCCATGAATCACAGCACACCAGGCCTCCCTGTCCATCACCAACTCCCGGAATTCACTCAAACTCACGTCCATCAAGTCGGTGATGCCATCCAGCCATCTCATCCTCTGTCGCCCCCTTTTCCTCCTGCCCCAATCCTCCCAGCATCAGAGTCTTTTCCAATGAGTCAACTCTTCGCATGAGGTGGCCAAAGTACTGGAGTTTCAGCTTGAGCATCATTCCTTCCAAAGAACACCCAGGGGTGATCTCCTTTAGAATGGACTGGTTGGATCTCCTTGCAGTCCAAGGGACTCTCAAGAGTCTTCTCAAAACCACAGTTCAAAAGCATCAATTCTTTGGTGCTCAGCCTTCTTCACAGTCCAACTCTCACATCCATACATGACCACTGGACAAACTGTAGCCTTGACTAGATGGACCTTTGTTGGCAAAGTAATATCTCTGCTTTTGAATATGCTATCTAGGTTGGTCATAACTTTCCTTCCAAGGAGTAAGCGTCTTTTAATTTCATGGCTGCAGTCACCATCTGCAGTGATTTGCCCACTGTTAGGGAAACTAAATAGTCTTTAGATTTCAGAGACAAAGCAGGGAAGGCTTCTGACCTTGCTTCTAACCTACCTGGACACTACCTTGACTCTGAGTGCAAGATTTCATAGATAAGCCCCATACATAAGATAGGGGACCTACCTTCCCTGGAGGGGATTAGGCCAACCAAGCCCCAGGCTTAACAAAATTCCAAGTTTTACAGGACAAAACAAACAGCCTTAACATGAAATCAGAGCTGCAATTTGCTCACAGATTGATGATGATATCAGTTTATGTTCTGGGATTATAAGCAGGAGCCTTGAACTGTGAAATTAAAAAGAAATTTAATGAAATTAAGACACTTGCTCCTTGGAAGAAAAGCTATGACAAACCTAGACAGCATATTAAAAAGCAGAGACAATGCCAACAAAGGTCTGAATAGTCAAAGATATGTTTTTTCCAGTAGTCACGTATGGATCTGAGAGTTGGACCATAAAGAAGGCTGAGCACTGAAGAATTGATGCCTTGAAACTGTGGTGTTGGAGAATATTCTTGAGAGTCCCATGGACAGCAAGGAGATCAAACCAGTCAATCCTAAAGAAAATCAGCCTTGAATATTCATTGGAAAGACTGATGCTAAAGCTCCAATATCTTGGCCACCTGATACAAACAGTCAGTTCATTGGAAAAGACCCTGATGCTGGGAAAGATTGAAGGCAGGAGGAGAAGGGGACCACAGAGGATGAGATGGTTGGATAGCATCACTGACTTGATGGACATGAGTTTGAGCAAGCTCTAGGAGATGGTGAAGAACAGGGAAGACTGGCAGTTTGCAGTCCATGCGGTTGCAAAGAGCCAGATATGCGTGAGCAACTGAACGACTACTGAACTGTAATTTTTCACCCACAGAGCAGACTCACTTCCTGGGACATTTTCCCAATTGGGACTCCAGATGAGCTGTGTCATGGGACTTCCCAGTGCTAAGTCTGGATGTTGGTCAAAACCCAATTTGATGATGTATCCTCTGCTGTTTCTATTTCTTTTTTAATGTTAGTATATTGAAAGTAAGCTGGATAATTCTCTAATAAATATTGGTATTATTTGTTTGTATATAACGAGTGGCTTGTTAACAAATCCTTTGAACCTGAGAAGGGAAAACTTTCTGTGAAACACCACAGGCTCTATCTACCAAAGCCAGCAAGAGCCTCTCCTCTTAGTAGAAATATAGGGAGTTTTTTGGGACTAGTGATCCTAAATCAACTCAGAGAGTTAGGTTTCATTTGAACCCACAGACTCTGAGTATAGGCCTGCTATTTATATCCTCATCAAAGTTGAGGCTTCCTTGCTACTTCCAGAGTTTTAGGCAAAGTCTAATTGTGATCATACCTTGGTTGCTTGATTTTGACAAAAGGGTCCTGTTGACTCCCTGGTAGCCTAACTTTTGTCAGCTACAAATTGGCACTTGCCAAGAGCATTGTTAGCCACCAAACAAAAGCATTTGCCATGTGCCTCTGCAGAGATTGAACCCTCTGGTGCTACAGCTGTTGAACTTCAACACTCCCTGAGGGAATTCAGGGTGGAGGGAGGCACTCTGTGCTCCAGGGAATCTGGTGGGACAGGTCTTTAGACAGTTGGACATTTTCAGGAACTGATTTCATGATTCTAATACTTGCATCTCCTCATATCTAGAAAGGCGCTAAAAGCATTAAATCTCTTCATGGTGACATCAGAGCCTCCTGACCAGCAGTAAAGTGAAAGTCAAAGTCGCTCAGTTGTGTCCGGCTCTTTGCGACCCCCTGGACTCTCTAGGCCAAAATACTGGAGTGGGTAGCCTTTCCCTTCTCCAGGGGATCTTCCCAACCCAGAGATCGAACCCAGGTCTCCTGCACTGCAGGAGGATTCTTTACCAGCTGAGCCACAAGGGAAGCCCGACTAGCAGAAAACCTTTTGTAAAATGAGCACTTAATTGTATTGAACTCCCTCCTTCACCAAAATCTTATATACTGACCTCCCCCCTCTGCCTCTTTGGAGCAGTCTCTTAGAGCTGAGGTGCTGCCTCCCGGGCTGCAGTCCTCATTTTGCCCCAAATAAAACTAGAAACTCTCAAATTGTGCATCTTTTTAGTGGACATTTTAATCTCACTAGTTGTTTGACCCAGGTCAGCTAGCATGGATTTTAACACTGAGCTGAATTTAAGGTAGCAACTGTACCGAGCCTTATACCTTCTCCCACAACAAACCTATGGGGCAGGTTATCATTCCATCCCGCAAAGCAGCGGACCCAGGGTAAAGGACTTGTGGAAGGTCACACGGCTTGTCAACAAGAGATTCTGAGTTTGATCCAAGTCTGTTCCTCTCCAAAGGCGCTTATATCAAGGGCATCCCTGCTCCCAGTTAACGCAGAAATAGACAAGCATCCAGGCAGCAGAACGCTGGGCCACACTGCACCCCCTCCGAGAACACTTGCCCCAGATTCTAAATGCACAGGAGCTACGACAGTGAAGCATGCTGCTCACGTCCTAAGAAACTGGGGCTGACATCGGCACATCCATGGACCAAGCACTAATTCCAGCGGCGGGGAAAGCTGGTTGCTGGATTGGTGGTGAGAGGGAGCGGCGGAGGGGCTAAGGAATAGTTACAAAGCTGACGCGGGTCCGCAGGCGCCGCTACCAGCGAGCTTTCCCATTCGCATCCGCGATCCTTCCCCGGTCGCGCAGGAAGCCAAGCCTGCTGGCGCCCTCGGTCAAACAAGGTCTAAAGTTCGCGGCTGTGCGGCGCTAAAGGCGCTGCTCCGCGTCCCCGCCGCCCGGCGCGCCCCCGCCGCAGCCTGGGTCCTGGGTGCGCACGCTCGCTCGCCTGCTTCCTGCCGCCACCGCCAGGGCCATGGCGACCTGCCTGCGCCTGCGGAGCTGCGCGGCTCCGCACCTCCGGCGGGCACCTCCCAGCCGGATCTGCCGCCCCCGTGCCGACTGCCCGGTGGCCCCGATCCGCGGCTACGCCCGAGGCCCGGCGGGCCTCTCCTCGGCCCTGCTGCGCACCGACGGCTTCGTGGGCGGCCTCTGGGTCTCGGCAGCCGCCACCTTCCCGGTGCACGACCCGGCCAGCGGCGCCGAGCTGGGCTTGGTGGCCGACTGCGGGGTGCCCGAGGCCCGCGCCGCCGTGCGCGCTGCCTACGAGGCTTTCTGCAGCTGGAGGGGGGTCTCGGCCAAGGTGAGTGCGCGCAGGATCCAGGGGCGATAGGGGCTTTGTACCCTAGTGAAACCAGCTGTGTCACCTCTCCCCTCCCCAGTGCTCCAGGATACACCTTGTGGAAAGACAACAAAGAAGTTTGGTGCGGGCGTTAGGGAGCATGGCCCGGCTCTCGAGCCTCATAAAAGGTCGGGTAGAGGAGGAAGGTTTCCTGGTGGCTCAGACGTTAAAGCGTCTGCCTGCAATGCGGGAGCCCCAGGTTCGATCCCTGGGTCGGGAAGATCCCCTGGAGAAGGAAATGGCAACCCACTCCAGTATCCTTGCCGGGAGAATCCCATGGACGGAGGAGCCTGGTAGGCAGCAGTCCACGGGGGTTGCAAAGAGTCGGACACGACTGAGCTACTTCACTTTCACTGTCAGGGGAGCAGAACACGAACCTGCAATTATAAGCGAACAGACCGCTGGGGGAGGGTGGTTGGTTTCGGGAAAGGTGAGAGCACGTATGATTTCAGAGCATCTGAAGTACCTGCCTGGCTGCAGGAAAACCACGCAGGAGGCTAACAGGGTGGTTTACACGGAGGCTGGTAGTGAGTGCTCGGGCCAAGTCATGAACTGGGGAGTGAAGAGAACTGGGGGAAAAAATCGGGGGCTTTGGGCAAGGGAAGAGACAAGCCCAGAACCACCCTCCAGGTTTGGGGCCTGAATAGGGAGATACATCCATTAACTGACATAGGCAGAAGTAGAGAATTGGGGGTGGGGGGTGTCAGAGGGGGAGAGACTGTGGAGGATGTTGAGGCAGGGAGATTTCCTTTCTCCTTCATTTAGTTTATGACAGGTAGTCAGCCCAGAGGTCATTTTCTACCCTGCCCTTCAGCATTCTTCGTCTGAAGAAGACAATCCAGCAATGAGGTCCAAGTACCAAGGGAATCTAACACTGATTCATCCATCAGACATTTTCTGAGCACCTGTTATGCTCCGCACTGTGGGAGGTTCTGGGATACAGCAGTTCCACAAAAGAAACATTCCTGCCCTCATGGAGTTCACTTGGAGGTGAGGGGAGGGAGGAGATTTAAGCTGTGACAAATAGCATAGCTAAACAAGTCACTGCTCCTTTCCCCTGGGTCCTGGTGCACACAAGATGTGCTTGCTCCTTGGAAGAAAAGCTATGACAAACCTAAACAGTATAAAAAAGCAGAGATGTCACTTTGCCAACAAAGGTCCCTGTAGTCAAAGCTGTGGTTTTTCCAGTAGTCATGTGCAGGTACCAGAGCTGGAGCGTAAAGAAGGCTGAGTGCCGAGCAACTGTTGCTTTCGAATTGTGGTGCTGGAGAAGACTCTTGAGTCCTGTGGACAGCAAGGAGATCAAACCAGTCAATCCTAAAGGAAATCAATGCTGAATATTCTTTGGAAGGACTGATGCTGAAGCTCCAATACTTTGGCCACCTGATGCAAAGAATTGACTCATTGGAAAAGACCTTGATGCTGGGAAAGATTGAAGGCAGGAGGAGAAGGGGACAACAGAGAATGAGATGGTTGGATGGTATCACCAACTCAGTGGACATAAGTTTGATCAAACTCTGGGAGATGGTGAAGGACAGGGAAGTCTGGCGTGCTGCAGTCCATGGGGTCACAAAGAGTCAGACACGACTTAGTGACTGAACAACAAACAAATAAGTATGTTAGAAGTAATGAATGCTATGAGAAAAAGTAGAGAAGGCTAACAGAATCAGAGGCCAGAGAAAAGGGGCAAAATGTAAAGTAAATAGTGTGGGCAACTGTATTAATTTGCTAGGGCTGCCATAACAGAGTATCACAGACTCAGTGACTTAAATAGGAATTTCTTGTCTCAGGGTTCTGGAAGCTACAAGCCTGCTCTCAAGACATGAGGGCAGGGCTGGTTTGTCCTGAGGCCCCTCTCACCCGGGCTTGTGGGTGGCCATCTTCCCCATTGTCACATGCTCCTCCCTCTGAACTTGTCAGTGTCCAAATCTCTTCTTGAGAATACACTAGTTATACTGGGTTAGGATCCACTCTTATGACCTCATTTAATCTTAATGACCTCTTTCCAGAACCTATATCCAAATGCAGTCACATTCAGAGGTACTGGGGAGTTATGTGAATTTGGGGGGAACTGAATTCAGGCTGTAACCTCAGGGTAGGTCTCATTGAGGACATGAGAAGCAAAGACCAAAGGGGGTGAGAGAATTCAGCTGGAGCAAATACCGAGTCAGGAGAGTGCCTGACACACGTGTAGATCAGCAAGAGCCCTTGTGCTGAGGAGACTGACGCAGAATTAGGAGGAGAGGGCTGGATGGAGTGGGGTGTATAGCCATTCTAAGGACTAAGTGGGGTCTTACTCTAAGTGAGGCGGGGCTTCATTTCAGGGTTTTCAGAGAGATCTAACTTGCCTGCGGAAAGGATGCTCTGGCTACAGTGCTGAGAATAGATTGTAGTGGGGGCAATGGTGGAAGTCCAGGGACCGCTAGGAGGTGGTGATTTACATGGGAGATGCTGGTGGCCGGCACTAGAGTTAGTGGTGGGGGCGGTGAGGAGTGTTCTGATAAAGGATATGTTTTGAAGGTGGAAGACAGCTGGTTTCCCCAACAGACTGTTACAGGAGAGAGAGAGAGAGATGAAAGACAAGACTGAGGGAGGGGGAGGAAGGTGAAAGACAGGACTGAAGGATGACTCCAGGGCTTTCGGCCAGAGCCACTGGAGGGAGAAGGAAAAACCATACACTGGGATGGGGAAGGGGTGAGAGGAGCATGGGGCAAGAAACTGGAGCTCAGTTTTGGCCCCACTGAGTCTGAGATGTCTGTTAGATGCGAAGTGAGGGTGTAAGGGGGACGTTGAGAGGAGCGGAACTGGAGAGATAACGCACAGGAGTGCTAACAGCTGTGGGAGACACGAGCTTGCAGGAAGCGTGTGCAAAGCGTGTGCATCGAGGTGAGCCCTGGGCCCTCTGAAGTCCTTTGGGAGCTCCCCGACCCCCACCGGGGCCTGCAGCCTCAGCCTGCCCCGCTGGGGTGTTTCAGGGGCTCAGGAGCAATTCCAGGTTCAGTCAGACGGTTCTCTGGGGCCTTTCAGGGAACCCTTCCCGAGAAGACCTCGGAGCGACTTACTAAGGAAGTAGTGGGGTCAGCTTCCCACCTCTGCCGTCTGGATGGCGGGGTGCAAGCACAGCTTGTAAGGCAGCTCTCTTGTCCCCCCACCTCCGGCTATTTTCCACTCTCCTCTCTAGGCCCGTTCACGTCCCGGGTTCCTCACGGGTGGTGGCTCCTATATTACTTCTGCCAGGGAGCCCGTCGGCCCGCACAGCCTGCCGTCACTCTCGCTTCTCTGAGCCCGTGGCGTGGCCCCCACCTCCTTCCCCACCTTGTGCACCCCTGGAGGGGCTGAGAGAAGAGAAGGGAGCTGACGCTTGCTGACCGCCTTCTCACCTGGCGCATTCGCTTCCTCTGGCCGCTGGGACGAATCATCCCCAGCCTGAGGGATTTAACAGGACGCAACAACGTAAATACGCCCTGGAGGTCCGAAGTCCAAGAGGGGTTTGCAGGGCTACATTTCCTGGAGAAGCTCTGGGGTTTCCTGGGCTTTTCCAGCAGCAGCAGCAGCAGAGCCCTCCCTGGGGCTTCCCTTATAGCTCAGTTGGTAAAGAATCTGGCTGCAATGTGGGAGACCCAGGTTTGATCCCTGGGTCGGGAAGATCCCCTGGCGAACCCGGACATGACTTAGCGACTAAACCACCACCACCCCCTCCAGAGGCCTCCCTGAGTTGGTGGTCTGTGGCTCTGCACCACACCAACCTCTGCTTCTGGAATCACCCCACCTGCCCCGCCTCCGACCCTCCCCCTCCCTTTGGTAGCCCTCCTAGTGATTATATGGAGCCCACCTAGAAAACTCAGGCTCCGCTCTCACCTGACCTTAATCACGTGGGCAGAATCCCTTTTGCCTTGTGAAGTAATACATGTAGTCACAGGTTCTAGGGATTAGGAGGGGAATGCTCTCAAGGGCCACTCTTGTGCCCTCCACAGCTGAGCACAGTTCTTGGAGCTTCTCGTCCTTTCAGTGGCTGGCTTCCTTGGTGGCTCAGATGGTAAAGAATCCGCCTGCTATGCAGGAGACCTGGGTTTGACCTCTGGATTGGGAAGATCCCCTGGAGAAGGGCATGGCAACCCACTCCAGTATTGCGGCCTGGAGAATTCCACAGAGGCTACAGTCCATGGGGTCACCAGGGTCCAACTAGACTTAGCAACTACACCACCACCACCACTCTACAGAGAGGGTGAAATGACTGTAGTAATATTAAGAGCTGTCGATACCTCTTCTCTGGGGGTTTGAGATTCAGAAGATTCAACAACACCCTTGAGAGCTAAGATAACAAAGCATGTTAGCTTATCCAAAATAGGGAGGGGAAAGAACCCAGAGAGACAGTTGGCAGTGTTTCCACAGTCTCAGACTCTCGGCTCATGAGAGGTATGAGAAAATAATTTAAATCTTACACCTACTAAATGGATTAGAATGACAGAATGACAAACCAGGTTTGCTCGTTGCTATTGGCAGCCTCTCAGGCAGGTAGGAATAAACCACAGAGTCTCCTTTGCTTCATGTACACCTGTTAGATGCAGGAGACCAGAGCTCTGGGGACACCTTCCTTCAGGGCACCTCTGTGGTCTGCTTGACCTGGGTTCTCTGGGCTCTCTCTTTTGAATATAAATGAATTCTTTTTTCAAAAAAATATTTAAGAAATCATTTCTTCTACAATATACTTAATCTAGTTTATTCGTCCATCCTTTTATTTTTGAAAATTTTTAAAATTGTGGTAAAATGCACATAATGTAAAATTTACCATTTTAGCTCTTTGCAAGTGTACAGTTCGCTGGCATTAAGTACATCCACAGGGTTGTGCCTGGCCTCTCTTCTGAAGTGTGCAAAACCCTTTCCTAAGCGTCACAGACCCCACACCCTCCACCCCAGTCTATGGGACAACTTGCCAGGGAGTCATTAAAATAAAGACCTGGCCATTTGTCAGCGGTCACTGAGCAAAGGTGTGGGAGCTCTCAGGGGTCTGTGGGGGGCTCCATTCAGGGCTCCTGAGCGGTGCCCGAGGTCTACACAGCTCGCCTGTGTCCTGTGGCAAGAACCTGCTCAAGAAATTTGCTTCGAAAACCAAGTAATGTTCCCGAGTGGGGGGTCCTGCAAAGGGTGGGGGCTCCACCTGGGCGTTAGCCGGGCGCCCAAGCCCGCAGCCAAGTCTGTAAGCGCAGTCTCCGCTTGTGAAAGCCCACCCGTCACCGTTATCGTTTGCGGTTTTTCCACCCAGCCTTTTTTCTGTACTTGTATACAGTTGTGATGGTTTTAATTCTGCTAAAAGCAAAGTGAACTTTTAAAGCAAAGTGATGTTTACATTCCACCGTGGGTCCGAGGTTCCAAATCCTCGGATTCAACCAACCTTGGACTGAAAATGTTCTGCAAAAATTCCATGAAGTTCTAAAAACACAAAACTTGAATTTGCCTCACTGGCAATTGTTTTTGTAGCATTTACATTGTATTACGTATGGAGAAAGTTTTGGTATGAAGGTCCTTCCTTGGGCTCTCACTTGACCCACAAGCCATCCCAGTTGGAGTTCTTGATGAAGAGCACCACCAGGAGAACCCGAAGGAAGACCAGGGCGCCTGAAGGCGCTGAACATTCTCCTCTACAAAGCGCTCACAGGCTTGCTATGCACCCCGGAAGTGAGCCAGGAGCTGTGCAACCTGAACGCGGAGCTCAGCAAGGTCTCTCTGGCTTCAGGCTTCTCTGCCTGCCGCATCTTCTGGAGGGCGACCCTCTCTGAGGCCCAGAACGCACACCGGAGGCCGTCCTGCAGAGGAGCGCTGCGCACATGGGGCATCTTCTGATGTCCCAGCAGACCCCGAGGAACGTGCCGCCCAGAGTGTGTGTTCAGGACAAAAAATACGTAGCTATGGTGGAGATTGATCGGCTACTGGCAATTGCTGATTTTGGACCCCGGGATGACAAGACTTTGCACACAAAGTGATTTCAGCGACCCCGAGGCCCTGGACACTGCTTCGCCAAGTGATACCCAGGGCCCTGCGGCACACTCGAATCTGAGTGGGATTGACCACTAGGCACTCAACAAGCAGATCCTGGAGTACAAGAGGAGAGAGAAAGGGCACGGGACCGTGGGCCCCCTGTGGCCAGAGCACATGGCTGAGCTCAGGAAGCAGACGAGGAAGAGGAAGGCCAGACCCTGTGTAGATGATGATCTCTCCCAAGAACTACCTGCAGGGCGGGGAGTGATGACCGAGGGGGCCGCCTGAGGAGCGTTCCCCAGGCTCCAAGTGGGGCTCCAAGAAGCAGAGCAGGAACTGAGGTGGAGAGAAAGGATCAGAAGGGAGTGGATCGTGACCCAGCTCCGGGTGCCTGCGCACTGCTGGTGCCACCAGCGCCCTCCTGCAGCTGCAGGTGGTGTCTGCATCCTTTGTGCTGTGTTGCAGGAGAGGTGGCAAGGCCTGCGGGAAGGGTGTAAAACCCTTAGTGGAAAAAAATGTAAAAATAAAGAACTATACTTGAGGACACTGAAATAAGCCAGTCACAAAAGGACAGAGGCTGTATGATTCTACCTGTATCAAGTTCCTAGGGTAGTTAGATTCATAGAGACAGAAAGTATTAATAGAATGGTGGTTGTCAAGGCTGGGAGGAATGGAGAGACAGGTCCAGACTCTCAGTTTTGCGAGATGAAAAGGTGGTGATGGAGGGTGGTGATGGCCGCAAGACCATGTGAAGTGTTGTACTTAATGCCACTGAACTGTGTACTGAAAAGTGTTTGAGATGGTAAATGCTGTGTTCCGTGTATGTTACTGCAAAAAGTAAGGAACTATACCTTTGTGTGGTGAAATTCATTATTCGCATTTACTGTAAATAGTAACAGTCGTTCCACAAAACTTTTTTTCGATTTTACAATTTATGACTCAGCACACCCAATCTTTTGATATTACTCACTGAAGAAAGGTCTGTACCCCTGGAACAAATACAATATTGCATGTCAGTTATACCTCAATTTTTAAAAACAGGTCAATATATGTTTCCCCAAGAATGAGACTGCACAGCAAATATTTTAGGAAACTGAAGACTATTTAATAGTCTCTCTTACACTTGGCATTTTACTATTTTGTATTTCTTTTTCAGGAGAGGAGTTCTTTACTTCGCAAGTGGTATGACTTAATGATACAAAATAAGGATGACCTTGCCAAGATAATTACAGCTGAAAGTGTAAGTTCGGGACCTAACTTAGTACTTGAAGAAACTGTCCAAGAGTTCTTAGAAGAAAGCTTGGAGGAGTCTCTAACTTCACTGTTGTTAGGTAGCTAAAGAAAATGTGAATTCTAAAAAAAAAAAAGAAAATGTGAATTCTTTACTTCATGATCAGATATCAGTTATTATTTTCGGCACAAATTTTATGATTAAATCAGGCACACATATTTGCTAAATCAAAATTTCTATGTTGTAACTTACTCTTTAATAATATGCAAGAAATCGATTTTGAGTGGACTATGTGAATACTGCTTTTCCACCATTCTAGGTTTTTTTTTTCCCCCACATGACTGCTTTGATTTTTTATGTTGTTTTTGTACATTTGCAAAGGTACCAGCCTTTTGGTCACTCTGATAAATTACTTTCCACTGTTCACAACATTTAGAAATATCAGAAGGAAAAAAAATTTGAAGAGGCCATTCTAGGCACCTCCTCCTGATTGTAAACCTGTTAAGGAGACAAATGACGACTGTGGCTCAAGGTGACCTGGCAGGCTTCCTTCCATCACCATTTGTGATTCTGCTTTCAAAGACTCACACTGAGGCTAGAAATTTCTCCACTGCCCAGTGGGTTTTGTAATGGGAGACTTTGTACTCTGCTTGCAGCTTTGAAGAATTGAGAAACACAGAATTGCGCTTTTGTTATTAGAAGGTAATGAGTGGCTCGACTGAGGCAGCCGTCTTGCTCTTGCCGTGTGCTGGTGTTGGAGGACCCTCCCTGCTTCAGATTTACCAACAGCATGAATCAAGAAAAGTTAGCCAAACTTCAGGCTCAGGTCCGGATAGGGGGCAAGGGTACAGCTCGCAGAAAGAAGAAGGTGGTACATAGAACAGCTACAAGCTGATGACAAAAAACTTCAGAGTTCTCTAAAAAAACTGGCTGTGAATAATATAGCTGGTATTGAAGAGGTGAACATGATTAAAGATGATGGGACAGTTATTCATTTCAACAATCCTAAAGTCCAAGCTTCCCTTTCTGCCAACACCTTTGCAATTACCGGCCACGCAGAAGCCAAACCAATCACAGAAATGCTTCCTGGAATATTAAGTCAGCTTGGTGCTGACAGCTTAACAAGTCTTAGGAAGTTAGCTGAACAGTTCCCTCGGCAAGTGCTGGATAGCAAAACCCCAAAACCAGAAGACATTGATGAGGAGGAGGAGGATGTTCCAGATCTCGTAGAAAATTTTGATGAGGCATCAAAGAATGAAGCTAACTAAGATCTTTTCTGATTTTTGGAAGCTGGCATGGACTAGATTTAACAAATCAGCTATGTGGTTCCAAAGTTTTACAGACACAGAGAACATCAACTGTTACTAGTTCAGTAATATAAATATTTTGTATATTGATAATGCTGTTTGTTCAGCATTTTTTGGTCATTAATTTTGCATTTTGCACTTCCTCCCAGGATCTATTCTTTTGGACAAAATACGAAGTGTTGGTGCAGTTTGAGGGTCTTTGGGGTTTTAATTCTTGTTTTTTTTTGTTTTTTGTTGGGGTATTTTAGGTGTGTGTATGTGTGTGTGTGGGTATGTATGTATACAGTGGAGAGCAAATTGGAAACCAGTTTTATTTATCCTCCTCCTTACCCCAGTAGAAATATAGCAAATCTTTACATTTGTTAAAAAAAAAAGGTAATGAGTGTGTCCTCTTCTGATTTAATTTAGGGAAAGCCACTGAAGGAGGCACAGGGAGAAATTCTCTATTCTGCCAACTTCCTGGAGTGGTTTTCAGAGGAAGCCCGCCGTGTTTATGGAGACATTATCTCCACCCCAGCAAAAGAAAGGCGGGCTCTGGTCCTCAAGCAGCCCGTCGGTGTGGCCGCAGTCATCACCCCGGTATGTGGCAGGATCAGCGAGATCTGGGGGAGGCTGAATGGGGCTGGAGCAGCTGGGCTCATCCTGTTCTCTCTGCCACCTGTTCCTGGCTTCCTGATGCTGCTCCTGGAGGCGGGGGCGTGTTTCCTGGTCCTCTGTGATAATGAGAGGTGTGGTGGTGGCCAGTGTTTCCTAACGCCTGCAGGAGGGGGATGACCCACAGGAGGACCCTGGGGGCTTCTCTGTCTTGGCATTAAAGGCTTCTTGGCGTTGTCTATGCTATGCTAAGTCACTTCAGTCGTGTCGGACTCTGTGCAACCCCATAGACGGCAGCCCACCAGGCTCCCCCGTCCCTGGGATTCTCCAGGCAGGAACACTGAAGTGGGCTGCCATTTCCTTCTCCAATGCATGAAAGTGAAAAATGAAAGTGAAGTCGCTCAGTCGTGTCTGACTCTTAGCGACCCCATGGATTGCAGCCTAACAGGCTCCTCCGTCCATGGTATTTTCCAAGCAAGAGTACTGGAGTGGGGTGCCAACGATCTTCTGGTGTTTATCATTTTTAAAAAAAGACTTAAGATGTGACACTTTCAAAGTATTTTTGTGCCCTCCAGCAGGCACTGGGCCACATTCTGAAAGTTAAAAGGCTGAGAAATAAGATACTGCATCTGCCTGGATAGGACTGCAGTATCCTTGTGGGGCAACCAGCTTTCTCTACATGAGTTGCTTCTCTTGGGTCCATCTTCGGCTAGTTACCATATTAACTTCTCTACGGTGTCTGCCAGCTGGTCTCAAGACTGCTAGTCTTTCCCTGCTCACTACAGTCACAGAAACATTCCCCTCGCTGTCTAGACTGACTAGGCTTGACCCAGAACTCAGTCTCCACTAGCTGTGTGACCTTGAGGAGGTTTCTTAACTGCTCTTGCTGTCTCCAAACCTGCAAATGAGAAAAATACCAACCTCATTGGGTTGTGATGAGGGTTTAATTATAATAGTATAAAAGTACTTACAACAGTGGGCTTCCCTGGTGGCTCAGAGGTTAAAGCGTCTGCCTCCAATGCGGGAGACCTGGGTTCGATCCCTGGGTCGGGAAGATCCCCTGGAGAAGGAAATGGCAACCCACTCCAGTATTCTTGCCTGGAGAATCCCATGGACGGAGGAGCCTGGTGGGCTACAGTCCATGGGGTCGCAAAGAGTCGGACACGACTGAACGACTTGACCTCACCTCACGTACACAGTGCCTAGGTCAGAATAAGCACTATACATGGTTTTGTTGAAACAAAATATTACTATAAATATCCACAGAGAGCTATCTATGAATATCTAGAGAGGGAAGTAATATATCATATACCATCTTCAAAATCACCTTTGCTACTATTTTTCCCCAGAGGGTCACCAAACTACAGCCCTCAGGCCTGTTTGTAAATAAAGTTTCACTGGGACAGAGCCACTCCCATCTGTATACATGTTGTCTAGTTGTGACAGAAACTGGACGTCCCACAAAACCTAAACTATTCACTACCCAGCCCTTTACAGGGAGAGTTGGCTGTCACCCAGTGTAGATAATTTTATAGTGTTTTAAACCCTGAAGGTGTTTTTGTCTCTGTGAGCCCTTGTCTCCACAGTCCCTGGAGCCAGCAGGTGCCAGATGTTCTGAGCTCCCGTGTGTAAGAACACCTCTGCCAGGCAGAACTTGCAGGCTGGTGTCTCGACCCGCCTGCCTTTGGACCAGCCCTTCCTCTCACTCGCCTCCTCTCTTCTGATCCAGTGGAATTTCCCCAGTGCCATGATCACACGGAAGGTGGGGGCCGCCCTGGCAGCCGGCTGCACTGTGGTGGTGAAACCTGCCGAGGACACGCCCTTCTCCGCCCTGGCCTTAGCTGAGGTGAGCCGCTGCACTGGGTCCAAAAAACGATGTTATCTATCTGGGACACAAAGAAGCATTGTCGAAGCCTCTTCCTTTGCCTGCATCTCTTGTTTGGTGGTGCTGTGATTTAATTCACTAGTCATTATTTTAAGTCAGATGTTCCTCTTTTTAGAAAAAGTAATGGGAATTTTCTGACATCATTGTTTAGGCTACCCTAACAATGATATCTTGGAGAAGGCAATGGCAACCCACTCCAGTACTCTTGCCTGGAAAATCCCATGGATGGAGGAGCCTGGTGGGCTACAGTCCATGGAGTCATGAAGAGTCGGACACGACTGAGCGACTTCACTTTCACTTTTCACTTTCATGCATTGGAGAAGGAAATGGCAACCCACTTCAGTGTTCTTGCCTGGAGAATCCCAGGGACGGGGAAGCCTGGTGGGCTGTCGTCTATGGGGTCGCACAGAGTCAGACATGACTGAAGCGACTTAGCAGCAGCAGCAATGTGACTAAAAGCTGGGCATTTCTCACGTTGAGGGCACCTCTTATTAACCACTCCCTTCTCCAACTCAATCTGCGTTCAGTCAGATCTTGTTCTTCTGTTTAAAACCCTCTAATGGCTTCTCATGTCACGCAGAGTAGGATTGATCCAGACTTCCTGCAGTGGCCTCCACTTGTTAAAATTTTGAATATCTGATGAGTTCCTTCTATTGGGCAGATTCCCCTCCATCCTTTTCTTTCCAATATAATCTGTCTTTTGAGGAAGCTGGACATCTGACCGGTAGAGCTCCCCATCAACCAGGCTTTGCAGACGGCACATGAGGGACCACGTTCTTGTCTCCTGTGCTTTCCAAACTGGCAGGTGTATCCGCACACCTCATCAGACTCGGGTTCGATCCCATCTTGCGTCCTTTTGTCAGAGGGGGAATAAGGTCTGGGTGTCTGTTTTCACGTCTGCACTCACTGCTGTACGATGCTGCTCGGTCTGTTAATTCATTAGGAGTTGCCCAAATGGTAATATTTGAATTCTTTCCTTTTTCATTCATTTATTCACCAGACCACTTCTATAAATCAAAGCTTCCCATCAACTCTGTGGTTACCTGGCGGCGAATTCACAGAGGAAAGGCAGTATATTTGATTCTTTTTATTTCCCAGTTTTTCAAATAAATGAATCTATTCCTGTCATCTGCCAAAGGTTCCCAATTAGTTTGTTTTTTTAAGGAGCATTATGTGCCAATAGATTTTAATGTGCTGGTATTTGATGAGTTTCACTTTCTTGTGGTTATTATCCTTGATGAAGCTCCCACTGCTCCCACTTTTGGCCGATGGCAGCCTCTTGGAGTTGGCTCTTTTATCTTCTAACTCTAACAGTTTTTGAGACCTTCTTTGCTATCTAGTATGACAAGATGTTTTAGACTTATCATACGTATTTCTTGTCCCAGACCTGGGATTAACCATTTCTGCAGAAAGCCTTTATTTCCTCTGGTAAGAAATGATATTTTAAGGCTACATTTAGGGCACCAGGGATGGTCATTGCTACTGGCTGGTCACTGTTTCTAGGCCTTATTAGTGGCACAGCTGGGAAATATACATACATGTGTGTACACACACATGCATATGATAAAATACTGCTTAAAACTCATGCAGAAACTTGCAATATATTAATACCACATTGTCGCTCAGTCGTGTCTGACTCTCTGCAACCTCATGGAGTGCTGCCCGCCAGGCTCCTCTGTCCATGTGATTTTCTCAGCAAGAAATGCACTGGAGTGCATTGCCATTTCCTTCTCTAGATCTTCCTGACCCAGGGATCAAAGCCGGGTCTCCTCCATTGCAGGCAGACTCTTTACCATCTGAGCTACCAGAGAAGCCTTAATACCACATTAGCACTAGTAAGAATCTTATTTCGGTTCTAAATGTATTCTGTCCCCAAAGTCAGCCTATGGGTTTTTTTTTTTTTTTGCCATTACTTTCTGGGTTAAAACATTTATTTCTCTTTTCTGTTTTTCCAGTTTGATCATTTGCTGCCACATGTTTGCTGTTTCTCTTTATAGCTTGCAAACCAGGCTGGAATTCCCCCAGGTGTGTACAACGTGATTCCTTGCTCTCAAAAGAAGGCCAAGGAAGTAGGGGAAGCACTTTGTACAGATCCTCTCGTATCTAAAATTTCCTTTACTGGTTCGACAGCCACTGGAAAGGTATGTGACTTAAGTCTCAAAGGAAACAAGTGTCATTCTAATAACTTCTCTTTATACAGTATCAAAAATACTACTTCATCTCAGTCACCATTTGGAGGAAGGTTTCCAGCAGAGTGTTAGAAGCTCTGTCCCATATTGTAATGTCTGATCATCTTTCAGAAATATTTGGATGGTGTTCCTCATTGTGACATGATCTAGGTTCCTGTTTGACAAAACTGAAGGTTTAAGGGTAGACAAGGTTCCCATTATTTGTTGCATGTGAAGTAGCTGAAAGTCGTCCATCATATATTCCCATAACACTCAAGTGTGTGTTTCTTTCATAATCTAGAATTAAAGAAATGGATGCCTTAGAACAAAAATGTGTTTAGTATAAAGGTACTTACAGAAACAGAAAGGTCTTTTTTTTTTCTAGCTTTCTTCTCCCTTATATGTTGAAAAGTTCTTTCCCCAAAACCTCATTTGTGTGCCTATGACTGCATTTTTATTTATCCTTTTAAATGTTTAAAACAGGAAAAAGGCAGACTAGAACAAAAGTTCCTAATTATGGTGTTTCTCACCAGATAGTACACATTTTTCCTGCTAGTATTTATATACATACATGCATATGCTCATATTAGAGAAGTACATAAACGTATCAGATTAAAATAATAAAAATCTAATCTGAAAGTTCTGGTTAAACTGGTCATTTTTTGGATACCATGAGAAGCAGGAGAAAATAAACCAATTTTAGTAACTCCCAGCCGTAACCATGATTGTTATGCTGCAAACTCATACTTGGGAAGCCTGCCACTCATTCATTCATTTCAGAAGCGTGAATTTTTAGATCCATAAAGTGCTACCACCCTGATCCAGGGATCTTGCAGACAAACTTATTCTCAGTGGGTTTCAAAGTCGTTAGAGAAAAAGAGACCTGGGAGAAGAAAGGTTATAAACCTTTGCCACTGAAGCCAGAGAAGTACCCAGATACTGGGCAAAGACCAGCCACTCACTGCTTAATCTTACTTTGCTCAGCAAACTGTCCCCAACGGACAGACCCCTAGGAAAATGCTGACCGCGTTCCTGCCAAGTCCAACTGTCCTTTTAAGTTATTTACATGGGACAGTGCTTCGCTTCAAGTGGTTTAAAGGGAAGAGTGATAGAAATCCCTGATAAGTAGCCATTCTCCATACCAATAGCCTCTTCTGAGCTGGTCTTTGCAGAGAATCAGTGGCTCAGCTCTGGATCTTGGCACATAGAATCTTGCCTCTAACTGAACCCCCGTCGGTCAGCCTCTTCTGGAGATGCGGCCCTGCCCTTACCCCTCCTGGGGAGACCGCCCCTCCCGGGGCCTGTGGAGGGGACAGAGTACTCATCTGCTCCCCACAGAGAATTCAGCCATGAATGGACATTTGACCTGAGGAAAACAGATTCAGAGGCTGGCCAGTGACCAAGGGCCGGTGTCTCATAGAAAGGTAAGCTGGGCAGTCATGCTCCCTTTCTAAGGCTTTGGAGGCTGAAGTCCCGAGAAGTTCATCAGGGGGAATGGGAGCAGAAAAGAGTCCTTAGGACATAGCAGGATTGTAGGCGGCAAGGGCCATGCAGCCAGAGTCGGGTTCAAGCTCTCATCATGGGTGCTGAGTGGGAAGAAGACTCAGTCAGAGGACACAGGTGGAGGCAAGCAACCCAAGAGCAAGCCCAGTCGGAAAAACCAATGGCCTGGCAAAGAGCATTTCTTTAAAGTTCAAAAAAAAAAAAAATAGGTATCTTGAGTCCAATAAAGAAATAGGTTTACTCACACCAGTCAGAATGGTCATCATTAAAAAGTCTACAAACAATAAATGCTGGAGAAGGTATGGAGAAAAGGGAATCTTCGTACACTGTCGGTGGGAATGAAAACTGGTACAGCTACTATGGAAAACAGTATGCAGGTTCCTTAAAAAACTAAAAAATAGAGTTGCCATATGATTTAGCAATGCCACTCCTGGGCATTCATCCAGACCAAACTATAATTTGAAAAGATACACACACCCCTGTGTTCATAGTAGCACTATTTACACTAGGCAAAACATGGAAGTAACCTAAATGTCCATCAACAAATAAATGGATAAAGCAGATGTGGTACATATATACAATGGAATATAACTCAGCCACTAAAATGAATGAAATAATGCTATTTGCAGCAACATGGATGGATTTAAGAGATTGTCATACTGAGTGAAGTCAGAGAAACATTGTATGACATCCCTTATATGAGGAATCTAAAAAGAAATGATATAAATGAACTTATTTACAAAATAGAAACAGACTCACAGACCTAGGGAAAGGGATACTTAGGGACTTTGGGATGGACATGTACACACTGCTGGATTTAAAATGGATAACCAGCAAGGTCCTACTGTCTAGCACAGGGAACTCTGGTCAACGTTATGTGGCAACCTGGGTGGGAGGGGAGTTTGGGGGGAGAATGGATACATGTATGTGTATGGCTGAGTCCTTTTGCTGTCCACCTGAAACTATCACATTATTAATCAGCTATACTTCAATATAAAATACAAAGTTGCTTTTTAAAAAAGGTACATATCCCTCTGTGTATATAGCCAAATTCTGGATAGATATACCTTAGGATTTTATCAGTGGTAAACTAGGGGTTCTGGGTGATTTTATTATCCTATCTCTGTGATTGTTAAGCCTGTTTGTAATTTTCTGAGTAGGTCAGACATTGACATGGTTCAAAAATCAAGGCATTATAAACATGTTTATATTCAGAAGTTTCACCCTTACCCCATCCCTGGTTTCCTCCCTTTTATACATAATTATTTTTAGTTTCTTGTCATCTTCTCCATGTTTATCAAATATAAGCAAGTATGAATATATATATAATATATATCATTTCCCCTGTTTCTTATGCAAACTGTCATCCCGTATACACTACCGTGTACTTGGCTTCCTCCTCTATTGGGGACTTTTTTGAAACGAAGCCTTACTGGTTCCTGTTGTTGACTGGCGCTCATAGCATCCTCTGTCTGCTCCCAGGTCCTGTTGCACCACGCAGCAAACTCTGTGAAGAGGGTGTCCATGGAGCTGGGTGGCCATGCCCCTTTCATCGTCTTCGACAGTGCCAACGTGGACCAGGCTGTCGCCGGGGCCATGGCCTCCAAATTCAGGAACTCTGGACAGGTGAGTCCCGGAGCATTTTTCTGGGTTGTGTGCTTTACAAAGATCCTACCCCCTCACCTCCTGGGAGAAAGGGCACTTCTGGGTTCCTTCATTCTTCGTGCGTGTCCTCTTTCATCGGATGTTTAGCGAGTGCCCTCTCTTTGTCTGGGACTCTGCTAGGCTCAGAGGGTAGGAAGGGAAATAAGGTGTCTTCATCCCTGGCTTCGAGGAAAATTTGCTGAGCAGCAGATGCCTTTTGATCAAATCGTTCTCTTCTTTCATCTCCTCTTTGAATCTGGTTATTTTCATAGTTTCCCTTGCTGGGCTTTTCTCTGCTGAACAGGTTTAAACATCTCCTCAGATACAAAATAGCCTGACAGCTAGGGTCTGGAGCCCACAGTCTTAAGGAAAAGAAGGTTGGAAAATGTTGAGATGGTGCCTTGAAAAACTCAAAACCCTACTGCCTGGGTCTCACTCTTTGCGAGATGAGGAGGGCAGGACAGGCCTCCACTAGAGGGCCACACACACCACAGTGGGCCAAGGAGGGTCCAGCTTGTCCTAGGGAGAGTGGTGGCCTCCGCTCACACCTTCTAGGGAATCCCAGAGCATTAGATCCAGCAGGGACCTTTCAAGTTATTTCATACAAGGTAAGCACTTCATCTTAGAGTACCATCAATAAGCGATTTTAAATGCGTTCCAGAAATGGAATAAAAACTGGAAAGCTATCTAGGAGGAAAAAGGTGAAGTGTATAATATTCTTTATTAAATAGTTTTCATCCTGTTTTGACCATTGGTAATTAATTTTTCTCCTTTCACATAACCTAAATTAGCTTGGTTGTTTCTGAAATAGGTGTGTTTGCTTTTAGAAACACAAAATGCAAAGGTGTATAACCTTCAGAATTACATTTACAAAGCTACAACTTTGGGGTATGTTGCTTTAAGCCAATAAAAATGCACAGGGTACAAAATTATCTACAAACTGTTTCTACTAGAAAATACACAATTAAGAAAAAAGCCAAGAAGAAAATGTATCAAGGATAGCCTCATTTCCAATAATGTGTTTATATTTTATAACTTGAAAATATTAGGTCTAAACTAGAAAATATAATAAACAAAGGGCTTTTCAATAATTTAGACTGAAAGAATGGTCTTGTGTCCATTTTCAAAATGTTGGATTCTGCCAAGCTCTTGAAAAGTTCACTAAGCTAGAGGACATAAATTAGCCTTTGAATCCTTTTCCTTCTAGCTCTGCTCTCTGTCGCTGAGTATCACGTCTCAAGGAGCTAATTTCTTGTGTTGGTTTTCTGGTTCCAATATGAGCCATTTGAAAAAAACCTGGGTTAGTGGCTTTTCGCTCACAGATTATTTATGCTTGCTTACCTGTTTAACTACAGAGGTGTGGTGGCTGTGGAGGGGCCTGGAGAAGTACATGCTCTTGGCATGTTTCTCTTTAGGGCCAAGCTTGAGTATGGAGGTGGGACCCAGGACAGGGACCATCTGGGAAGTACATTTACATTCAGAGGTAGCAGCGATCATAGCTTTACTGGTTGGGTCAGTAGCTTCTGATGAACTGTCGACATGAGTTTGTTTCTTTCTGTCTAGACTTGTGTGTGCTCCAACCGTTTCTTGGTGCAAAGCGGTATCCATGACTCCTTTGTGAAAAAATTTGCTGAGGCAATTAAAACAAACCTGCATGTGGGTAATGGATTTGACGAGAGAACTACTCAAGGCCCGTTAATTAATGCGAAAGCTGTAGAAAAGGTAAGTTGGTCTTAGTATCTGTTCAGTGTCCTGGTTTCAGTATCAAAAACCACTCTGGTAAGGTGCCCAGCAAGGTGGTTTTGGAAACATGGAGAAATTAGAAACACTAGTGAATTTCTGCCAGTTTGTATGAATCAAGTGGCATCATCAGGTTATAAGCTTTTCCAGCTCTGTCATTTCGCTGAGCTCCCATGAGATCTGCCTCTTGCATTCTACTGCTGTCCCTAAATCTTCTCTTGCGGTGGTGATAATTCTGTCTCCTGCTGCTTCGGGAATTACCATCTTGAAATACAAAGTTTTTTCATCTTTGGAACACCTAAAAGGAGAGGAAAAAGGCTTTTTGTTTTTGCGATCAGACATTTCTAGGAATCTAATACCTTCCTCCGAGAGTTTTGAGAAGACAGGACATACTCTTGCCTGGAAAATCCTATGGACAGAGGAGCCTGGCAGGCTACAGTCCATGGGAGTCACAAAGAGTCAGACACGACTGAACATGCACACACCCACACAGGGGTGTATCCATTTTAGTGATAGAAGCTCTAGAAAGACTTGAAGTGGAAGAAACAGGTCTATCAAACAAATGCTAGAGGAAAACTTACCAGAGCTAGGGGGCAATAATTTAATTCTTCAGATTGAAAGGCTTTGCCAATTGCCAAGTATATAGAGTTAGAGTAAAGAGAAAACCCAGGTGTGTTTTGCTAAAATTTTAGAATGTTAGGAACATACAAAGAAGATTCAAGCAGCTTCTAGAGTGGGGGAAATCGACCCATAAAGGACTGAGAACTATTTCTGAGTTAGAATGTTCATTGTCAGCACCAGAAGTAGAGAAATATACTCAACACTCTGAAGGAAAATTATTTGGGGTCCAAATTCCATTACCAGCCAGTGCAAGAGAAAACAACCCGACCTGCAGTTATCAGAACATTCTGAATATAAACCATCTTCAGTGCACCTTTTTCAAAATAACTAGTACTCGAGGAGAAAATATTAGAACAAAGTGAAAGAGAAGTCCAGGGACAAGAACAGCGTGGGATCCAAGAGCCTGGAACTAACCCAGGAAGGCAAGGAGAGCAAATCCCAGAAAGGCAGCTGAGCATCAGGCCTGGAAAGACACAAGTGTATGTGTATTAGGCCATTCAGCAAACAGAAAGACCAAATAGCCAGAAACTCACAGAGCAGGGTTGCTGTCATTCAGTCACTAAGTCATGTCTGACTGTTTGCGACCCCATAGACTGCAGCACGCCAGGTTTCCTTGTCCATCACCAGCTCCCAGAGTTTGCTCAAGCTCATGTCCATTGAGTTGGTGATGCCATCCAACCATCTCATCCTCTGTTGTTCCCTTCTCCTACTGCCCTCAACCCTTCCCAGTGTCAGGGTCTTTTCCGAGGAGTCAGCTCTTCGCATCAGGTGGCCAAAGTATTGGCGCTTCAGCTTCAGTCCTTCCAACGAGTGGGGAGGAAGTAGCATTGTATATACGACCCTCCCTCTTGACTCCATATCTGTGTATTTGGTTCTTCCTACCTAGAAGGAACTGGGGCGTATGGTTTCAAACCTATTTGAAAAAGAAAGAAAAGCCCAGTTATAGTTTTTGACAGTTTAAACATTTTCCAAGTATCCTGGATTCCCTTTCCCAAAGGCTCTTCCTTTTCTCCTCACACAGGTAGAGAAACACGTGAGTGATGCCATTTCCAAAGGGGCCACCGTTGTGACAGGTGGGAAGCGACACCACGTTGGGAAAAATTTCTTCGAGCCCACCCTGCTCAGCAACGTCACCCGAGACATGCTCTGCTCTCAGGAAGAGACTTTTGGGCCTGTGGCACCTGTTATCAAGTAAGGCCATCCAGCGTGTAGGAAGACGGGAGGAAGAGTAGGAAAGGAAAAGGAAGGCTGGCGAGTAATCCAGTTCCTGTGTCGTTCGCGGCCGGCGGGAGAGGGAGAGGAGCAGAGAGTGGGGCTGTGTCAGGGGAAGGGCCAGGTCCAAGGCATGGTTTTTTAAACACTGGTTTTTGTTATTGCCAGTTTAGACCACAAAATTTACCAAATTCTCTACTTTGCTCCCTGCCAAACTCATTTTTCTTCATAACAGAGTACATCCTTCAAGACTTCTTTCAAGGGTGTCTGTGGGAAATGAACTATGTTCATATGGGACCGTTTATCCCACACTCACAAGTTAATAATCTACCTGTGTAAAAATCGAGCTTCACAAGATAGCACTCCTTGGTCTGCTTATTTTCAGGGTTGTTATTGAGAAAGCTGTCTGGTTCTTGTTCCTGTGAAGGGATCTTTTTCTCTTCAGAGATTCATGGCCTTTGATGTTCTTAAATTTTACCATGGTAGCTTAGGTACTGGAGAAGGCAATGGCACCCCACTCTAGTACTCTTGCCTGGAAAATCCCATGGATGGAGGAGCCTGGTAGGCTGCAGTCCATGGGGTCGCTAAGAGTTGGACACGACTGAGCGACTTCACTTTCACTTTTCACTTTCATGCATTAGAGAAGGAAATGGCAACCCATTCCAGTGTTCTTGCCTGGAGAAGCCCAGGGACGGGGGAGCCTGGTGGCTGCCGTCTATGGGGTCACACAGAGTCGGACACGACTGAAGTGACTTAGCAGCAGCAGGAGTAGCAGCTAGGTACGGCATACTGTGAGCTTTTTTCAATCTGAGATCCCAAGGCCTTTATTTAAAATCTAAGGTGTTTGTTTAGTCCTCGGAAATTCTTGGTCATTATTTCTCCAAATATTTCTCTCTCCTCCATTGCTAATGAAATTAATAGATTAATCTGACATTGGGAGAATGGACCACTTGGAGAATTTTCATCTTTTAGTAAAAAAATTTTTACCTAGAATATGAACTTGACATTTTCCAAAAGGATGCAGGGGTTAGGAATGTAGGCTTTGCTACTTTATACCTGTGTCCCCTTGAATGAGTTAACTTCTCTGAGCCCCAGGGTCCTTGATGGGAAAAGGACTAAAAACTAGTACTTGCCTCATGGCTTCCCAGGTGGAACAGTGGTAAAGATTCTGCCTGCCAATGCAGAAGACCTGAGAGACCCAGGTTCAGTCCCTGGAGTAGGAAATGGCAACCCACTCCAATATTCCTGCCTGGAGAATTCCACGGACAGAGAAGCCTGGTGGGCCATAGTCCATGAGGTTGCAAAGAGTCAGACATGACTTAGTAACTAAACAACAACAAAAAAACTTGCCTCACAGGACAGTTGTAAGGTTTAAATGATGTAATATACATAAAGCACATCACCTAATATCAGTGTGGTTGTTATTGTGTAAATAGTTCACACTCAAAAGGTGAAATCGTCGAGGATGTCCCACCTGATACTGTGATGAGTGCATTTTCGAGGGACACATAGGCAGTGAGGATATGGGTGATGCCCTGGTTTTTATTCTCTGGCAGATAGAACGGCTTGCTCTCTACAGTGGAGAGATAAGAACTGCTCGTCCTTGGAACAAGTGATTCTCTTGAGGCCCCCCTCCTCTCTCTCCCACACGTCCTCTCGCACTGACCGGGGTCTGCCAGCTCTGCCCGAGCCTTCAGAGGGCTGGCTGCTGCTGGGTCTCTGATTTGAGGAGCTGGGATACATAGAATGTTCTGCCCCCCATTTACAGTTCTGGGGCAATAGAAAAAGGCCTCTGAAATCTAGTTTCAGAAATAAGATCATCAAGCTGGAAGAGACTGCATTAGGCTTCCGCACTAGTAGTCTCATTTCCAAAGGGAACAGACCCCCAGCACCGTCACACTGCTCAGAGCATAAGCAGCGGGACCGACACTGGAACCCTGGGCCCCACCAGGCCCTGGCTGTTGTCTTTCTCCCACGTCATGGCTGCTTCTCAAGTAGTTATGATTGGCACACGTCTTAAGAGGGAACAAGAACAGTAACCCTTTTCTTAGGCATTTTATTCAACATTCTGAATACATTGTAGTTCCCTGCATGTCTCCTGTTCTCCTAGAAGAGATGAACTGGTGTTGATCCAAGCTCCCTAGCCTTGAACTCAGCGTGTGCAGTGAATGAAGGTGTTTTCCTCTTTGCTCCTTGCAAAACTCTGATTGACCCCTGGCTCTTACTTGGGAAACAGAGCAGAAGGAAAACAGCTGGTTTCCCTTCCCCTGTGGGATTTTGCTGATGACCCACCCTGACTTTCGCAGGTTCAACACAGAGGAGGAGGCAGTGGCGATCGCTAACACAGCCAACGTCGGGCTGGCAGGTGGGTGTCTGTCCTCGCTTAGCGACAATCACAGTCACTTCTCCAGCTGTGCCTTTTAAATGTCGCTCGGGGTTTTGAGAAGTCAGCTTCATTGCAGCACGTGTTTCATTGCTTTCCAAGGGGCGAGGGTGGGTTTGTGCCAGTCCAGGTTCTTTGCCGTGTCCCCAGGATGTGGGATGAGAGCTCCCTGGTTGGAGCTGGGCATGGTGGAGGGAAAAACAGCAGTGCCGACTGTTCTGGGGAGAACCACCCACACCCCTTAAGTCCCTGTTCCCAGAGGCTCGATGCCTGGAAATTCCAAGTGCTTCTCCTCGCATCCCTCCTGGAAGCGTGAACAAGAGAGATAGCGCTTGACTTCACAGAGAGCTTCAGGGCGATGAAGGAAGGGAAGACAGCACAGGCAGAGGGAGCCTCAGGGAGTGGCTCTGTTCTTGCAGTTTGGACATGGTCAAGGCGGCCTTAGTATGTACCCTGTGTCCCTGACAAAACTGTATGTGCATAAAGACACTCAACAAATCCATCTTTAGCATCCACTAGATTGGAGAAGGCAATGGCACCCCACTCCAGTACTCTTGCCTGGAAAATCCCATGGATGGAGGAGCCTGGTAGGCTGCAGTCCATGGGGTTGCTAAGAGTCGGGCATGACTTAGCAACTTCACTTTCACTTTTCACTTTCATGCATTGGAGAAGGAAATGGCAACCTACTCCAGTGTTCTTATCACACAGAGTCGGACACGACTGAAGCAACTTAGCAGCAGCAGCAGCAACAGTGAATGAAGTGTTGGCAAAGATACAAAGACATAAAGATACAGCCGTAGCTCTACAGGCGCTTCTCTGGGTGGACAAGAACTACTGATAACCAGAGGAAGGATGTGCACCCTGTAGAGTCCCTTATTCTACTACAAGGACTCGGAGTTGCTGACTCAGAGGGCCTAACGCTGGAGTAAGATGTGTGCACGAGTGCCCCTGTAACGCTGAGCCCAGCATTCCTCTTGTCCCTTCTTGATGGGATGATGGTGGAGGAAGCCAGGCCCTGGAGCAGGGCATCCATGCTGGGCAAGACTCTGATGGTGCAGATTGAAGGAGAGAGGTTCTGGGCAGAGGGGGACCTAGGGAGTTAAGTGAAAATAGGACAAGGAGAACTGGGTGGACGAGTTTGGTGGAGATGGTCGGTGACTGGAAATAATGGAAGATAAAGCTGGACATGTTGTTCGAAACCACATTAGGGAGAGTTCGAATACCCACCAGGAACTTAACCTTATTTATGGGTAACAAGGAGTTGCTGGAAGGTCTGGGTAAAAACATCACATGGATAACCTAACAGATGTGTGCAGGGTGAATTGATTAGGAGGCCATAGGAGCCGGGTTCATTGTTGTTACAGCCCTAGCTGGAGATGGTGAGAGTGCTAGCGAGAGTGGAACAGAAGCAACAAGATGATTTCTAAAGGTTGTGAGATGGAGACATGCACAGAACCAACTAGGGGCTCCACTTGGAAGCAGGGAGGTTCCAGCCCACGTGACTAGGCGGCTGGTCATCCATGGCACCCTCAACTGTGGACATGATGTCTTTAATGACTATTCTACATCTGTGTCCTTTATCCCCATGACAGGTTATTTTTACTCTCAAGACCCGGCCCAGATCTGGAGGGTGGCAGAGCGGCTGGAGGTCGGCATGGTTGGCGTTAACGAAGGACTGATCTCCTCCGTGGAGTGCCCTTTCGGGGGCGTGAAGCAGTCCGGCCTTGGGCGAGAGGGCTCCAAGTACGGCATTGACGAGTATCTTGAGCTCAAGTATGTGTGCTTCGGAGGCTTATAGGATTCTTCAAAAAATAAAAAGGGAGGCTTACCTATGTATGGGGACATGCCATCCATTATTTTAAATAAACCCATCGGGTAGCTGAACTAGGAATTTTAAAAAACAAATCATCCAATCCTTATAAGCAGATACAAATCCTGCCCCTTCTCCTAGCTGACCTGGGACCAATACATGCCACAAACCTGTGGCCACAGATCCCTGAGAACCAGCAGTGGGTTTATAGGATAAGGCCCCGGATCACCAGCCTCCACCCACCCCCCACCCCCCTGCCCACCCAACCCACGACCTCATCCGCCTCAGAGCAAAGTGCAACAAGCTGGTCCTGAAGCCCCCTCACCACAGTGGGACCACAGCCTGGGCAATGACATAGCCAGCACCCACGTGGCTCCAGAGCTAAGACCCAGAGGGCTGCGGGGGACATCTCTTGAGTGTGACTGACAGTCTGGGCAGGATGCCGCTGCATGCCTGGTGACCGCCAGCTGGGCATTCAGAGGTGTTGCTGCAGCGGCTGTATCAGTGGGTTTTTTTTTTTTTTTTTTAAAGAACTTTAGACACAGCACAGAATTGCCTGAATTTCTTTGAGAAATGAAAGAACCCCTCTCTCTTTTTTGACTAGTTTTTAAACTGAAGGCTCCATCATCCTCAACCGCTTAAAGATTCTGTGTTCAATTCTTTGCTGTTTTTCCACATCATGTTTCTGAGAGAAAATAAGCATAAAACAGAGTGTGGCAGCAGCGGCTTGGTGGGAGGATGACCGAGGTGTAACAGCCTGGCTGGGCTTTATCTGCACAGACATGCTATCTACCCCCAACACCCACCCCTCAGTACAGTGGAGATTCTGTTCATGCCTTACTTAGCTCCATGGGATACTGTGAACCTAAGAGAAAGCAAACATATAATATTTGCCAAAAAGTGAAAATTCGATGTTAAGTGCGGGAGTCATTGTTATTATGGGTAGCACCTCCCAGCCCGGCTTGGGTCTCCAGCAGTGGCTTTGCCAAGGTGAGGGGAGGCTGGTACCCACCTGCTCGGCATCTGAGCCCGAGGGCAGGCTGGTCTCCCACAGCCTGCTCTTTATGAGACGCTGCTCCTTCACCTGTAAGAGAGCGCAAAAGCACTTTGAGTACAGTGATCTCAAAAGGGAAAAGAATTTCCATAGTTGCCCGTTGGAAGAGGCACTTTTTATCCAATGAGTTTTTATAGTTCTTCTTTTAAGAACAAAAAGCCCAACAATCACTGTTTCCTGTTGCTCTGAAAGAAAATCTCTGACTAAGAAAACAGTAGGCTTTTCTGTACTGTGTCTCTAAACGTCCTGATATATGAGGAAAGGGGAGGCTGGTCCTGGTGGAACAGACAGGGACGAAGCTCCCCCTTTTCCCCTGTGTGTGTGTGTGTGTGTGTGTGTGTGTGCGTGCGCGTGCACGCACACTCCACTGACATCCTCTGGATGTTTTGGGGAGCAGAAGGAAAACGTGCTGGAGGCAGTTGCTCCTGGACCAGCCAGGACATAGCACCCCTCACTGAGCCATGGGCGCTGAGCAGCTAAAGGAAGGTCTGAGATGTCCCTGTGCACAGAGGTACCAAGGCCAGTCCCAGAGCTGCCTTCTGTTTGCCCTGGGTTACATCAGCCGTCCCCCTGAGGCCCAGCTAAGCAATCAGCTGAAGTCCACTCCTAGTGACAGGCACTGCTCAGACCCTGTCCACAGTCACATATACATCATATTGACTGTGAATTTGCTCTTACTAGTTCTGGGGTTGTTTCACGTAACATTTTAATTACTTAATGTTTGGATGTGTCCATCTGTTTTCTATTAACAATAAAAATGCTCTAAATAGTTTTAGAAGTCCAGAATACTAGTGCTTGTAACTTTGTAACTCAGTAGACACTTTGGCTTGATGGTAGATTTTGAGTTTTCTAGTATATCTGGTTGACCAGGTACATAAATTGAGGGCCAGAAACTCACTGCCATATCCTTGATTAATTCTGGAATTAAAATAATTTGAAAAGGAAATAGCTTACTGTTTAGTAAAATTGATCTGGGTTATGGGGAAAGACGTATTTTTAAATGAATGTTTTTGGGGGTTATTGTTCAGTAAGGTGATCAATTATGTGATGGAATATGTGATGGATTTGTTAAAAATGTGTGTTTTAACGTTAAATAGAAAAGGACCCTTAGACCAGGGATTGGTTCACAGGCCAAATCTTGCCTGATTTTGTACAACCCAGAACTAAGAATGGTATTTATATTCCCAAATGGTTAGGGGAAAATAAATCGAAAGAACAGTATTTCATGACACATGGAAATTTTCTGAAATTCAGATATCAGTGTCCATAACTCTTTGCGATCCCATGGACTGTAGTCCACCAGGTTCCTCTGTCCATGGAATTCTCCAAGCATTACTGGAGTGGATAGCCATTCTCTTCTCCAGGGGATCTTCCCAACCCAGGGATCGAACCCGGGTCTCCTGCATTGCAGGCAGGTTCTTCACCATCTGACCCCAAGGGAAGCCCCAAATAAAATGTTATTGGAACCCAGCCATGCCCAGTTACCATATGATCTGTGGCTACCTTCTAGGCAGAGCTGAGTATTTGCACCACAGACAGAATTGCCCACAAAACTCTTTGGCTTTTTACAGAAATAGTTTTCAACCTCTGATCTAAACCAAGAGGGAGATACTGACTTTCCCATGTTTGTGAAGCATTATTTCATTTTATTGAACACCTACTGTGTAAAAAGTACTTTTCCAGACCTTGCTCGGTGAATTCTCCCCAAGAACTTTCCAGCAATCATCACATAACTCATCCGAAATCACCCAGATAACGGGAGTCTGTTGGCCTTGAGAAAACAATTCTCAGTTTACTTTCCCCAGCTATGCAGGGATTCTCATTTTAAACCTTCTCTGTACCTGTTATCTTTATCCATTTGATCAGCTTTTAAATATAATTTTATGTCAAGTGTTGGCTCATCTACCTTTAATTTTTATGGAAAGACTCAGTGAAAGTAAAGATCAGAAGCACAATGGAGATAAATCTGTTTTATTGTAAACTTAGATCATTAACTTTAACTGTTCCACATGACTGCCTTCTCTGCAGGTTGAAGCCCAGAGCTTTAATTATTCGTATGCAGCTATGATAGATAGCATTTTACTTGAATAATATTTATGCTGTGGTTTTTTTTCATGCTGTATTTTGTGGGATAAAACTTGGGGATAAGTGTAGTTGGAACTGTGAAAACATTTTGTTTTTTAAAAATGTACATGTAATTCACTTTCCAGTTTTTGATAATTGCATATGTGTGTCAAGGCAGCAGAGTTGTGCGTGTGTGATTAATAAAGGTTGAATTAACAGAATTTCCTGTTTTAAGTAAAGGTTTCTGGTTTGTGGGATTTTTCTTGCCAGTTCATCATTTGAGTTTACTTTGGAGATTATTAGACAACTTTGGATATGTATGCCCCCCTCAAAATATGACTGTAGGAGTTCAGGACACGCTACCCCAAAATGTGCCACTATGGCATAAGGATTTTTGTGAGCTGAAGACAATTAAGTAGCAGATAAAAGAAAAGCACTCTGTCTTTTGTTACCCCTCTATTTGCCTAAAAGCAGGATGAGTGCTAAGTCACTTCAGTTGTGTCCGACTCTTTACGACGCAATGAACTGCAGCCTGCCAGGCTCCTCTGTCCATGGGATTCTCCAGGCAAGAATAGTGGAGTGGATTGCCATGCCCTCCTCCAGGGGATTTTCCTGATGCAGGGATCGAATCTGTGGCTCCTGCATTGCAGGTGGATTCTTTACCACTGAGCCCCAGGGGAAGCCCCAAAAGCAGGATACAAATTTACAAAAGTGCCCCCTTTCTATCAAGAGGAAGGGACAAAGGTTAATTCCCAGAGACAACTTCAGGCCCAATCAGCCTGTAAATAACAAATTTTACTAACTAGCCTTTGGCTCCACCCTTGAAAGCCTACAACTGTTTTCCTCTATCCTGTCATTTCTCCAGAGATTTATTGTTCTTTATTGAAGATGCTATGTAAACTGACACTTTAAGCCACTCTCAGTTATCACTTCTCTCTGAGATATACATGAGAAGTTTATTACAACATCTGTTTTTCTCTTGTTAATCTTTTATGGCAGTGGTCTCAGCCAAGAACTCAGAAAGGTAGAGGGAAAATTATTTCTCTGCTACATGTATGAACAATGCTCCTTTGATTCATCTGTGAATCTCTTGGGCAGGGAGCCAGCCTATGAAATTTGGTACCCTAACACATTCATACAGGAGGGACTGTAATAGCGAAGAAACTTATATTCTATTACAAGTTAATCAGACTTCCCTGGTAGCTCAGTGGTAAAGAATTTAATTTGCCTGTCAATGCAGGAGACATGTGTTCAACCCTTAGGTCAGGAAGATCCCCTGGAAAAGAAAATGGCAACTCACTCCAGTATTCTTGTCTGGAAAATCCCATGGATGGAGAAGCCTGGTGGGCTACAGTGTGGAGGGTCGCAAAAGAGTCAGACAAAGTCAGACACAACTTAGAGACTAAACAATAGCACCAAGTTAAGCTTAAATTATTTGTAATGGCTCATCTCTGAGAACCCTGCTTCCCAGGTAATAAGCATTAAGCTAAAATACCTTTGTTTAGCTCAGAGGAAATATCCTGACCAGGCCCATCTGTGAATGGCTGGAGGGAGGAAGAAACCTACACACCCTTTCACAGAGGCTGATGGAAACCAGGAAGTGTTTGAGTTTACTCTCTCCTCTTTTAGTATAAAAGAAGGCTAAATTCTAACTCAAGCAAGATAGTTCTTTGGAGCATGAGCCCACCATATTCGCAGCCTGCTGCCTTTCTGAATAAAATCATTATTTCTTGCCCCAACAACCCGTCTCTCAATTTTTGGCCTATGTACGGAGAGCGGTAGGAGCTTAGACTCTATTGAGTCTAAGGTTACTAAGTACAGGCTTACTGGGTCTAAGCCTGTCCCATGGCTTGGGCTAATTACATGCTTGCTGAATTAAACTGGAATTTACCTGGGTTTGCAGGTGTGGCTGCCTAAGAAAGGAGGATCCTCCAGCTTTCTCAAGTTCACCAGTGTCTCTCTGCTACACAGGCCACTGTTATCCATTATGTACTTTTTTCAAAGCTTGGGTTTTTTGGCTACAGAAATGTATGAGGAAGACATTTTTTGAAACCCTGCTATTCAGATAAAATCACTGTTAATTATTTAGACAGCATATCTTATACTTTCATGCAGTGTTCGATTATATTTTCAAAATTTTCACGTAGGCCTCACTGAATCCAAGTTACATCAGTAGGCTTTGAACAAAATAAGAAAAAATAGCATTCTTTGGAAAAAAGAACAGCATTCCTGGATACCCATCTCCCTTTATCATTCCATTTATTCCATGCGTTTCTCTTAATCTGCTTTTGATTTTTAAAATTACTTTACCAGGAAAAATGATCCACTTACCTCTTGTTGACCTGAAACAAACTTGGAGATACTGCTCCAGCCAAGATGGGTTTAGTTAGGACGAGCAGAGAACTAACCGTAACTTGAGATCTGCAACCATGGCCAGCTGCATCAAGTCAAGTCCCTGCACCTCAACAGAAGAAAAATGCTTTTATAGGGAGGAAACGGAAGTTGGGCTGGTTAAAGAGTTCGTGGCTTTTCATTGGCTGAGTCCTTATCAGGAAAGAGAGGCCTTCCTCCTGTCCGGCTCTGCTATCATCACAGTGCGTGAAAGCGCCCTCTTCTGGTCGCCTGACTCTATTGATGTTTCTGTTTATTTTTTACACTGAATTTGTGGGTTTGTTCCATGCTTAGTCTAGGCCTTCACTTGGAAGTGTATTTTCTTCTTCCTACTATTTCTAGCAGTAAATTTTCACCTGTTACAGTTTCTTTATCTCTGACTTAGCTTGCAACAAATTAAAATGCAAACTAGTGTGGTTTTCATTTCATTTTCATCAAACTAGTGGGAAATCTGGGGGAAAAAAATTGGTCATGCTAGGTGTGAATATTGAAAGGCTATATTCTATTTGTATGTTATTTATAAGTAAGTGGAAGTGGGTTTGGAAATGGGTGGTCTGTAAATCTACCTATAATCCATCCATTTTATCAGCTAACCAGGAAGGAGCGGCCACAATTTAGAGCACAGACAACACCACTGTCCCAGTGGGTTAGTGGGCAAGAGTTCAAGTGTTCTGTCAGATTATATTATATTACATTACATTATATTCTTAGGACACAGTCTCTGTTGAAACTACTTACCTCTACTCTTGTAGCACAAAGGAATGAATGAATGTGCCTGTGTTCCAATAAGACTTTATTTAGGGACACTGACATCATTGGAAGGACTGATGCTGAAGCTGAAACTCCAATACTTTGGCCACTTGATGCAAAGAACAGACTCATTGGGGAAGACCCTGATGCTGGGAAAGATTGAAAGCAGGAGGAGAAGGGGATGACAGAGGATGAGATGGTTGCATGGCATCACCTACTCAATGGACATGAGTTTGAGTGAACTCCAGGAGTTGGTGATGGACAGGGAGGCCTGGCGTGCTGCAGTCCATGGGGTTGCAAAGAGTCGGACATGACTGAATGACTGAACTGAACGGACATCTGAATTCCATCTGCCTTGTGAGTTTCAAGCGTCACAGAAATGTATGATTTTTTTCACCCATTTAAAAATGTAACACCCATTGTTAACTCACTGGCTGCACAAAAACAGGTCATGGGCCAGTCTGCTCCCTCCTCTCCGGGAAATGCCTCTACACAGAGGTATAAAGAATGAATATCACCCCAACCCACACAACAGCATGGAGGCATTACAGAGAATACAGACACCTTTATTCAGATTAGCACATACATTTAATAGTGTTATATTAGAAATGATACCTTGTCAATACATGGGGAAAAGACATTAAAACAAAAAAAAAAGTAAAGAAAACCAAGACTTCAGCCAAAGTCCATGATGGTTTGGTCACACACAGAAAAGAACAGTACTGCCCCTCCTCTCTGCCCATAAAGGAGGTGGTGTTGGCATGCCACATGGTATTACTCCTTACCTCACTGCTTCTTTTTCACCAAGTTCCTTAGTCACACACACGCTTGACCTCTTAATACTGTGGGTTTGAATGCTCTGCCATTGATTTTTTTAGCCAGCAACTAATAGTCTGGTCATCTTGTGAGCCCTGCCACTGGCCTCTCCCACATTCTTGGGCCCTGCTTTGCTCATCTAAGCTCCTGCAGAGCTTCATCTTCCCAAGACCCTTAATGCAAAGCACACAAGTGGGGAATGCTGGCTGCATTCCACCTCACGGTTGGCTCCTCTGATGAGAAGTGGGATAACAGGAGAGGACTCACTTTCTGATCGCTGGTGTGATGTTTATGTTTGATCCACCACAGATTCAAGATCCATGGGTGGTAGAAGGATCAAACCCGCTGGGCTGGAGACAGGGTCAGAAAGGGAGCAGTGGCAAGAGCAGTGCTCAGCCACCCAGAGGGGCAGCCTCGGGTATGATCCCGCAAAAAAGATGAAGTCTTCTCCCCCTTTGCCTTCTGCTCCCTTCACAGAGGGAATTCTTGGTCCTAGGAACCAAACTTCCAAAAGACCCACCAGAATTTGCCCTCCAATAACTGGGCATGGGAGTCCTTTGTGTATAGGTGAGGAGGGTGGAAGGTATGGACCTTGCAGCTTACAAAATCTGCATTCGATTCCTATATCCACCAGTGACTGGCCATGACCATGAGCAAGTTACTTAAACTCTCTGGGCCTTTATTATGTTCAATATGAGAATAATAGCTACCTTTCCAGCTTGATTATAAGGATCAGTAGAGTATGTAAAATACATATATTATGTACATAGATAGCACTTAACACATGATCACTCCTCCATCACTGCACTCTGCCGACATCATATTTAGGCTGCCATCCTCTGTGCCAGAAATTTCCAGTTGTGCATGAAAATAATATAACTGGCCACTGGGTAGGGCAGATTTTAAGTTTATGAAGCTAAATATTTATGGAAAAAGCATCACATTCTCCTTCTAACACCATCAATAGGACTGAACTGGCTGGCTAGACAGAAAGCGTACATATAAAGAAATGCTTAAAAATAAAATCATAACTGTATGCTTTTTACTTTTGCCATTTCCCAGAAAACAGAATAATTAAAAACAAGACGGTCTCAAGAGGATGCATATTAGCAGCGAGAACAACAGCACCGGAAAGCTTCGTGTTTTTCAGGGGCCCACGGGAACTGTGTTCTCTGTTGTCCTGTCCTGATGATTTAAACCTCATGACTTAATGGCCTTGCTTCTCCCCTTAATCATAGCAAAGCAATCCCGGTTTCCCTCTCCTGTGACAAAAGCTTGTGCAACAGAATATTGCTTAAATGTGGTCATGCTTGATGCCACAGCCCTGGTTCTGTCTGCGTCTCTCATGCTGATCTCTTCATAAAGAATGCCAAGGGTACCGCCCAGGCCATCAGCCTCAGGACCACGGTGGATGGCAAAGGATCAGCAGCCAGCTGAGTTCTCAGGCTACAGTTCACTGTAGTTCCTTGCTCTAGGATGCGGCTTTGAGGTTAGAGATGCTTTAATTTTTTTCATACATTTAAAACAAGCTATTTAGTAGAAAATGGTGGAATAAATATAGTTTTAAACAAATTAAGTGGATATCTATGTCATGTTACTAGGAAGAGTAACTACAGGGGCTGAGTATCAGAAGCATACCATTCTCATTAAGACTTGTGGTATTTCAGAGTTTGGGAATACACTCAGCCCTCTCCCTTACCACTTCTGCATCCACGGGGCCCACATCCCTGACCATGTATATTACAAAGCTGCTGAGTCTTTATTCCTACTGGTGGAGGTCCAAACGCATGGCCTATTGCACATGATAAACCACTAATGAATTACTAATCACTTTTCTTGTGTTTCCTGTAAACTGGAGCTGAGAGAGGCCTCAGCAATAGTTTGTTTTTCTTGGAGAAAGAAAAGGTAAAACCTTTTAAAATGTCATCTTCGATTTTCAACCCACAAGTCAGCAAACCCCACCTCCCTCTCTGTTGCTTCTGGTCCTCAGAATACAATTCTTACTGAGCTCTCAAACTTCCTAGAGCTGCTCGCTAGAAACAGCACAGAAATGGTGGTTGGCCGTCTCGAAGCAGCAAAAACAGGAGACCTCAGCTCTGTACGTGTGTCTCTTCGGCACAGGAAACTGGCCGGACAGAGGGCAACCCGCACCGCAGATAAATCAGCTTAATACACACAGACCTCAGGCTCCAAGGCTCCTATGACAGAAACCATGCTGGGAAAGTCCCCTTTAAAGGCAATTACTGCTCCTAAGAGAAGTCAGTCCTCTCTGCATCTGTACTGAACTCATCTTCCCCAGGTGTCTGCAGACAGAAACAGATGCACCTTTTTCTTAACATAGGAATACAACGCTGTGTTAGCTACAAAAACACAGAGCTCTTTTAAGCATATACCTTAGCGTCTTACCCCACCTTTACTCCTACTAACAAGCATCTCAGTGAAAAGAGCATTGTTTTCGTTCTGTGTCTCGAAAACCCCAAGAAGACAGGTCTTTTCTATGGGGACACACCTCCAACCCAGTGTGAAAGGACAGGAACACGCTATTCTAACAAGAGTGAGTTTTGTCTGTAACTCCCACCAACTCTGCGGGATTAAAGGATTCCTGTAGACGTCCTTCTGTTTCACAACCAATCGCTCCATTATCTGTCCTTTGAGCAATAGCTGAAAGAAACTCCGTTTCTGATGGATCCGTTCATGGAAACCTTCGGATTCCCTCGCTCCATCCTCTCTCGGCTGAAGATTGTATCCTGGTCACTGTCAAACTCGGACTCGGACACCATCAGGCTGGAGTTGTGCTCTGTGCTCCGGTGCTTGATACCTAGGGAGAAGCAGACAGACGCCTCTGGAGGGGAGCGGCATTCTCCCGCCCCGCCATCCATCATTCTGGTCCCGAGCACGGAGCCCTGCGCTCTGCACCTACAAAGCCATCACTTACGAGGCAGCAGGTGCTTGGGGTTTCCCTGCGGGTGTTAACAGGGACTGTGGAATCACTCCTGAGCTTGAGCCCAAGCTTTGTCACTCATCAGCTGCGTTCTCACAGGGTGACTCTTGGACGTCGGGATTAAACACTGGCAAGGCACTGGGAAACTGTCTTGGAGACTTACCATATTTGGGCCTCAGCTCCATTCTTTCCTGGTCGTCCATGTTGTCCAGGATGGTGTACTTTGTTTTCTTCCTTATTTTAGTCCTTTTCCGTCTGAAAAAGACAAAGAAAAAGGTCAACTCAGATTCTCAGAGAGATAGGTGGGATCCAGGATTTAAAACACGTGGAGAACACTAAAGGAAATGCTTTGCCTTTAGAATGCTATTACATTTTATTAATTGGCATCTTTTATTAATGATATGTGGGGCTTCCCTGGTGGCTCAGATGGCAAAGAATCTGTCTGCAATGTGGGAGACCCAAGTTTGAGCCCTAAGTTGGAAAGATCCCCTGGACAAGAGAATAGTAACCCACTCCAGTATTCTTGCCTGGAGAATTCCATGGACAGAGGAGCCCGGAGGACACGACTGAGTGTCTAACACACAAACAATCTTCTTTATTAATGATGTGTGTCACAGTCCAATCTGGGTTTGGTGAGTCTGAGATACATCATGTACCTTTTTTTTTTTTTTTTTTAGCTTTTTATTTGATATTGTTGTTATTTAGTTGCAAAGTCATGTCCGACTCTTTTGTGACCCATGGACTGTAACTGGCCAGGCTTCTCTGTCCATGGATTTCTCCAGGCAAGAATACTGGAGTGGGTTGCCATTTCCTTCTCCAGGGGATCTTCCTGACCCAGGGATTGAGCCTGCATCTGCATCTCCTGCATTAGTAGGTGGATTCTTTACCACTGACCCAACCAATTAACAATTTTGTGATAGTTTTGGGTGAACAGCGAAGGGACTCAGCCATACATATACATGAATCCATTCTCTCCTAAACTTCCCTCCTGTCCAGGCTGCCATATAACGCTGAACAGAGTTCCATGTGCTGTCCAGCAGGACCTTGCTGGTTATCCATTTTAAATACAGCGGTGTGTACCTGTCCATCCCAAAGCCCCTAACGATCTCTTCCCCCTCATCCTTCCCCCAGACAAACATAAGTCCATTATCTAAGTCTGTGAGTCTCTTTCTTATTTACGCCATGCATCCTGAAGAAACACATGTCAGAGTAGCACTGCTGTTATCACCTAACTGCAGGCTCTCACCTAAGCCTCAGGCTGAGGTGCAGGGACCTTTCCAGCAACTCTGTGTGTTGGCCCAGCAAGCTTTTCTCCATGAGGAATTCCTTCCTCAGAAAAAGCTGGATGAACAAGTTTCCCCCTGAACCTACACCTCCCTGGGATGTCCGAATATGCAAGAATGACAAGATGACATAACTAGCAATCAGAAAAAAAAATCAAGAGAAATTATGATAAATTCTCCCAAAGGAATAAGCAATAACTCAATCCTTCATTTTTTCACAACACATCAAGACACGCAGGCTGATCCTATGGACCTCACCCTATGCTTTAGAGGATAATTTCAAAATATACATCAACACTATGGTAAGATTTGTAGAGAACAAACAAAGGCAATATTCTGAGAACTTGGTGATTAAGAGCATGGGGTTCCAACTCTGGGTTTACTAGCTGGGTGACTGTGAGGCCATTTTTTGTCATCTCTTTGACTCCATGTTCCCACCTGTAAAATGGGAATAAGAACAGTTCCTCTCTCATATGACTGATGGGAAAACTCATAAGATAACACATAGAAAGCACTTAGAAGCATTCATTATAATGGCAAGCACTTAATAAATGCTCAGTCACTCTTGTCATCATTGTCATCTACTTGATACAAATGTCACAAAGCTGTAGAATTTGGAAAGCCAAGCACAGCAGGGTGACCTTCATCCCAGATGGTTCTGGGAAAATGTAATGGGATAGAGGCCGCTAGGTACCTCTTCCTATGCACTCGTTCACTGGTCCTACCTTTGGAAAATTAATCACAAATAAAACTACAAAAATTGATAAGTGATCTCTGAAAAATAACTATTATTATGGTATACCATTATGTTTTGTTTATCAAATCTTCTTCGGAGAGCATTCATAGAGTTCCATGTAGGAAAGTGGACCCAATGCTGCCTTCTAAGGACTTGAGTAATCATTATTCTTATGAATGTCCTCACAGAGGGTTGGGCATGGGGTTCTGGAAGGTTCGGATCATAAGGTAAGTCTGGGGCTCCTCAGCAATCAGCTTCATGGGAATAAAAAAAAAGAAGGAAAAACCTAAAGCAAAACTTCTCTTTGGTGATCAGATCAGATCAGTTGTTCAGTCGTGTCCGACTCTGCAACCCCATGAATCGCAGCACGCCAGGCCTCCCTGTCCATCACCAACTCCCGGAATTCACTGAGACTCACGTCCATCGAGTCAGTGATGCCATCCAGCCATCTCATCCTCTGTCGTCCCCTTCTCCTCCTGCCCCCAATCCCTCCCAGCATCAGGGTCTTTTCCAATGAATCAACTCCTCGCATGAGGTGGCCAAAGTACTGGAGTTTCAGCTTTAGCATCATTCCTTCCAAAGAAATCCCAGGGCTGATCTCCTTCAGAATGGACTGGTTGGAGCTCCCTGCAGTCCAAGGGACTCTCAAGAGTCTTCTCCAACACCACAGTTTAAAAGCATCAATTCTTCGGCGCTCAGCCTTCTTCACAGTCCAACTCTCACATCCATCCATGACCACAGGAAAAACCATAGCCTTGACTAGACGGACCTTTGTTGGCAAAGTAATGTCTCTGCTTTTGAATATGCTATCTAGGTTGGTCATAACTTTCCTTCCAAGGAGTAAGCGTCTTTTAATTTATGGCTGCAGTCACCATCTGTAGTGATTTTGGAGCCCAGAAAAATAAAGTCTGACACTGTTTCCACTGTTTCCCCATCTATTTCCCATGAAGTGGTGGGACCGGATGCCATGATCTTCGTTTTCTGAATGTTGAGCTTTAAGCCAACTTTTTCACTCTCCACTTTCACTTTCATCAAGAGGCTTTTGAGTTCCTCTTCACTTTCTGCCATAAGGGTGGTGTCATCTGCATATCTGAGGTTATTGATATTTCTCCCGGCAATCTTGATTCCAGCTTGTGTTTCTTCCAGTCCATCTTTGGTGATGGTGCCACTTAAAGTTTTGCATTTAGGAAAAAGAATTCAGGTAGATTTGTTGCTTCACAGATGTAAACTAATGAAAACCTACCGTTTGGATCAGTATATTCTAGAACTCCTTTCTCTACTGAGAGTGGATTAGGCCACTTAGGTAGTGTTCTAGTGAGTGTGATGTGAGACTGGTAGAAAAGAGGATTAGATTTGATACAGAAGCATTGAATCTTCTAGAAAATATGACAGCTGCAATGAAAAAAAAGTTGCCTCTAGTATTATTCCATTTAACTAGTAGGCACGTAAGCCCTGTGGGGGAGAATGTATTATCATGTGGTTTTAAACTTGAGTCTCTCTTCATAAAAAGAGGGATTGTCAAAAGTTGAGCAGTTTCACAAACCCGAGCAACAGCCCTTAAACCTATCATATCACCTTTAATGTTGCATCTTTATTTTCAAAGAAATAAATAAGCATGCCAGGTACCTCTTACAGCAGCAGATGCAAAGCCACGTCAACCCCCCTGTTAGCACAATGAGGGCGAGCGCCAATATTGTCACATAGAATACGCTCCACTCTGAAAAACAGGAAGACCAGAGAGGACATGTTACATACCCTTTGCAAAACAGCTTTATTTCAATAACTCTCAATGAATATTTCTGAATCCTTACAAGCAAAGGCCATCCATGGTGTTGTGACCACCTCACCAGGCTGGCTGCAGGGCCTGGTAAAATACTAACAAACCAAGAACAACTTAAAACCATCCTACATTTGTCCAACTGGTTCAGAAGAAACTGAAAAAAATAAACTCATCAATTAAGAAGGTTTCTTAAACACCCAGGTAAGGCACACCAAAACATTCATTCTAGAAACACAGAACTTCAAAACTGGTTCTGGTCTGGTTTCAATAAAGCAAATAAGGTGTTTATTTGTATGGCTGCCTGTGACATGAAGGTACTTATCATAGAGCCTGACAGTCATTCAGAAACGATTTCATCTTCACTTCTCTTCTTCCACATCCTTACAAAAATCCAGTGTAAAAAGCTTTGCAACAACCCAGGGAGAGAGAAACCAATGGAGCAAAGACACAGGGTTTAACTCCATTAAATGTTACAACACTACTTGGAATAATGATTCAAGGGCTGGTTATTTTCAAATTTTTAAGAAATAGAAACAGGAACATAATTTGGCAGGGAGCTCATCATAATTTTTCTGCCAATTATGTCCATCTGCATCCCCAAGAAGACAAAATGACTCTTAGAAACAGACTGGCATTAAAACACAGTTTCCTCCTCAGAAGAGACAGGCGGTGGCTCAGGCAGACGCTGGCTGAGATGGTGGCTCCAATGTCTGGAGCCTGCTTGGGCAGACAGCCTGGTGAGTGGGTCAACTTTCTTGCTCATCTGATTCCAGCCAGGTCCACACCAAGGGCCCACTTCACCAGAAGGTCACACCCAGTTCAAGCCAAGGCAGGTACAGTCTGGACATGGGGTCCATGTAGCCCAAAGCGACCTTCTCAGCAATGGTTAGCAACATCTGCTTTGCCGGGGTGAATTTCCTCAGCAGGAAGTTTTAAGGAAAAACCTTAAACACACCCCCAAGGTGAATTGTGGGAATATGTTGACCCATCACCACATGAGCTGGTGCAATGGGCTTTGGGTGAGAAAAGGGTTGAATTTACAGCTGTACAGTCAGGCAGGTCTTTCTGACAGTTCAGAATGATTTGTCTGAAGCCTCCTCTCCTGGAGCCACCCACCACGCCAGGACTCACCACAGTTGCTTTCCCCATCCCGGATATAACGTTGGATCAGGTTCTCCATCCACAGCTGGGAGCAAATACAGCGCTTTGTGATGGGGTCACAGTGACCATGGCCAGAACACTTCAGAAGGCATCCTGCAAGGAGGAGAGTGAGGCAGAGGTCATCATGGAGCAAAGGAGGCTCCCTGCCTTCAGCTGTGTCTTTTTCTTCCATAGACCCTGAAGAGAGGCACCTTGTTGAGTCAAGTGCCTCTTACTGTATGGACAGTGGTCCAGGGATGGTCTCTCATACTGACAATCTCATCAGGAAGTGAATGGCAGAAACATGTCAACACCGGCACCGTGAAGCAAAAGCCTTAAACACGTAGTGGAAATGCAGCACCCTCTGGCCCAAGAATGATAAATTCTAATGATTTATCCAGTGAAAATGATTGGGGATGTGCACAAAGGTTTATCTACATTGTGTATGTGTGTGCTCAGTTGCTCAGTCGTGTCTGACTCTTTGTGACCCCATGGACTGTAGCCCATCAGGCGCCTCCGTCCATGGGGTTCTCCAGGCAAGAATACTAGAATGGGTTGCCATTTCCTTCTCCAGGGAATCTTCCTGACCCAGGGATCGAACTCAGGTCTCCTGTGTTACAGGCAGATTCTTTACTGTCTAAGCCACCAGGGAATACTCTC